>NC_057809.1:81224410-81531877 GCF_018294505.1 Triticum aestivum
TTTTCTCTCCACTCGGTAGGATTTTTAAACACTTAGGCGAGCACTGGGCTGCAGCTAAGCCTCCGAGTGGGAGGTTTACTCTCCACTCGATAGGATTTTTAAACACTTAGGCGAGCACTGGGCTGCAGCTAAGCCTCCGAGTGGGAGGTTTGCTCTCCACTCGGTAGGATTTTTAAACACTTAGGCGAGCACTGGGCTGCAGCTAAGCCTCCGAGTGGGAGTCTGACTCACCACTCGGTAGGATTTTTAAACACTTAGGCGAGCACTGAGCTGCAGCTAAGCCTCCGAGTGGGAGTCTAGCTCACCACTCGGTTGGATTTTTTTTACAAACTTAGGCGAAACGGATTCGCAGCTAAGCCACCCACTGGGGGATTTCACACGCAAACAAAAGCAACAACAATTATAGGAAAATTTGTAACACTCTTGTCTTTGATAAATAGACTATAGAAGTTTTTCTTATTACATCTCATCCGAGTGAGAATTCAAGTGTGAAAGGGGCGGAGCAGTTGTGTATTCCAAGCTCGTGGCTCATCGATCTGGTGATCGACATTGTAAAGGTGATATGCTCCATTGTGGAGGACTCTGGTGACGATGAAGGGACCTTCCCAAGTAGGAGCGAGCTTGTGTGGTTTCTGTTGATCCACTCGGAGGACCAAATCTCCTTCTTGGAAGGCTCGACACTTCACGTTTTTGGCATGGAATCGACGCAAGTCTTGCTGATAAATGGTCGATCGGATCATAGCCATTTCTCTTTCTTCTTCCAGGAGGTCGACTGCGTCTTGCCGGGCTTGTTCTGCTTCATCTTCGGTATAAAGCTCGACTCGGGGTGCATTGTGAAGTAGATCACTCGGCAGGACTGCTTCCGCTCCGTAAACCAGAAAGAACAGAGTTCTTCCAGTCGACCGATTCAGGGTGGTCCTCAATCCCCACAGAACTAACGGAAGCTCGTCGACCCAAGCGCCTGTTGCGTGCTTGAGATCACGCATCAGCCGAGGCTTTAGTCCTTTGAGAATCAGACCATTTGCCCTTTCTGCTTGTCCATTCGACTGGGGGTGGGCGACCGATGCGTAGTCGACTCGTGTGCCTTGAGAGGCGCAAAAAGCTCTGAACTTGTCTGAATCAAAGTTTGACCCATTGTCGGCGATGATGCTATGCGGGACTCCATATGTGAATGTTAACTCTCTGACGAAACTGATAGCAGTGCAAGCATCAAGATTCTTGATAGGCTTAGCTTCAATCCATTTGGTAAACTTGTCGACTGCCACAAGCACATGTGTGAAACCCCTCCTGCCTGTTCTCAATGGGCCAACCATGTCCAGTCCCCAAACAGCGAAGGGCCAGACGAGTGGAATGGTCTTCAGGGCTGATGCAGGCTTGTGCGACATGTTGGAGTAGAAATGGCACCCTTCACACTTGTCGACTATCTCTTTTGCCATTTCATTCGCTCTTGGCCAGTAAAATCCCGCTCGGTATGCTTTAGCCACAATGGTCCGAGAGGACGCATGATGACCACAGGTCCCCGAGTGGATATCATCAAGGATTATCTGACCTTCTTCTGGTGTTATACACTTCTGACCGACTCCAGTCGCGCTTTCTCTATACAACATTCCTTTTATGACTGTAAGGCCTTGGATCGACGGACGATCTATCGTGCCTCTTCTTTGTCCTCCGGGAGTTCCTTTCTCAGGATATACGCGATGTACGGCATCGTCCAGTCAGGGGTGATTGCCAAAACTTCCATGATTAGGTCGACCACTGCCGGAATTTCAACTTCAGTCGGATCTGTGGCACTCTTTGGCTGCGGGGCTTCATCTGTAAAAGGATCTTCTTGGACTGATGGCGAGTGGATGTGTTCCAAAAACACATTGCTGGGGATGGCTTCTCTCTTGGAGCCTATCTTTGCCAAATCATCAGCCGCTTGATTTTTCAGTCGGGGGATGTGATGAAGCTCTAACCCCTCGAATTTCTTCTCTAACTTTCTCACTGCATTGCAATAACCAGTCATAGCTGGACTTCTGACGTCCCATTCTTTCATCACCTGATTAACCACCAAATCTGAGTCACCATAGACCATGAGGTGATGGACGCCGAGTGAAATGGCCATGCGCAACCCATACAAAAGTGCATCATATTCTGCTTCATTATTGGAGGAATCAAAGTGAATTTGGAGAACATATCTGAGCTTATCTCCTCGGGGGGAAACCAATACTACCCCAGCACCGGAACCATTCAACATCTTAGATCCATCGAAGAACATGGTCCAGTGCTCCGAGTGAACTTGAGTCGGAAGTTGCTGTTCGATCCACTCAGCGACGAAATCTGCAATTGCTTGGGACTTGATAGCTTTCTTTGCCTCAAACTTGATATCTAGGGGAAGAAGTTCAATCGCCCATTTGGCCACTCGACTAGTTGCATCTCTGTTGTGCAAAATCTCTGATAGTTGAGCGTCACTGACGACTGTAATGGAATGATCAAAGAAGTAATGTGCAACCTTCTTCGTGGTCATATAAATCCCATATACAAGCTTCTGGTAATGAGGATATCTTTGCTTTAAAGGAGTCAAAACTTCAGAAACATAATATACTGGGCGCTGAACTTTGAAGGCCTTTCCTTCTTCTTCCCGCTCGACCGTAAGTACTGTACTGACAACTTGTCCTGTGGCTGTAATGTAAATCAGCAAAGGCTCCTTGCTGATTGGGGCAGCAAGCACCGGCTGGGTGGAGAGCAGAGCTTTGAGCTCTGTAAATGCTGCATCAGCTTCTGGAGTCCAATCGAACTTGTCGGACTTCTTCATCAGTCGGTAAAGAGGCAATACCTTTTCACCAAGGCGAGAGATGAATCGACTTAAAGCGGCCAAGCATCCTGTAAGCTTCTGGACGTCATGCACACGCACAGGACGTTTCATCCGGAGTATAGTACCAATTTTTTCAGGATTGGCGTCGATTCCCCGTTCGGAAACGAGAAAACCGAGTAACTTCCCACCTGGAACTCCGAACATGCACTTTGACGGATTGAGCTTGATATCATACCTCCTGAGGTTGGCAAAGGTTTCAGCAAGGTCAGTCAGCAGGTCGGAACCCTTCCGTGACTTGACCACAATATCATCCATGTATGCCTCCACATTCCGACTGATTTGAGTGAGCAAACACTTCTGAATCATCCTCATGAACGTGGCTCCGGCATTCTTGAGGCCGAACGGCATGGTGACATAACAGAAGCACCCGAATGGAGTGATGAAAGCTGTTTTGATCTCGTCGGGCCCGTACAGACGGATCTGATGGTACCCGGAATAGGCGTCTAGGAAAGACAAACGCTCACATCCCGCAGTCGAGTCGACTATCTGGTCGATGCGGGGGAGAGGAAAATGATCTTTCGGGCAGGCCCGACTGATATGCTTGAAATCAATGCACATGCAAAGTGACTTGTCCTTCTTGGGGACCATGACAACATTGGCGAGCCACTCGGAGTGGTAAATTTCTCGGATGAACTCCGCTGCTAAGAGCCAAGCCACCTCCTCGCCAATGGCCTTCCTCTTCTGGACGGCGGACCGTCGAAGATGTTCTTTCACAGGTTTAAATTTTGGGTCGACTTGTAGACGGTGCTCAGCCAGCCCCTTGGGAACTCCAGGCATGTCAGCAGGCTTCCATGCAAAGATGTCCCAGTTCTCACGGAGGAACTGGATGAGCGCTTCTTCCTATTTGGAGTCGACCGTCATTGAGATATGAGTCGGAGAAGCGTTTGGATCGGTCGGGTGAATGTGAACTGCCTTCGTTTCACCGGACGACTGAAAAGCTGATTCTAAAGCAGGCTTCTTAGCTCGTAGCAACTCACTCGGATCTGCAGTCTTCTGATACTCTTGCATCTCGACCACCGCCATCTGAGCGTCAGCAATCTTTGAGCCTTTCTGAAAACACTCTTCTGCTTTCTTCCGATTGCCTGTAACAGTGATCATACCTTTGGGACCAGGCATCTTCAATTTGAGATACACATAACATGGTCGAGCCATGAAGCATGCATAAGCTGGCCTGCCCAAAATAGCGTGATAAGCACTTTGGAAATCCACAACTTCGAATGTCAACTTTTCCTTGCGGTAATTCTTGGAATCACCGAAAACCACATCAAGAGCAATTTGGCCGAGTGACTCGGCTTTCTTCCCAGGAATGACTCCATGGAAACTCATGTTACTGGTGCTGAGCCTGGACATTGGAATGCCCATCCCTTTCAATGTTTCTGCATACAGTATGTTCAAACCGCTGCCTCCATCCATCAGGACTTTGGTCAGTCGAGTGCCTTCGACAACTGGGTCGACCACTAGAGCTTGCCTCCCAGGGGTGGCAATGTGCGTAGGGTGATCAGACTGGTCGAATGTGATGGCAGTCTGGGACCACTTCAGATAATTGGGTGTTGCCGGAGCAACCATATTTACCTCACGGTTAATAACCTTCAGTCGACTTTTGCTCTCAACATCAGCAAAAAGCATTAGGGTGGAATTGACCTGGGGGTACCCGTCATCACTATCTTCCTTGTCCTCAACTTTGTCCGGCTCCTTTTCCTTATATTTGGACTGCTTGCCCTGAAACTGCTGGATCAGAAGCCGACACTGTCGAGTGGTATGCTTTTGGTAAATGAGTTTACCCTCTTCATCTTTCTTGGTGTGGATGTGACACGGTAGATCCAAAACATCATTTCCATCTTGGTCTTTAACTTTCTTGGGGTTCCAAGGTCCTTTGGGTTTTCCCTTAAATTTTCCTTGGGTTATGGCCAGGGCATCCCCAGGAGCGGCTGGCTCGGCTTTCCGCTTCTGTTTCCGACTGGAATTTCCTCCGGTTTCCTGGGCGGCTGCTTTATGCTTGCCACTCTGGAGTCGATCCTCATCTTCACCATTAGCGTATTTGGTGGCAATCTCCATCATCCGATTCAGAGACATCTCTCTGGTTCGACCGAACTTCAGATTCAATTCTCTGTACTTAACGCCTTCTTTAAAGGCACAAACTGCTTGATGATCTGGTACATTTTCAACTGTGTGATGCAATGTGATCCACCTCTGGATGTAATCCCTCAGAGTTTCATTCGGTTTCTGCACGCAAGACCACAATTCCGTAAGGCCTGCAGGTCGCTTGCATGTTCCTTCAAATGTGGTGACAAACACTCGGGAGAGATCCTCCCAAGTGTAGATGCTGCTGGGTGCTAACTGATTCAGCCACGCTCTAGCCGAGCCTTCTAACATGAGAGGCAGGTGCTTCATGGCTACCTCATCATTCCCACCGCCAATCTGGACAGCCACTCGGTAATCTTCGAGCCAAGTATCGGGCTTGGACTCACCGGTGAACTTACTAACTCCAGTCGCCAACCAGAAGTTGGGAGGAATTACAGCGGCTCTGATGGCTCGACTGAAACACTCCGGCCCTGAAACATGTACTCTGCTACTGGTAGGCGCATCTCTGTCGTGGCCTTCTCGGTGAGCTCTATTCCTGTCGACCAAACCTTGAACGAGAATGGATCTCGCATCAAAGCCTGGTTCCCTAGGGTCGACTGGAATTCTCCGCCCAACACTATGAGGGCGTCTGTCAACCTGCTGTCGAGGCACATATGATCCACTCCTCGGGGGAGGGGTTGGCACTCGACGTCGATCATCACGATCGAATCGGTGATCATACTGCTCATTCCTTCTGTACTGATCACGCTGGTCTCCACGTCCCTCACGCCTCGGAGGCGATCTTGGGTTGTGAGCCGACTGGACTGTATCCGCTGCAATGGATCGACTATGGATCCTGTTCCACGACTGAGAAACAGCGGAATTCTGGTCTCCCGCTGCCCGGAGCAACGCTCTGATTTGCAACAAGCCTCTGCCAGCCTCTGACTGGGAGGGCTGAATCGACTCTGCTATACGGGCCGCAGCCGCCAAATTCTGAATCGGAGTATGATATACCCGCAGGGGCGGAAAGAGTTGACGTCGACTGGATTCTGGAGCCCGTTGACGCGCTCGCTTGTCGAGTATTCGCTGGAGATTCTCCAGTCGAGTGCGCTCGGCCAAGTTAGCCAAGCGCGCGTCCTCCAAGGCTCGGGCCTCGGGGGTTTCTCCAATGATAGGAGTGTGGAGTGCATCCATGTTCCGGCGGCGAAGCTCCTCCCGCTGCAACGACGCGAGAGGCTCGGGGAGATACTCCTCGTGAGGACGCGACGGGTCGCCCCCATCTGCGCCTCCGTCAGCGCGGGGCAAACCGGGAGGACTGTGTGCCCCATCGATCACCAGAACCTCTGCAGCTGGGTCACTACTGTCGCATTCGGATGCGGTCTCTGCGGAGCCAGTCGACAGGTCGTATAGGCCGTAGAGGGATTCGTCGGGCTCGATTGCGGCGACTTGTGGGGTGGCCGACTGGTGGGCCACCGCATGCCTCACCCACCTCTGAAGCCTCGACCGACCGGAGCGCTTGCGCCGGCGAGAAACAGGGCGGGGAGATGCCACGGGAGCCGACCGATACTGGGTTGACGGCTGCCGCAGGAGGACACCACGGACGCATGCGCGAAAGTGCGTCGCCCCGCGGACGGGGAGCGCGTCGACGTCGAGTGGAGCCTCTTGAAGACAAGCGGAGTCGTCGGTGATGAACGTGAGCGCGCCGAGACGGATCTCGCGGCCTTCCACCAAAGCTCCGCCCGAAACATGATCAAGGAGATCGGAAAAAATGCAACTTCTCAAACTAGGCGCTAAGACTCCTAGCCCCAAGGTGTGCGCCAACAGTCGTGGTTCTAACTCTGACAGTGACGTAGGGGGGTATGTATGGAGAGGCTAGATCTTAGCTATGGAAGAGTTGTAAGCACATGAGGATTATGAGTTTAGGCCCTTCTCGGAGGAAGTAACAGCCCTACATCTCGGTGCCCAGAGGCAGTCGACTGAATTATGTGTGTATGAATAACAGGGGTGCCAACCCTTGATACTGAGGAGGGGGTGGCTTATATAGAGTTCGCCAGGCCCCTCCAGCCCTCAGTAATGCAAGGTTTAAAGTACATTAAGACTGGGGGTTACTGGTAACACCCCTAATAAAGTGCTATGATGACCATAAAAGCTACTTAATGACCGACCGTTTGCGTGCAGGGTGACTTTAGATCTCCTGGCAGTCGAGTGGTTGGAATTTGGTCGAGTGATTGCTTCATGGTCGAGTGTCTTGAATCTGTCCAGTGGGATACCTCCAAGTCGATTGAAAGGTGACTTCTTCTAGGGATGTCCTTGGATAGGGTACTTAGGACAGGTCCATGCCCCTATCCTAGGTACATAGCTTCATCAGTATACTCATGGGCCAGTTCGGACAGCTACCGCATACATGGAAGATTCTAAAAGACTTGGTGATCAAGATAAGGACTCCTCCCCACCGGCATATTCGGCTAGGACTCTTGTTATCCTAGGCCTTTGGTGCATCATATAAACCGAGGCCAGGCTAGTCGATACATTAGATACATACAATCATACCATAGGCTAGCTTCTAGGGTTTAGCCTCTCCGATCTCGTGGTAGATCTACTCTTGTACTACCTATATCATCAATATTAATAAAGAAGGATGTAGGGTTTTACCTCCATCGAGAGGGCCCGAACCTGGGTAAAACATTGTGTCCCCTGCCTCCTGTTACCATCCACCTTATACGCACAGTTCGGGACCCCCTACCCGAGATCCGCCGGTTTTGACACCGACATTGATGCTTTCATTGAGAGTTCCACTGTGTTATCGGCGAAAGGATCGATGGCTCGTCTGCAGGTCAACAGCGATGCCGGCATCTTCGTCGCCGGCTCGACTGGTTACCTTGGCTCGACCGAGGACCATGCTCCATTTCTGATTGTCATGTTCGGACGAGGGCCTTCATCAACATCAACTCTGATCTCTATCAAGATCATGAAGGAATCATCCATGGAGCTCGGGGCCTCAACGTGAACATTGCCCTCGGGCGACCGTGCTGTTTTTCCAAACAACAAACTTGTATCCGCTGCCACCACCTCTTAGAGCATCGCTTTGACGATCCCTTTGCTGGAATTGTGCGCAATTGAGTCTACAACAACCATGCAAAATTTCGTCGAGTTTCGATGGAGCAATCTCCGACAATCTATGATATACTGGAGCCGTGTCAAATCTGGACGAGTTTAGGGCGTGGTCTTCAGAGCCTAGCTCGGAGGTCCTTTCGAAGATCCAACCGTTCATCTACTGCGTAATTCCCATATCTACCATCCCTCCAATTTTCAGCTTGATCCGGCGGTTCAATCTCCGGGAACCTTCCGATGAGTGGGTCAATTTTCGGATCCGTTTTCTGCACGAATACGGATCTGACCCGAATTCATGTTTGTTTATGAACGTTACATTGGACAACATTTTTAGAGGAATTCCCTTCTAGGGTATTGTGCGTTGTTTTTAAACACGCGCACGCAAATTTTTAAGTCTCCCCTGAGGTCGGCTTCATCATCATGCTGGTGTCAAACCAGTCTGGCGATATTGCTCCAAGGCTGCCGACCTGCACTAGACATGTCGTCACTTTGTTGAGCCGAGCTCAACTTCTTCGGATCATCATCTCGGCAAGCCGAACAAGAGTCCGGCACTGCGAAGGATAAATCATCACCAACATCGCCGCCACACGGATTACACGGAGCGGGCATACCGGCATCGCCGTACGGTCACTTCATGAAGCCGGCATCGACCACGTCACGACCTGCATCGGCAGGGCCGCACTATTGCATCTTCAAGCTGGTGTCCATCACGCCGACCTATTGCGACTCATCGGCTCACAACGAGGCTTCGACATCTCGGCTGGACCGGGGGCTTCACCATCTCTTCATCAACCTACTCTGGAGACTTCGGTGTCACTAGCCGACCAGCTCCGTCACGTTAGCTGGACCGAGGGCTTTGCCTCGGCGAGCCAACCTTTGCCAGCATCGCCATACCGTCGCTTTATCGCCCATCAGACAATGGGTGTGCGGATCGAGTCCCAACTTTGGGAATCACCTTTCTTCGGATTGCTACAACAAATAAACTAGGTGCTATTAATCCTAGTATTTTTTGCTTGTTTGGGTTTATTTTTCCCAAGGAATTATTACTCTGGTTTGGCCATCATCTGTACACAGGTCTATCAAATGATGGCTGCATTAACGAGGGTCGCGTGGTGGTTCGGTCAGTTTCCGTACATTGTCCGGCGAACGCCGCATCCGGAACTTGGACCGACCTATGAATTCAGGCTTTGCCACGCCTTTACCGCATCATGCCGACACCCTGCATCGACATTGACTTCGGCGCCAGGCCATATTTATTTTATTACTCACTTTGCATAAATTATTTATTATGCAACGATTTTTTTAATTATTATTATTACTATTATCTCTGGTTTGCACTATTTTTTGTGCACAGGAAAATGATCCGGGGACTTCATTGTCACTCTGCCGGTTTGCATTGACCGTGCTATGTCACCACTTCGGCGTGTCGAGCTCTCCGCTCCGGCACCTCGGGACCGGCTTGGGGGATGGAACCTTGTCCCGCATCAAGCTCGGACCACGTCATCAATGTCGAACACATTAACCAGCTAAGTCCCTTTCATGCTCAAAGTTTTAATTTTTAACTTGTGTTCGGTTCGACCTAGCATTATACTTTTTTGGAAAAAAGTTGCTTGTAAAAAATTTCCTTGTCCAAACTTTGTTTGTGACACACATATTCAAATACCTCGTTTATTTGGGGGCTTCCTTTATGAAGCTTTTCCTCTTGCATATGATTATACTTGTACGGTTTCGTTCCTTGTTCGTGTATTACGCCACAATATGCACCATATTGACTTAAGCGATTTGCAAGCTGGGTTGCCTGGCTCCTGTGCTTACCCCTACGTTCCCGATTGTTCGGCTAGGGAGTAAAGGGAGCACCTCTGCGATTGTCACGACCGGGTCCTCCGAGCTCTGACCTCAGACTGGGTGAAGCCGAAAGCTAGCGCTCTTATTGTTTTCAATCATGGTCAGCACACAACGGAACTTGTGAGTACAAACAATCTATTGCACACGTCTCATAGCAATAATGAGCACCGAAGAAAGGTATCAGTGGGGGTACTATTTTCTTCGAAGATGCTTCTTACACTTCGTCTGTAATATAGCATAAGTTCCCTGAGCGCGCTTTGTCTGTTACAGCCTTATGGCCCGGTTGCCTGGTTATCGGAAACACTGTCGATATTCTCGACAGGTGGAGTACATAACACTTTTCGGTCCTTGACCGAAGAGGGAGAAGCCGACGGTCGGTTAAGACGCGTTTAAAGTTTAGTTGAACAAAGATATGATATAAGTACTTCGGTACATACAATCATTATACATAAAATTCTTTTACCCAAGTCACTTGGGGGCTCTTAAAATTTATATGGGCTATTTTATAGCAAATGTGTTTTATTCTTGGTCGTTGCAAAGTCTTTTTCTATCGCTCCTTTTTTGATGTGAGTGTGTGGTTAATAGCCAGATAACCCATTTTCTCTTTAGTGACCGCTCGAGTTTAGTTCGCTAAACTGGTCTAACGAGAAGCACTCCGCCTTTGGGATAGGAGGCTGCAGCTGTAGGCTGACCCGCTTGAAGTCTTGAGATCGGATGTGTAATATTAATGCACGACAGAAGCACAATTTTTTCCCAATTTTAGGTTTGGCACCGAACACTTGATATTGTTCAGACGTCAAGTTTTTACTGACGTTTTTTTGGTCTTCCAAGCTTATGGCACTTTTAAACTATTTGTGTGTTTCCAGCACAAGTCTCACAGTGCAATGTCGGACACCTTTATAGATTCGGCAAAAACATTATCGGATCTCACTATATATGCATTGGTTTCAAATTGTGTCTTCGGTTAATAGTTGGGTTGCCCGACTCCCGCACTTGCCTCCTACGTTCCACTTTGTTCGGCTAGGTGTGCAAAGGGAGAACCACTGCGATTGTGCTTCCAGCTCACATGGTTAAGCACCTCAGTGGAGAAAGCCCAAAACTGACTGTCACAATAAGCGTAAACTGGTCAGCAATCCGATGACGGTGTTAAATGATTGGCCATTCATAACATTGGCCGAAGTGTTTACGGCTTGACCTCGACTGTCGCTGAACACTACTGGGGGCTAGTAACTGGCCTCCCAAACTAAATCCTCAATATTTTGCTCTTACATTAGAGCTGAGGTTTCATGATCATGCTCAACATGACAACCCAAAGAAAGGAACCGATAGCAGGATTATTTTCTTTGGAAGACATTTATTATGTTAAACAGTGATATACCATATCTCTCTGCGTACCTTTGTTTATAAAACCGTATGGCCAGATTGCCTTGTTTGTTGTAAATCTTTGCCCTCATAAAGGCTTTATAAAGTAGGACAAACACTCCTCGGCTACTGGCCGAGGAGGTGGAAGCCGATGGTCGATCAACAAAGTTTTGTACAATGAAGATTCGATCATTAATGATGTAAAGTACTTGGATACATAGAATCATTACACATAATTTGTGATTTTACTCTGGATATCGATCCTTAATTCGGCCACCCGTGCCCGCATTAAGGCTCGGGGGCTACTGGGCTTCAGGCTTATCATTTACTAATTTTAAAGGGGCGTATTGATCCCCTGATCTGGTGTTGCCAGCCGACCAGTGTCTCGAGGGCTACTGCATTGGCAATCCAGTACAGAAAATTTAAGTGCAATATAGTTTTCGAGGAGATTATGATCCTCAGGTAGGTCGGCCGCACCCAACCTGAGTCTCGAGGACTCTGCACACCGCTTTTTGTGTCCTGAAGTATTCTGCTGAGCTAGGAGTTGATTCTCAGACCGGTTTTGCAAATCAACCTGAGTCTCAGCAGCTACTGGGATCAGCGGTCTTATGTCATCCTTCAGGTGCATCTCGGGTTTTAGACCGATACACACCTTGAGGGCTACTAGCTATATATCTCGGCAGTGAATAAATTGCACCAATCAAAAATATTGACAAAAAATTGGCCCACGGTCGGGGTGGTGCGCCACCTCAGAAGCAGTCCGGCATAAAGCTCAGGCGCTAGTGGCTGGCTCCATAGAGGGCAATTCCAGCATTAAGCTCGGCTAAACTCCTTTAACTCTTTTGGACCAAGATGATCTATGACATCTTGGATATAGTCCGGCGTTGGAGCTTGGACACAGTCAGGCGTTGGAGCTCGGATACATTTCGGCGTTAGAGCTCGGAAGCAGTCCGGCATTGGTGCTCGGCTGCAAAAGATACCTCGAATGCAGTCCGGCGTTAGAGCTCGTACGCAAGAGGACACTGCCTCCTGGGAACAACTTCAAACCCGAGGTGTGGCGTAAAAATAACAAGGCATTGATAAAGGCCGGAAACTTAAAGGGGCTCCTCGGATACCCGACGTGTAAACTCGTCGAATGCATTTCGGCGATCCTCAAGATCGAAGATGGGAAGATTTTTTGAACCAGTTTCCAAGACCGACAACCGAAGATGAAGAACAGTTCGAAAGAATCGAGGAGCGTCTCGAACTTGAAGACCGGTTCAGGGGGCTACAGACAGTGTCCTGGACTAGGGGGTACTCACCACGTCATCTCCCGATCTATTAGATTGGGCCGAGGACTCCCATGGACGTATACTAATGGGCCAGTTCGGACAACTGCCGCATACATGGAAGATTCTACAAGACTTGGTGATCAAGACAAGGACTCCTCCCCACCGGCGTATTCGTCTAGGACTCTTGTGATCCTAGGCCTCTGGTGCATTATATAAACCGAGGCCAGGCTAGTCGATACATTAGATACATACAATAATACCATAGGCTAGCTTCTAGGGTTTAGCCTCTCCGATCTCGTGGTAGATCTACTCTTGTACTACCCATATCATCAATATTACTCAAGCAGGACGTAGGGTTTTACCTCCATCAAGAGGGCCCGAACCTGGGTAAAACATTGTGTCCCCTGCCTCCTGTTACCATCCGCCTTAGACGCACAGTTCATGACCCCCTACCCGAGATCCACCGGTTTTGACACCGACAGTGGGGACCCCTGATCGGGACGTGCCGACAGTGGGTTCTCGCTGTCGGTGACGGCCACCGCATCTACACTAAGCATCCACCCCTTCCCCAAGCGGACGTGATCCGCCGGGATGTTAGAGATGTGGCCACAGTCGTTTTGTGCGAGAGAGTGTGAAGAGAGCAACCCCAACAAGAAACTGTGTAGGCTGGCCCGTCCTGACTATGTATATAGTGGAGCGGTTTCCTTTTCTCTCCATATGAACCTATCATATTGCGTACGTGCCACTGAAGAAAAAAAAACTTTATTTATAAATGACGCGACACCTACTACTCATTCTCCTATAACCTTGCGCTTGGCATCTCCAAAATATTAACCTTGCGATTGTCTCTTCGCCTCTTCGGGAAGTCGTGCAATAATGGTAGTGCAGTATATATCGTTCTGGCTATATGAGATCGAATGAATCGCTGCACGTCCACCACGTGGGCGAGGGTCGAGGGGCGAGGGACAGTGCTACATACGGAGCAAAACGAGTGAATGTACACTCTAAAATACGTCTATATACATTAGTGTTTGGAGTATGTACTAGTAGTTCATATTGAAATCTACTAAAGGACATATATATTCCAAACAATATGATATAATCTCTATAACCAAGGTAGTAGGGACGAGGACTAAACGGAGGGAGTAGTAAATTTTTCTCCTCGTCCTGCGAGCCACCGCTCGCATGGGAAAGGGAGCGGGCGTAAGGCGGAGCAAGCTTCACCTCATCCTGTGAGCCACCGTGCCCGTGGGCGGGGGAGATGGCGTACTAAGCAAGCTTCTCCTCGTTCTGCGAGTTGACGGGACACATCAAAAGTACTCCAGTGTATAGAGCCTTGCCTCTAAGGTAGGCCCCACATGGTTTGCCTCTTTTTTTAACATAACACAGCAAGTTGCAATTTGTTTGTTCACCCGTGGTAGACGATCCTCCCTCCACCAAGTGGACAACCAGTACACGTGCCAAATTACCACGTGGGCTGCCTTTTCGTACAGAAATGAGCTCCACCATGTACCCGCGTGGGTGTGGTTGGGAGACAGACGGGAGTACGTGCGCCATGCATGCACCTCTTCTCTTCATGCACGTACCCCACCTACGTGGGTGTGTGTGAGAGATACAAACCGCGTTCGTGAGTGTTTTTTGTTTTGGGGTGGGGGTGGGGTGGGGGTTGATTTCGTGAATTTTTTGTGGGAATATGTGTCGATGACATCTCAAACAAAATTTTGCATGCAATGCGTGTGAAATGGAGGCCTATCCATATCATACATAGAGGGTCGGGTAATCCACGAGAAGAGAGGGAGGGTCATAGCTATCGATAGATTCGAAGAGAGGATCAAGTGGGTGGGTGCGAGATCGATGAAGAGAGCCATCGAAATTGTGTGTGTGTGCAAGTCAAAGATATAGGGCGACTGGCCTACCAGGACGTTAGAGGGCACATGTCAAGTTTGTGTGTGGCAGGGAGACATGACTAGAGCGCTCGATGTATCGATGTGTGTGGGGGGAGTGGGGGTGGGGGGAGGGGTAGGCAGAGGCCTAACTATAGAGGTAGAACGACTCATATATGTGTTGAGAAGGAGCGACCTAGCTATGTCTTGAGGGAGATCGGTCGACATCCATACATAACTGAAGGACGGGAAATATGATGGGACAGAGAGAGAGAGAGGAGAGAGAGAGAGGGAGGGAGAGGGAGGGAGAGGGGTAGAGTGCTGGATGGGTGATGGAGTTGCTTCTCGAAGATGGTGGGAGAGGCCTACTAGACAAACTGAGAGTGGAACTGCAATGTTATCAATAAGAGTAGGGATGTGTTTCTGTGTGTGCCTGTGTGTGATAGATCTGTCGGGATGCATGCATGGATGATGAAGGGGAACCATGTGTTTGGTAAGCAAACCTAACTAGATCGGTAGATCAATTGTTGTTTTTCAGAGGAAGGGAGAGACACAACTAATGAGGTAGATCGATTGACGTGTGGGTAAAAATGATTTATAAGGACCTAGCTAGCTATATGTATAGCGAGAGATCGGTCGGTGTAAGTCCATTTGTTAGAGGCAAATAAGGCCCAGCGAGACGGATAGACAGAGAGAATGTAGCTAGGAGGTGGTGCGAGAGGCCCAACTACTAGCTAGATAGGGGGAGGAGTGTGCGGTTGAAAGATCGTGGATGTCGCCTAGAGGGGGGGTGAATAGGCATTTTAAAATAATTACGGGTTAGGCTTGAACAAATGCGGAATAAACCTAGCAGTTAATTTGCCAAGCACAAAACCTAAAACAACTAGGCTCACCTATGTGCACCAACAACTTATGCTAAGAAAGATAAGCAACTATGTGATAGCAAGATATATGACAAGAAACAATATGGCTATCACAAAGTAAAGTGCATAAGTAAAGGGCTCGGGTAAGAGATAATCGAGGCACGAGGAGACGACGATGTATCCCGAAGTTCACACCCTAGTGGATGCTAATCTCCGTTTGGAGCAATGTGGAAGCACAATGCTCCCCAAGAAGCCACTAGGGCCACCGTAATCTCCTCACGCTCTCGCACAATGCAAGATGCCGTGATTCCACTAAGGGACCCTTGAGGGCGGTCACCGAACCCGTACAAATGGCAACCCTTGGGGGCGGTCACCGAACCTGTACACTTTGGTAACCCTTGGGGGCGGTCACTGGTACCCATCAAATTGCTCGGGGCGATCTCCACAACCTAATTGGAGACCCCGACGCTCGCCCGAAGCTTTACACCACAATGATTGAGCTCCGAACAACACCAACCGTCTAGGGCGCCCAGGCACCCAAGAGGAACAAGCTCTAGGGTTCCCAAACACCCAAGAGTAATAAGCTTCTCAAACTTCACTTCCACGTAGTACCGTGGAGAACTCAAACCGATGCACCAAATGCAATGGCAAGGGCACACGGAGTGCCCAAGTCCTTCTCTCTCAAATCCCACCGAAGCAACTAATGCTAGGGAGGAAAATGAGAGGAAGAACAAGAAGGAGAACACCAAGAACTCCAAGATCTAGATCCAAGGGGTTCCCCTCACATAGAGAAGAAAGTGATTGGTGGAAATGTGGATCTAGATCTCCTCTCTCTTTTCCCTCAAAAGCTAGCAAGAATCCATGGTGGGATCGAGAGTTAGCAAGCTCGAAGAAGGTCAACAATGGGGGAAGAACACGAGCTCAAAGGATAAGGTTCAATGGGGAAGAAGACCCCCTTTTATAGGAGGGGAAAATCCAACCATTATGTGCTCAGCCCGCACACGAGCGGTACTACCGCTCACGTGGAAGAAATAGGGAAAAGGAGCAACAAAACATGAACCTTGGGGTGGTAGTACCGCAGGAGACAGCGGTACTACCGCTGGGTTAAGTGGTACTACCGCTCCCTTCGGCGGTACTGCCGCGCAGAACGAAGGGTAAAGGGAAAGAGGGAACCGGGCGGTACTACCATGGAGGAAGGGCGGTACTGCCGCTAAGGAGCGGTACTGCTGCACTACTGCCGCTGTGAGGTACCGCACAATCCGACACAGAAAAAGACCCCTCGAATCGACGCGGTAGGGACCTGGTAAGCCAGCGGTAGTACTGCTGCGGAGTCACCGTCGGTACTCCCGCTGCGGAGCGGTACTGCCGCTTGTGACCCCTCAGCGGTACTACCGCTGGGTACCACGGTACTACCGCTGGGACCCTGACAAAAACCACACTCAAGAAAACAAGAACTGCCATAACTTCTGCATATGAGTTCCGAATTGAGCAAACTCAAGCTTGTTGGAAACCAGACGACGAGTAGTATCAAAACAGCGACTGAGAAGAGGCAGGGGAGGTATGCCTAACAAAAAGAGGAGTGAAACCTCCAACCGAGAAGAATCGGCAAAACCTCCAACATCGAAAACATCATAGGAGATGCATGCGAACTCCGTTTTCGATGAACTCAAGCTTGTCATCAAGATGACCATAAGCTCTAAGACTCACAAAGAGAACCAAACAAGAACCAAGAAAGATGATGCAAGGATGCAATGGTTTGAACTCTCAACGAACGAAACGATCAAGCTACTCATCGAGAGCCCCCCTTGATAGTACGGCAATCGATCCTATAACCCGGTCTCCCAACTACCATCATGAGACCGGTAAAATAGAAAACCTATCAAGGGCAAACCTTTGCCTTGCACATGGTCCACTTGAGCTAGATGATGAAGATCTTGACTTCCTCAAGTTGGACCACCTTTCTTGATTGTGTTGGCTCGATGAAGACTAGTGGATTGCTCCCCCATACTCCACTATGGGTGAGCCTTTCTTCCGCACATCTTCACAAGTCCATTGTCACCACAAAGGATGGCAAGCTTCAAGCATTTGATCTCTTTGTGATGCTCCACTTGAACTTGCACACCGCAACCTTTCTTGATTGTGTTGACTCGATGAAGACTAGTTGATTGCTCCCCCATACTCTACTATGGGTGAGCTACTCTTCGGCACATCTTCACAGGTCCATTGTCACCACAAAGGACAGCAAGCTTCAAGCATTTGATCTCTTCGTGGTGCTCCACTTGAACTTGCACACCGCAACCTAACCCCACAAAGAACCCTCACGAAGACCATGGGTTAGTACACAAAGCGTAATTGACAATGCTTACCATACCATGGGATCACTTGATCCCTCTCGGTACATCTTCTACGCTTTGTGGGTTGATCAACTTGATTCACTCTTTAACTTAGTCTTGATCAACCTCTCACAAGACCAATCTTTAGGAAATTTCTTGAATAGCACCTTGGTCGACACAAACTCTCCTTGAAACCAACACATGTACTCCAAGAAAAGCCTATGGACAAAACCTTCAAATATAACTCAAGGCAACCATTAGTCCATAGAGATTGTCATCAATTACCAAAACCAAACATGGGGGCACCGCATGTTCTTTCAATCTCCCCCATTTTGGTAATTGATGACAATCACTTTCAAGAGAGTTTAATACAAGGAATTATGCATCACCATGCAATGCAACAACCAATAATGCATGCATATGAGATGCAAATGCTTAGGAACAAAACCAAAGCAAGGAGAAAACTCTAAAGACTTCTCCACAAAACTCTCTGAAAACTCCACAAAACTCTCTGAAACTTCTCCCCCATTGGCTCGATCGCCAAAATGGGCGAAAATCTTAGAAGGCCAATATAGATGGAGTTCCTCCATAAGTTGTGTATTTCTCAACAAGAGAGTGGAATGCAATACACATATCCAACGGTAAATACTTGGAGGAAGACAAACTATATTGCGGCCCAAAGATTGCAAAAGAAAGATATGCCACAAAGACATAACAAAGAGAGACACAAGCAATCAAGCAATCAAAAGATACCAATTGTAGCAAGCTATCAAAAGATTCCAATTGAACCAACTCGACCAAAGATCCTTCGAGCCACAAGAATAAAATATATTATGATAAGAGCAAAGAAGTGTTCTAAAGAAACTAGAGAAGCTCCCCATGATTTGTGCACACATAAGAATATTTGTGTTTGGATACAAAGTGCACAAAGTAGGATCATAGCTCCCCCAAAATCAATAGAAACTTACAACAAGTGCAAGTGAGCATATAGGAAACTAAGCCTAGTACTTGCAACAAACACATAGTTGAGCAACAAGTAAAAGAGGCAACTTAAGAATGGGCTCAACCAAAATGATGTGTGTGAGTCAAGGCAATGCACTTGAGAAGACTAATGTACGGATGAGCATTAAGCATCAATAAAGTCTTGAAAGAATGAGGCACATAGTGCAAGGCCTATCATTCCCACACACAACTTGCAAATGGGTTCACAAGCTTACTAATAAGCATACAAACAGCCTATGCTTGTGACAACCCGTGGCGAAGATAGAAGAAGAAAGCCTCATCAAGACGAGGGATACCAATTAAGATGCAAAAGCCTCGTAAAGATAAGCAAGAAGAAAATAATCTTCACCACACAAGAGTGCATCAAGATGCAATGAGATAAGGCACGCACTCAAGGCAAAAGCTTTCACGGAGACACCAAAGAAATAACAAAAGAAAGACAAGGTGGACGTGAAAGAAAGGATATCATCTAGAGATGTAATTTCTCTCAAGTGTATAAGGTTTTAGGTAGACGAATTCATGATGATATATATCTACAAAGAAGGATGTACACCCGAAATAGTTACACCACGAAGGAACAAGATATCCAAAAGGAAGTCATAAATATACCAATAAGATATTTGCTTGAAAGCATAGCACATGGCTAGATATGGTCTTATTGTATATAAATGAATTCCAACTACACAACCATCAAAGACATCACAACTAGCAACATGAGATCATCATTGAGATGCTTTGAGAAAGGAAACAAGTATCACAAGATGGAATGAATATCATGCTAAGATGCAACCTACACAAGGTTGAAAGCAAGGAAGAATGCATGAAGAGATACTTGTTACCGAGATATCATTGGAAGGATGTTGTAGATACCAATTAAAGGTAGATAGTAGTTAATTGATCATCCTATTGTGACTCCAATGAGTACATGGTGATACCACCTTCCTTGTGAGTGAGTCGAGCGTCCAATGCATCTCCAATTGTTCCTAGAATAACAACACAAACAAAATGGTACCCAAACTCATTGGGACCAAAGAGTTAGAAACACCAACAATACATAGGACAAATTCCACATAAATATGTGCATAAAGATAAGGAAATGAATTTCATGCACATCTCATCCAATTTGAGACTAGGAGGAGTTCCCCCTATATATTGGGTCAAAGAAAGGAAGCATGCCAAGGATACTACATGAAGTTAATATACATGCTCAAGACTTTCAAGAACCGATACCAAAAGACAAAGAAATACCAAGGAAAGAAAAGATACCAAATGAATAAATCATCACTTGGAGGGTATCCATAATGGATACAACAAGGAATGAGATATCCATTGATATACACAAAGAAGAGACATCAAACTCCCAAAAGAGAGGATGGTTCCAAACAAACCAAGCTCTCTACAAAGTTTCATGATGGCACAAAGTACCAAAACGAAAACGGCTTGCCTTCCACCAACACACACTTGATAAGGATCGCAAGATGAGTGTTTTATAGAAAATAGGATAGCTCCCCCAAGACTAGTGCATTATAGAGAATTTGCATTTGAATACAAAATGCACAAGGTGGGATCACCACTTTCACTATATCTAGAAGACACGAGACAAGATCAAGAAATACAAAAGATCCACAAGTGGAATGGAAGACAAAGGGAGTTGATACAAACCTTGCCAAGAGAAAGGGCAAATAAAAACCAAAAGCCAATGTAAAGATGATCAAAAAATTCTACCACAAAAGTGAGTACCAATTGTCAAAAGACAAGAAGTAAATGGAAATAGTTCCTGGTGGTAGATAGCTAGGATATCCGACATCATCTTCACACCAAACAACAAGCAAATTGCAACTTGTAGAGCTAGCATGCCACCTAGGAACAAGATAATTTACAATATCAACTCTAGATGACAATATCTCAAATGTACACGTTTTCTAGGCTAGTAATGTACACGTAGCATATTACTCCCCCATAATGTGATACCAATTAAAGATAGACAAGAGGTAATTAAAGGATCCAACAAGAGATAATTAATGGACTATTTAGAATTTGAATTTCTCATGAGAAGACATACCACATAGCGACTAGATAATCTTGAAATATCAATACTAGATGGTATTACTCATGTACACACATATATAGGATTGTGAGGTGCACAAAGCACATCACTCCCCCATAATGGGATATTCCATTAATCTCTCACAAGATCCAACTAAGATATGACCAAGATGCACAAAGGCTCAACTAACGACACACATGTACATGATGTGCAAACCAACACACACATACTTGATTGCTCAAGATAATCAAGTTGGAAGCACAACATATACAAACACATGCAAGGAACAAAGCCAAACATGCAAAGGGCCAAGTAACTTTCAATGTAAACAATTTAAGCACGAGTTACCACAAGGAGGAACATTGGATATAAGATAGAAACTTGATAATCCGAATGACTTGGCTTGAGACAATAAGAATGATGAAGTCCCCTTAATTCTTCATAATGTAGCCAAGTCTCCAATGACCTCCAATTTCACCTATTGATCAAGTTTGAGATTGTTGGTCCCCAACCAGGTTGGGTCCTAAGAGGTTAGTCACAATAGGCTTGGCTACCCAAATGGTTCTTTGCTTCAAACCACTTTGAGTACCAACAAACTTGGCAACCACATTGCCAACCTTATCCTTCCCAAGAGAATAGACATCATCAATAATAATTGGGTTGGATAAGTTACCACTAGTGCATGAAGAGGCGAGGTGACCTTTCTCGCGACATAGGTAGCAACGTCTACTCTTCACTTTCTTCTCACTTGATTTCTCAACTTGAGAAGCATAAGTTTGATTCTTCTTGGGAAGAGGCTTTTATTCAACTTGAGGTTGAGAATGAGAGTGAACTTGTGGCTGCTTCCCTTGTTGCTTGTTACTAATGGGCTTCTTCTTCAATTGGCAAGATCTAACATGATGCCCTTCTACTTTGCACTTGAAGCAAACAATCTTGGCCGAATTCTTGACTTGTTTTTGGCCCTTCTTTTTGTTCACCTTGGACTTCTTCTTCTTGTTGGAGTTGAATCCAAGTCCACCTTTGTCATTGGGATTTTTTTGCACACTCAAGATATTGTTGAGTGTGAATTTCCCTTCATGACTCTTTTCCAAGTCTTTCTTCAAAGAAGTGACTTGGGCCTTGAGCTCTTTGATTTCCTCTACATGGTTAGTCTCAACACAAGTACTAGAGGAAGTATAAGCTTCAACGTTAGAGCAACAAGGCAAGTAAAGCAACTCATCACAAGATGTACCAATGTTATGCATGGATGAATTGCGAGGTCCAGGACAAGGCAATATAGCATTTTGACCAAAAGTAGTGCTAGTATCCACATGAGGCTCACTAGATGTTACCTTAGCAAGCATGGCCTCATGA
Source organism: Triticum aestivum (assembly GCF_018294505.1). Lineage (NCBI taxonomy): Eukaryota > Viridiplantae > Streptophyta > Magnoliopsida > Poales > Poaceae > Triticum > Triticum aestivum. The sequence continues at coordinate 81,246,396 of NC_057809.1, forward strand.
GCTATCTTTAGCACATTATGGGATACTAGAAGATCATCATGAGAGCTTGTGAGCTTTACATGATTTTCTTCCAACATTCCATAATTGCTAGATAGCAACTCAAGTTGAGCCCTTAGATCAACATTCTCCTTCAATATGGATGCTTCACAAGAGATAGAGTTAGTAGCACAAGCATCATCATTAGCAACAAGAGGAGAAGACAACTTGGCAAGCTCTTTAGAATATGAAGCTTTAAGTTGAGCATGAGACTCGGTGAGTTTGATGAGCTCACTCTTAATGACCTTTGAGCCATTTTCGAGGTGCTCAAAGTCCTCAAGGAGTTTAGCATGTGCAGCTTCAAGCTCCTCATTTTTAGTTTCAAAATCATTGGCCACCTCAAGAGCTCTATCATGAGATTCCCTCACTCTAGATAATTCTAGAGCAAAAGTCTCCTCAAGAGATTCCTTGGTCGTTTGTTCAAGTTCAAGAGCTTTAGAGAGGTCCACAATTTCATTTGCGTAATCACGCTCATAACCTTCCATTTTATCAATGGTGACCTCATGCTCCTCAAGACGAGATTCCAACTCATCAATATACTTCTTGCCCTCAATGGCAATGGACATGATTTCCATGAAGTTGGAATGAGCAATTTTATTTTTATGAAGAGCTTTAAAAACTATTTCCCCCTTAATTTTTAAGGAGGCGACATTATAATTCTCTTCATCATTATCCTCATCATCATTAGCATCAACATCATCATCAAAAGACATATTGGGTTTCAAAGTAGGAGATACCTTTGAAGCCTTAGCCATAAGGCAAAAAGCTATAGATGATGATGTAGGATCCCTTGAAGCACCATTTAAAACCACATCTTGTTCCATGGAGTGTTGGGTTTCCTCTACATTGTTAGCACAACAACTCAAGGAAATATATACATTTTTATCATGGCAACAAGGCATAGCAAGCATATCATCATGAGATTTAGTCAAGCAATTTCTACATGATATGCAAGAGCTATCAACACAAGCATGTGAGACATTTGGAGTGCTCAAAGTGCTAAAGTACAAAGATGGAGCATTGCAACAAGATAGTGATGAAGGGTCATCAACGATAAGCACACTATCATCATTGCAATGACCAACACTACCCACCATAACATTACCTTGTGGCAATCCACATGTAGGTGAAGTAGAAGAAGTTGAGAAGATTATACAGCCAGATGTGGAGGGGGAACAAACATCCCCACAAAACTTGGACACGCCATATTTATCTTGAAGCTTCGTCCACAACTCATGAGCATCCCGGAACGGCATGAGTTGAAATATAACTACATTGCTCAAAGCATCGAAAAGCACATTAGAAGCTTGAGCATTGAGATAAGAGTTTTTCTCATCCTCTAAAGAAAATCTTTGGGGATCCTTCGGAGGTGAAAAACCCATATCTACAATTCGCTCTAAATTTGGGTCCATGACCCTAAAGAGATTATGCATGCGAATTACCCAAACATCAAAATTTGTGCCATCGAAACTAAGAGTGTCAGAGAATCCTAATCCCCTAATCGGCATCCTTACTCTCTAGGCGGTTAAGCCCTATAAAGAGAGACGAGGCTCTGATACCAATTGAAAGATCGTGGATGTCGCCTAGAGGGGGGGGGGTGAATAGGCGTTTTAAAATAATTGCGGTTTAGGCTTGAACAAATGCGGAATAAACCTAGCAGTTAATTTGCCAAGCACAAAACCTAAAACAACTAGGCTCGCCTATGTGCACCAACAACTTATGCTAAGAAAGATAAGCAACTATGTGATAGCAAGATATATGACAAGAAACAATATGGCTATCACAAAGTAAAGTGCATAAGTAAAGGGATCGGGTAAGAGATAACCGAGGCACGAGGAGACGATGATGTATCCAGAAGTTCACACCCTTGCAGATGCTAATCTCCGTTTGGAGCGGTGTGGAGGCACAATGCTCCCCAAGAAGCCACTAGGGCCATCGTAATCTCCTCACGCTCCCGCACAATGCAAGCTGCTGTGATTCCACTAAGGGACCCTTGAGGGCGGTCACCGAACCCGTACAAATGGCAACCCTTGGGGGCGGTCACCGAACCCGTACACTTTGGTAACCCTTGGGGGCGGTCACCGGTACTCGTCAAATTGCTCGGGGCGATCTCCACAACCTAATTGGAGACCCCGACGCTTGCCCGAAGCTTTACACCACAATGATTGAGCTCCAAACAACACCAACCGTCTAGGGCGCCCAGGCACCCAAGAGGAACAAGCTCTAGGGTGCCCAAACACCCAAGAGTAATAAGCTTCTCAGACTTCACTTCCACGTAGCACCGTGGAGAACTCAAACTGATGCACCAAATGCAATGGCAAGGGCACACAGAGTGCCCAAGTCCTTCTCTCTCAAATCCCACCGAAGCAACTAATGCTAGGGAGGAAAATGAGAGGAAGAACAAGAAGGAGAACACCAAGAACTCCAAGATCTAGATCCAAGGGGTTCCCCTCACATAGAGAAGAAAGTGATTGGTGGAAATGTGGATCTAGATCTCCTCTCTCTTTTCCCTCAAAAACTAGCAAGAATCCATGGAGGGATCGAGAGTTAGCAAGCTCGAAGAAGGTCAACAATGGGGGAAGAACACGATCTCAAAGGATAAGGTTCAATGGGGAAGAAGACCCCCTTTTATAGGAGGGGAAAATCCAACCGTTATGTGCTCAGCCCGCACACGAGCGGTACTACCGCTCCACGAGCGGTACTACCGCTCAGGTGGAAGAAACAGGGAAAAGGAGCAACAAAACATGAACCTTGGGGTGGTAGTACCGCAGGAGACAGCGGTACTACCGCTGGGTTAAGCGGTACTACCACTCCCTTCGGCGGTACTGCCGCGCAGAACGAAGGGTAAAGGGAAAGAGGGAACCGGGTGGTACTACCGCGGAGGAAGGGCGGTACTGCCACTAAGGAGCGGTACTGCTGCACTACTGCCGCTGTGAGGTACCGCACAATCCGACACAGAAAAAGACCCCTCGAATCGACGCGGTAGGGACCTGGTAAGCCAGCGGTAGTACTACTGCGGAGTCACCGCCGGTACTACCGCTGCGGAGCGGTACTGCCGCTTGTGACCCCTCAGCGGTACTACCGCTGGGTACAATGGTACTACCGCTGGGACCCTGACAAAACCACACTCAAGAAAACAAGAACTGCCATAACTTCTGCATATGAGTTCCGAATTGAGCAAACTCAAGCTTGTTGGAAACCAGACGACGAGTAGCATCAAAACAGCGACTGAGAAGAGGCAGGGGAGGTATGCCTAACAAAAAGAGGAGTGAAACCTCCAACCGAGAAGAATCGGCAAAACCTCCAACATCGAAAACATCATAGAAGATGCATGCGAACTCCGTTTTCGATGAACTCAAGCTTGTCATCAAGATGACCATAAGCTCTAAGACTCACAAAGAGAACCAAACAAGAACCAAGAAAGATGATGCAAGGATGCAATGGTTTGAACTCTCAACGAACGAAACGATCAAGCTACTCATCGAGAGCCCCCCTTGATAGTACGGCAATCGATCCTATAACCCGGTCTCCCAACTACCATCATGAGACCGGTAAAATAGAAAACCTATCAAGGGCAAACCTTTGCCTTGCACATGGTCCACTTGAGCTAGATGATGAAGATCTTGACTTCCTCAAGTTGGACCACCTTTCTTGATTGTGTTGGCTCGATGAAGACTAGTTGATTGCTCCCCCATACTCCACTATGGGTGAGCCTTTCTTCCGCACATCTTCACAAGTCCATTGTCACCACAAAGGATGGAAAGCTTCAAGCATTTGATCTCTTCGTGATGCTCCACTTGAACTTGCACACCGCAACCTTTCTTGATTGTGTTGACTCGATGAAGACTAGTTGATTGCTCCCCCATACTCTACTATGGGTGAGCTACTCTTCGGCACATCTTCACAGGTCCATTGTCACCACAAAGGACAACAAGCTTCAAGCATTTGATGTCTTCGTGGTGCTCCACTTGAACTTGCACACCGCAACCTAACCCCACAAAGAACCCTCACCAAGACCATGGGTTAGTACACAAAGCGTAATTCACAATGCTTACCATACCATGGGATCACTTGATACCTCTCGGTACATCTTCTACGCTTTGTGGGTTGATCAACTTGATTCACTCTTTAACTTAGTCTTGATCAACCTCTCACAAGACCAATCTTTAGGTAATTCCTTGAATAGCACCTTGGTCGACACAAACTCTCCTTGAAACCAACACATGTACTCCAAGAAAAGCCTATGGACAAAACCTTCAAATATAACTCAAGGCAACCATTAGTCCATAGAGATTGTCATCAATTACCAAAACCAAACATGGGGGCACCACATGTTCTTTCAGCGGTTGTGAGATCGATGAAAAGAGGGGCGAGAGTTTACACGTGTGTCTGACCGTATGAGAGACACGAGGCAAGGCCACATAAAGGAGGAGATTGAAGGTGTGTGTGTATGTTGTAGGCAGGCACCACTGGAGAGGTTTATCGATCGGTGTGTGTCGGATAGGAGTTGTGGAGACTCTGGGAGAACGACCTAAAGAAAAAAATGAATGTGCCCGATGGATAGAATGCCGAGGGAGCGGGAGGGCGAGGAGGGCGTGTGCATGCACGAGAGAAAGTTAGTGGTAGCTACAAAGGTTAGAGGATTGTGTTGGTGTAAGAGACTAACAAAGATCATAATTTGATATGAAAGCGGATTCATATATTTGAATAGGAGATCATAGTGTTCTAAACATTGCATGCATGAATATAGTGGTGATGCACGTGTTGTGCACATGTTATACCATAATGTGATAATGCATGGCGTTTGCAACTCACAGCTAAATGCCAAACAATCTAAACCATACTATACATCAAACAATCTCACATTTTATTTGAATTTGTGATAATGTGTGGTGTTTGCAGCTTACAACTAAATATCGAACAATCTAAATAATACTATATATCGAACATTCTCACATTTTATTTGAATTTGTGGTAATGTGTGGTGTTTGCAACTCACATCTAAATACTTGTAGGCGTAGGGGGCGGGGCACCATACATAATGTGATAAACACATTATACATATGAGACATGGTTTAGATTATGAAGATCTAGCTAGAGCTAGAAATGTAATGTGATTTGAAATCAAAATAAAGTGGATTCAAAAAATCTAGTTCGAGTTCATATAGTACACATAGTTGATATGTAACTCGAGACTAATCATGTGGTGTGATGTGAAGATAATACACAAACGATGGTTTAACTTGACAATAATGATGATTGTAGATCTTATTAAAACAGAGAAACGAATTCAAATGCTTTGACTTCACCACAATCATTAGTGTAGATCTTATTCAAATAGAGAAACGAATTCAAATTTAGTTCATATTGAAGAGGTAGTATATAAGTTTGGAATGCACGAAAACGTTCATTTGAGTAGTAGGTTGCATGCATTATACACGTAGCGAAATATTTTAATTGAACATAACATGAATTCAAAGTTTTGAATGACATCTGTAGTGCGCATTGATTTGGTACAGTACACGTTAGGCTTGTCCGGAAATTTCAACCCGCGCCTTGTTAGCCCGAAATATTTAAGATATATCTTTGTCTTGTTGTGCTCCGACAACTCCCTCCATCTCAACCCGCGCCTTCCTATTCCGAAATTACAACGCGCGCGAAAACTCCCACCTCCTGTGAAATCCCGACACGCGAAATGCCCGTGGTACCCCTGAACCGAAAGAACCGCCTCAAATCGGTGGGGGTACTTTTGTAACTTACCCCACATTTCCGACAAGCGCATCTCTAAGCCATGGTTCCCCACTGCCATCCCATCCGCCCACCCATTCGTACACTGAGGCCGCGAAATCCCGTGACGAAACCACACACCCTGCTCCGTCCGCCACCCAGCCGGAGCCTCTTCCCCAACGATGTCGTCCACAACAACACCTCGACGTCCCTCATCCATCGTACCGGATGAGGATCCGTTGTCGAACTCATCATCCCGCCGGTTCAGCCACCCCGTCCTCCACCTCCAAGGAGCTGCCCTGACGTTCCCCTCGTCTTTCGCGCCACCTCCATTCCCACACCGCCGTCTTCACCTGCACCACCGGAAGAGCATCATCATCACCGTTTCCTCGGATGAAGCTGCAGCCTAATCGGCGCCACCAAAGAGGTTGTACACTAATCGCCGCATTTTCTTCTTGATTCAATCTCACGGTGCTGCCGGCGCTCGGTCTCGAGCCGACACGACGCGGCTCCATCCACGGCGGCGTCGCCGACCACTTCCTCCATGGTGTCGCTCCCTCAGCAGCGACGTCCACATCAGTAGGAGCTACTGCTGCTTTAGCTCTCGCTCGTGCTGCTGCTCTGCTCTTGCTCTCGGTCCCCTGCCTGGTCTTCTCTTACTATTGCTCTTGCTCACGCTGCTGCTCTCGCTCTTGCTCTTGCTTGCGATGCTGCACCAATTTAGCTACACTTCAGTCGACTGAATCGACTTTTGGGTCAGTCGATTGTCAGGGGGTGGGGGGGTTCGCCGGGGTGAAGGAAGAACCAGCCACAGCGGGGAGGGGGGGCTTGCCGAAGAGGTACCCCACTATCTATCTTAGGGTTCAGGATGGGGGCGGTGGTCGCCGGCGGTGGTGGGGCGTTGGCGGGGCGGTGGCGTGGGGATCGCCGGAGAAAAAGCTCGGCACGAGGGGCCCTAGTGGGATTGCCGGGGCGGCGGCAGACCGACGGTGGGAAGTGTTTTTGGGGTGGGCAGGGCGGCGCATCGCCGGCCGCGGGCGGCGGGGGGCTGCTGTTTGGCCGGTGGTGGCTGGCGGCTCAGGGGGGTGGAGGTTGAAGATGAACCGCAGGCTCTTGATTTCATATCCAACGGCTGCAAAATTGACTGACCAGAGATGAAAAAGTCAGTCGACAGACATGTAGCCTCACCTTGCTAGTGCGTTCAGTTTCGACAGCAAAATTCAGTTTCGACAGCAAAATTTAGTTTTGACAGTTAAGTTAAGTTTCGACAGTTAAGTTCAGTTTCGACAGTTAAGTTCAGAGATGAGCGGCTGATGTATTTTACATCTAGCACTTTGTGGTTATGTATTTTACGTCATGTATTGGAGATGCTATTAGAATTCCACTCAGGTTAACGTTGTTCGTTGTCTCTCTTGTCCTGCTTCAGCCTCGGCGTCGTACAACTCACTGGAGCTGCTCCAACGACGAAACCCTCCATCACAGTGGAGCAGTACCTCGGGCTCCATCTCCAGATGCCTAAGATCTTCTTCCCCTCCTCTGACAGCAAAGTCAGCCGGAGCATCCTCACCGGCCAACCCAATCACGCTGAGATCGACATGGCTTCGCCAAAGGGTTTGTACACTTGTTGCATCTCTTTTTTACTCTACACGCTATATATATTGTCCACTGAGCACACGGATTTGTTCCTTTAGTGTCTCCTTGAAAGAAAAAACGTAGATTTTAGTTTTCACTTGTCCTCCTTTTCAAATCCCTAGTCATGAAGCACAAGACTAAGAGATAGTAGCATAATAGCAATATAACCATACATTTTCTTGTGGTTTGACTTAATCTCACCATGCTTCTTTGCATCCTATGATCTTCCAATTGTTGTGAATCAAACACCCAGATTGGCAGAAATCCTATGTTTTTAAATTCTCTGTTTTGCACGTGCATTCCTATCCTATTCCTGTATATTTCCTATCCCTACATTGTTGGAATCCTCCAATTCAAACGAGCCCTTACAGAATTACTTCTCTTACAGATAGTTGTCAAATAAAACCTTGCGTGGTTTGTCCCGCTCATGTTGTGCCGTTGTCCACCCCAGCTCAGCTGCTCCAATGACAGAAGGGTCCAGCACAGCAGGGATCCGGCCTCCAGACTGTCTTTCGCCGCCTCAAATCTTCTTCCCCGCAGCTGGCAGCCATGAAAACTGCATTAGCATCATCAACTGAGCAGATGACCTCGAGGACTACACGGGTCCGCAAGAGAGGTCGCACTCTTTTGTGTCTGCTTACGTTATGCATCACTTAATATTACATGGTACTTTATCGTCCTGTTCACCGATTAGACTCTGAGTCAGCTCCAAACTAATGGTCAAACTTGAGTTTTAAATGGTTGTGGGGTACATATCGGGGCCGCTATCAATAGTATCTATCTACTATCGGGTTAATCTCCGGTGTCTACTATGAGTTTCATGTTGGGTGGGAAACAAACAGTAAAGAAGCCATTATCTGTATTTTTTAACTGAAACCATTATCTGCCTGCTATTATTGGTTTTGGGTCTATCCACAGGTTGCTACCATCACTCTGGATTTCTACATGCACTACTTACATAATCTCACTATGTTTTATTCCTATGCATGACAGTTATTGTAAACAATGGAACTGAACATGTAGAGCAAAAGAGACGAGCCTTGCGTGGCAATAAATTTCATGCAGATGTCGCTCCATGGTAGGTGCAAAGGCAGCCCCCCTCCACACATTTCAGGTTGTAATCGAGAGGAAGATATCTGTTCTGAGGGGGATTCAGGAGGAGAAGACAACTCCTCTTTACCCCCTGAGGTCTTCGCTCTAACTTGGCATGCTGATGTTGGTTATATCATGCACATGGTGTCTTGCATTGCTTACTTTATACATCAAATATGTCATCTGCTTAGTTTAGACATCCTTTTTGTGAATGCCATCTGTTTAGTTTATTCATCGTTTATGTGAATTATGCAATGCCATCTTATTTAGCCAGGCATCATATATGTGAATTTTGCAATGCCATCCTGCTTAGCCAGTCATCTTATATGTAAATTATATCAGGCCATCCTTTTTTTCGTTACATATTACATTTGTCAACAATGTTAGTACATTCAATTGCTCTTCGTGTGCATCAGCCATTTGACACGGTGATGGCAAATTCTGGAGTGAAAACAAGGTCTTCAGAGAAGACTATGCTATCTGACGAAGCGCATATCTCGCTGGTTATGGATAGCTCCTCAGAGGAGGATTCAGAGACAGATGACCAGTCCTATTCCCCCCCCCCCCGAGGTGTATGCTCTAACTTGGCAGGGTTATGTTGCTCATATTGTGCGTATGGTGTCTCGCATTGCTATGTCATTTGATTAGTTTAGACATTCTTTGTGTGAATGACACATGTTCAGTGTCTAATTACCATATATGTGAATTATGCATTGCCATCTTGTTGAAAGACATTATATATGTGAATTATACAATGCTATCTTGTTGCAAAGGCATTATATATGTGAATTATGCAATACCATGTTGTTTAGCCAATCATCATGTATGTGAATTATATCATGCTATCATTTTTTTTGTATTATGTGTTCCATTTGTCGACAACATTTGTATATTCAACTACTCTTCATGTGCATCATCCATTTAAAGCGGTGATGGAAGTGCCTGGAGTGAAAACAAGGTATTCAAAGCAGATAATGCTACCTGCTGAAGCAGACATCTTGCTGGTTACAGAGAGCTCCTCAGAGGAGGATTCAGAGACTGATGACCAGTCCTATTTCCCCCCTGAGGTCTATGCTCAAACTTGGCAGGGTTATATTACCCATGTCATGCATGTTGTCTTGCATTGCTTAGTTTTTACATCATATATGCATTGTCATCTGCTTTCTTGCTTTCTATATAAATCATATATTTGAATTATATCATGCCATCATGTTTACAAAGTACATACACATCATCTATCTGAATTATGGCATGGCAAGCCATTTAATAAAGACATCATATAGTTATATCATCTCATCTTGTTTAGTGTTTACATTCATCATATTTTGAATTATGGCATTCTATCCGTGAATGTATGTGAATTATGGCATGCGAACCTATTTAATAAACACATTATATAGTTATGTCATGTCATCCTGTTTACATAGTCTCATATTTTGAACTATATGTCTTTCCATCTTTTTTAGTTAGCCATCATAATGTGAAATTGTGTCATGCTATCCTGTTTAGTTAGCCATCATATATGTGAAATTGTGTCATGCTAACCTGTTTGGTTAGACAACATAAATATGAATTATTTCATGCCCTCTTTTATTCCCCACTATCCATTGCACCTGTCTATCATACAATGTCTATACTTTCAATTACTTTTCTTGTTTATCAGCCATTTGAATTGGAGAGCGTGATGGCAGTATCTAAGGGAGTAACAACACGGTCTTCAGAAAAGATAGTGCTACCAGTTGATGCAGATAGAACCACGGTTGTACTTGCCCAAGGACCAGATCCACCACACATAACCCAGACTCTCGCAGATTGTACCCCTACCCAGTTGGACAGAGAACCAGCTACACCCCTTCTAACCAAAACCTCGGCAGATAGTAATGCAGTTCCAGTTGACACAACACTGTCTCCACCACAGAGCACCCAAACACGAGCAGTTAGTAAGGGAACTGCAGTGCCCAAAGCACGAGGACCACCACTTCGAATCCCAACTCAACACTTAAAGGAGAAGAAGATTTGTTCTCAGGTCAGGTTTTGTAGCTATGGTTCATACTCCTTTTCTCTTGCATTACTGTATTTACTCATACCAACTATTTTCAAATTTGAAGGATGGAATTGAAACTCCAATGGCGCAACAAGTATGTTTTAAACCTGTTTCTTTAACTGGTTTGCTGTTGTAACCTGCTCTATGTTGATTTCTGTTTCAATTGAATAAACAGTTGTGTTCTCATGTCATGCACATTACAAGTGTTTTTATTGCTCTATAGTTACCCACACTTATATTCTGTCTATTCTTCTTTGTCTTGAACAAATATTATTTGAACTGTGTCTCTATCTTGATTTGGCAACAAAAACTAGAATGATATAGACCATAAAGTGACCATGGTACATAGATATATGTTTGTTTCATGCTGTTATCCTGTCCACTTTACTACTGAACTCATTTACCAAAATGAGTTTCATATCCAACATGGTAAACATGTGATGTGTCTGCTTGTTTCTCTTTTAGAATGCAGACAAAATATTGGAGAACAGTACCGCGTTATCCAATGGTAAAGGAATTAATGCAGATAAGCTTCAAGATAGTGAGACATCCCTATTGGTCTCCAAGAAAGCTGATAAAAACTATCTTGACGACAGTGAGGGAACCCAAAAGTCATGTCTTGATGTAGTGTTCGAGTTACTGGCCACTACTGCTGGCACAAGCTCTTCGAACTCGCTGCCTGAATCAGTTCGTCTTCTTGAGTCTCAACTTCAAGTTGAAAGACATCAATCAGATGTGCTGTGACAGGAAGCTGAAGGACTGAGGAAGTCCCTGCAGAATTCAGATGCATATTTTCTGGTGCAATAGCAAGCGCTGGAGGATTTAAGCGCCAAACATGAGAAAGTTAATAAGCTTGCTAAGCATCTTACCAGCATTATGGGTACCCAGGATATTGTTACTTGAGATCTTCTGAAGTGGTTTCAGTTCTGGATTTGTTTTGCTGCGGCGTTTATTTGCGCTGGTCGCCAACTTTGACAACCAGTGTATATGATATGCTGCTTTGTTCCCTATATTTGCACTGGTGGCGAACTTTGATGCCCAGTGGATGTAATATGTGTAATAGCCGTGATAGCCTAGCGTTAGTTGCTTCCTTATTTATTTCCTTGTTGTCTTGTTTATTTTTTTCTTGTAGTCATTGCAGTTCTTTTTCTGCGGTTAGCTAGTTGCTGCAATAACCTATTTTTTAAAACTAGGCCACAATAACCATGGGCTAATATTTACTGTAGTGACACTGGGCCTCCTACTGGCCGTAGAAACAGTGGGCCTTCTACGGTCCATAGAAAAAATGGGCCTTCTATGGGCCGTAGAAACAATGGGCCTTCTGCGGGCCGTATCATGAATGGGCCTTATACGGGCCATATGATTGATTGGCCAAACATGGGCCAAACAGACCGCATTATGGCCGTAAACGGGCTAGAGTTGGAATCATGCGTTCATGGGCCGACCATAACGGGCCATCATTAATATCCCTATTTGATGATGATATGAAAACGGCCCAACGTATTAACGGACCACAAACGGGCCGACTGTAACCATGGGCTGAATTTGGACCACAAGCAGAAAATGACAGTAACGGGCCATAAGTAAACGAATGCTGGAAATGAGCCCAATAATAAATGGGCTCTGAGAGGGCCGAAAGATAACATGGGCTGGAAACGGCCCAACAGAATAACGGGCCATTAATGGGTATAAAGTGATACACTGTTCATTACGGGCCAGTTTCACCACCGACTGTTAATGGGTGTAAAGTGATACACTGTTCATTACTGGCCAGTTTCACCACGGGCCGTTAATAGGCCAAGAGTTACATAGGGCCTCATATGGGTCGAAAGATGTCATGGGCCATACATGTGCCAGAAGTGAAAACTGGCTGGAATCATATTGGATGGCGCAGATGATACTACTGGGCCTAATTCGGATAGGGCGTAACGGGCCTTGGGTTAGCGGGCTGTAAATGGGCTATATGCTAACAGGCCATTAACAGGCTTTCCATGGGCCGGCCCGCCACCTTTTGACCAAGTCAAACGGGCCGGCCTTTTCACAGGAATGGGCCTCTGTTGGGCCGTGCCACATGTCGACGTATCATAGGCGCCTTCCGTCCAATGTGTGGATGACATCTGTCCCAACGATGAGCCGGCATGTGTTTCCTCTAGCCAATGATGACTTTACACGTGGAAAATCCCCATTGGTCGGGGCTGTTAACGGGTTACCGAATCCAAAACCCGACCCGATAGCTTAACGGCGTTCCGTTACCGTGGATGCCACGTGTCGGTCACCCTTGACGAAAGCACTTCTGTGACACACGATTTATCATCATGGAAGTGGACACTTCCGTGATGATAATTTTGGTAATGTCATGGAACACTTCTACGACAGCACAGGTATGACTATCTTGATTCTGTCATAAAATCGTCATGGATGTACATGCATGACAAAAAACACGACCTACTGTGGCAAACACGTATCATCACGGAAGTGTATTTTTTTGTAGTGTTAGAAAATGTTCTTGATGACCTACTACCTACTGATGATAGATTTCTTGATGAACAATTAAATGTCATAAATGCTTCTCGTACTGCTCCATGGTATGTTGATTATGCTAATTACATTGTTGCTAAATTTATACCACCTAGTTTCACATACCAGCAAAAGAAAAAGTTTTTCTATGATTTGAGACATTACTTTTGGGATATGACCCACATCTTTATAAAGAAGGAACCACCATACTATTAAGTGGGGTCCAAGAGAACCTGTCAGAATGACTAAAGTGATGCTTAACCAAAATCCTATATCTTCGAGCGAAGACTATGAGAGCAAATCTTGTCCAGAATTGGATAAGTCAGCTTTGCTTGTAGCCCAAGTAAAGTTGTCGTGTGTGTTTGAAATCTGACCGTTGGAACACGTGTCAGTTCATTAGTGAGCCAGGGTCATTCAGACAAATCAGGTCGGGTTGCCTAGTGGCTATAAATAGCCCACCCCCTACAACCATAAACGGTTGGCTGCTCAGAGTTAGAGTACGGCTTTTGTCGTTTGAGAGCAACCCACCTCGAAGCCTTTGAGAGAGAATTCCTTGCCAGGATGAAGCCCTAAACACCCAGAGCCAAAGAGTGTTAGGCATCACTTAAGTCTTCCTGTCTGTGTGATCTGAAGACTTATTACACCTGAGGACTATGAATCCTCCAGCCGGTTAGGCGTCGCGTTCTGAGCATCCAAGAGTCATTGTGTATCGCCGCTGAACGAAGTCTGTGAAGGTTTGGAAGTCTGCCTTGAAGACTTACCAGAGTGATTGGGAGAGCACTGGGTGTCCTTAGCTCAAGGGGAATAAGGTGAAGACACGGTCTTCTGAGTTGAATCTCAGCCTCCCTAACTAGACGTATAGTTGTCACAGCAACTGGAACTGGTCCAACAAATCATTGTCTTCAATGAGTCACTAGTTCTATCCTTCCCATCTCTTTATTTATAGTTGGTCCTTGTGAAGTCATTGTTCGGTTGCATTATCTTTTGTCTTCACTGAGTGATTGCTTGTTCTGATTGGGTTCGTACTATCTTCCTACCTGATCCATACTTCCTAGCTGCCATTAGTTGTTGTGCTTTCACTTCATTGAATACTTGACTATGGTTTGCTTAATACAGTCTACCTTCCGCTGCATGGTAATAGGTTTATTTCTATCATTTGTCTTCGAAACTCCCATGCTTTGAAGACTTTCTTAAAAATCGCCTATTCACCCCCCCCTCTAGTCAATCACTAGCACTTTCAATTGGTATCAGAGCAAGGTACTCCCTTGTTCTGTGTGATTCGGTTTAACCACCTAGAGTTTTAGCTATGTCGACTGCAGGGATAATCAAAGTCTCCACTGTGTGCCCAGTCTTCGATGGAACTGAATATCCTTACTGGAAGAATAAGATGCGCATGCATCTTGAAGCCATTGATGTCGACCTATGGTATGTTGTAAAGAATGGCGTTCCTAAGGTTGGTGAAAGTGTCACCGCTGCTGATGTCAAGAAGTTCGTTCAACTGGACTCCACTGCCAAGAACATCATCTGTGGTCATCTGACCAAAGGATAGTATGGCTGTGTGAGTGCTTTGGAAACATCTAAGCTAGTCTGGGACTGGCTCTCCAAGGTCAACGAAGGCGTCTCAACCCAGAGAGATCAAAGAATCAGTGTCCTTCGCAACCTCTTCAACCGCTTCAAGAGAAATGACAATGAGAATGTTCAGCTCATGTTTGATCGACTCACTGACATCACAAATGAACTTCAAGTCCTTGGCGCTACTGAGATCACCAAGCATGAAGTCGTCAAGACACTCCTGAGATCACTTGACAGCTCGTTTGACACCCTAGCCCTGATGATTCAAGAATGTCCTGACTTCAAGACACTTGATCCGTCTGACATACTTGAAAGTCTCAACACACATGAGTTTCAGCTTTCTGAGAAAAGAGACGTCTATGGTCCCAACTATGGGCGAACTCGTGCCCTGAAGGCAAAAGTTGTCTCCTCATTTGAAGAAGATTCTGATGGTAGTTCTGATGATCCTGAAGACATTGGAAAGGAGCTTGCTATGCTTGTGAAGAAGTTCCAAAAATTCACCAAGAAGAAAGGCTTTAGAAAGTCTTCACGATCAAGCTCAAGGAATGATGAAGCTTCTGCTCATGACTATAAGAAGAGAACTTGCCACAAGTGCAAGAAACCTGGCCACTACATCTCTGAGTGTCCACAGTGGGACAATGATAACAACAAGAAGAAGAAGAGCAAGGAGTATGATTCTGATGACAAGAAGAAGAAGAAATACTCAAAGTCTTCTTCCAAGTCTTCCTCAAAGTCTTCATCACACAAGAAGAGCTCATATGGCAAGGCTCATGCGTTCGTTGGCAAGGAAATGGATTTAGATGAGGAGTCCACTTCTGAGGAAGCGGAGGTGGAGCCTGAGGAGGAGTCCGATTTTGGCGTTGCAAGTCTGGCTACAGCATATGTTGCCAAGTCCATCTTCAACACTGAAGACAATGGCTTCATCACCGACGCCAATGCAAATGACAAGGACTACTCCGCTCCCACCTACTGCTTCATGGCATGTGGTGCCAAGGTAAACACACACACTAGTCACTATCAAACATCCAGTGAAGATGACTCTGACTGTGGTTCCAAACCCAGCTACAAAACACTTGCTAAAATTACAACTGAACAATAGAAAGCTATGGAACATATTCAAAAACTGTTAGACAAAAGCGATGACCTGTTAGACGCTGAAATGACTCGATCTCAGTCCTTAATTGAAGACATAAAAAATCTTCATGTTAAGTATGAGGAACTTGAAAGTCGTCATGAAACGCTCTAAACAACTCATGAAAAGCTTTCCTATGATTATCTTCAAAGGAAGCAAGATCTTGAGAAATTGAGAGCGGCTCATGAAGATCTTCAAAAGGAAAACGAGTCACTTCGCGCCAAACAGATCAGTTCCACTCAGGAAGGATTTTAACCACCATGTCTTAAATGCATTGAGCATGACAATGCTACTTCTGTTGTTGGATGTTCTACTGCTGCTATTATTGCGATATCTTCAACTATTGATGTGGTAACTAACCCCTCTGCTGAGGATACCACTGCTATTTGCTGATGAAAATGCTAGGTTGAAGACATTGCTTGAAACAGGGATGTACAAAAGTCTCAAAGGGCATCAGACACTATGTGATGTCCTCAAAAGGCAGATCCTGAACCGAAACCCTAGGAAAGAGGGTCTTGGGTTCGAAAGGAAAATGAATGCTGATGGCTCTTACTGGAAACCTGAGCAGTACCCCAAAACCACATGGGTTGCTGCAAAGGAACCTTCAGTGGATCCATCCACCCTGTCTGGCTTCACTTGTGCTAATCCCATTGTTATTGATGAATCCTTTGATGCAAACTATAAACTGTTTAAGAATCAGAATGGTGAAGTGTTTGCCAGGTATATTGGTACTAACTGCAGGAATGGGCCACCTATGAAGAAAGTCTGGGTGCCGAAAAAGCGGTTGGAGAATCTTCCTGTGAATGTCGTTATGACACCACAAGTGAAGAAGACAAACCCCATACCTCATATGGTCCAAAGGCTTCATACAGACAAAGGACTCACCTGACTCGCACTAACACAAATGTTTTGCAGGGAAACCATACTCAGGCCCATGAATATGAGCGTGTTTCATCAAACCACCATGTTCATAAGACCAAGAACTACTCTGCTTATTCTTATGAGTACTATTGTCCACCTGCAAGACTATTTGCTAGGGCTCCAAAGCCAAAGTTCTCAGATGCTGCACTTAGACTCATTGCTTCGAAGCCACCCTTGAAGATGTGGGTGGCTAAGAAAGCTTAACTCTCTTTTGCAGGGAAGGGTCTCCAGCAGAAATTCAAATTCGTCTAAAGCTATTGCTGGGGACCTTAAACATCTTGTAGGGCGCAAGATCAAATGCCCAAATGGCCTTATTATGTATTTTGTTCCTGAGTCGCTTGCTACTTGCCCTACCAGTCCTAACCTCGATCTAAGCTTTCATAATCCACTTTCTCGTCAAATGTTTATGCTTCACAATTCTCTTCGTGAAGCCTATCCCCTAACTGCACTGTAGGGTATGACACCAGCTGCTTCAGAATGGATTATTGAAAATGGGTGTACTAATCACATGACTGGCAAGCGAAGTCTTCTCATGGACTCAACTTTACGTCCATCTAACAAGAGTCACATCACATTTGCTGATACTGGTAAAAGCAATGTATTGGGTCTACGTAGAGTAGCAATCTCGAGGGTCAACACATGGATAAAGTAATGCTTGTTGAATCCTTGGTTTCAACTTAATGTCTGTCTCCATGCTTTGTGATTTAAACATGATTGTGATATTTAGAAAATATTGTTGCCTTGTTCTAATGGAATCTGACAAGTCTCTAGTCTTTGAAGGGGATCGGAAAGGTGATTTGTACGTGGTAGGTTTCTCAGCAGGACCTCAGCTTGCCGTATGTCTTCTAGCAAAAACTTCAGAATGCTGGCTCTGGCATCGGAGGCTAGGGCATGCTGGCATGAGGAACTTGCACACTCTTGCAAAGAAGAAGCATGTCATAGGCATCGAGGGTGTCAAGTTCAAGAAGGATCACTTATGTGGTGCCTGTGAAGCAGGAAAGATGACGAGGGCCAAGCATCCCTCGAAGACAATCATGACAATGACTCAACCCTTCGAACTGCTCCACATGGACCTCTTCGGTCCCACTCACTACTCAACTCTTACTACTACTGCTTGTCTCTATGGCTTTGTCATAGTTGATGATTATTCAAGATATACTTGGGTGCATATAATCCTCTACAAGACTGAAGTGCAGGATGTCTTCAGACGCTTTGCCAATCGAGCCATGAACAACTATGGCATCAAGATCAAGCACATCAGAAGTGACAATGGCACCGAATTCAAGAACACTGGCCTCGACACTTATCTTGATACTTTGGGCATCACTCATGAATTCTCAGCTCCATACACACCGCAGTAGAGTGGCGTCGTAGAACGCAAGAACAGAACACTTATTGAGATGGCCCGGACGATGCTCAATGAATACAAGACTACAAGAAAGTTCTGGCCTGAAGCCATTGATACTGCATGCCATATCATCAACCGTGTTTATCTTCATAAACTTCTGAACAAGATATCCTATGAGCTCCTTACTGGCAAGAAGCCAAATGTTAGTTACTTCAGAGTATTTGGTGCCAGGTGCTGGATCAAGGATCCACATCATACTTCAAGATTTGCACAAAAAGCACATGAAGGTTTTATGCTTGGATATGGAAAGGATTCGCACTCCTATAGAGTCTTCAACCTATTTCACTATAAAGTGGTTGAAACTATGGATGTGCGGTTCGATGAGACTAATGGCTCGCAAAGAGAGCACCTCCCAAATGTGCTAGATGAAGTTCCATCTAGTGAAACCATCAAACTCATGGGAACTGGAGAAATCATATTGTCTGAAGCTCAGCCTAAAGAGGAACTCATCATCTCTGCACCAGATCAACCTGAGGACAATGCTCAGCCTCACGAGAATCCCTCTAACGATGACAATCATCAGCAAGAGCAACATCTTCATCCTGTTCATCCTCGTGTTGCAAATGAAGTACAAATTGAGAGAATAATTGATAGCATCAATGCACCAGGTCCACTCACTCGTTCAAGTGCAACATAGCTAGCAAATTTCTGTGGGCACTTTGCATTCGTCTCAATATCTGAACCCAAGAAAGTTGATGAAGCCTTCATGGAACCTGAATGGATTCAAGCTATGCAAGAAGAGCTTCAATAGTTTGAGTTGAATAATGTATGGGAACTGGTCAAGCGTCCTGATCCTCGTAAGCACAATATCATAGGCACTAAATGGATATATCGCAACAAACAAGATGAGCATGGTCAAGTTGTCAAAAACAAAGCTCGTCTCGTTGCTCAAGGGTACACTGAAGTTGAAGGAATTGACTTTGATGAAACATTTGCTCCTGTGGCTAGGCTTGAAGCTATACGCATACTGTTGGCCTATGCAAATCATCATAACATTCTTCTGTATCAAATGGATGTGAAGAGAGCCTTTCTCAATGGCAAGATTGAAGAAGAAGTGTATGTTGCACAAGCCTGGCTTTGAAGATCCAATACATCCTGACATGGTTTACAAGCTCAACAAGGCACTGTATGGCCTTAAACAAGCCCCTCGAGCTTGGTATGACACACTCAAAGACTTCCTGAAGAGCAAAGGCTTCAAACCTGGTTCCCTGGACCCCACTCTCTTCACGAAGACATATGATGGTGAACTGTTTTTGTGCCAAATATATGTGGATGACATTATCTTCGGCTGCACTAACCAGAAATACAGTGAAGAATTTGGGTATATGATGCAAGAGCAATATCAGATGTCCATGATGGGTGAGCTGAAGTTCTTCCTTGGTCTTCAAATACGACAACAACGCAATGACATCTTCATATCTCAAGAGAAATACCTCAAAGATTGCCTGAAGAAGTTTGGAATGCAAGACTGCAAAGGCTACACGACGCCACTGTCAGCTAAACACCATCTGGGTCCCAGCGACAATCGTAAGGAGTTCGATCAAAAGGTATACCACTCCATGATTGGTTCTTTTCTTTACTTATGTGCATCTAGGCCATATATCATGCTTAGTGTTTGCATGTGTTCCCGGTTCCAAGCGGCACCAAAGGAATCGCATCACTTAGCTGTGAAGCGAATTCTTAGATATTTGGCTCACACCCTAACACTAGGATTATGGTATCCAAAGGGCTCAGAGTTTGATCTAGTTGGATTCTCGGATGCTGATTATGCTGGTGACAAGGTGGATCGCAAGTCTACATCAGGCACATGTCATTTTCTGGGACGATCAGTTGTATGTTGGTCTTCAAAGAAGCAGAACTGTGTATATCTCTCCACTGCTGAATCTGAATACATTGTTGCTGGATCTTGCTGCGCTCAGCTTCTATGGATGAAGCAAACTCTCAAAGACTATGGCATTCATCTGAAGCAAGTGCCACTCTACTGCGATAACGAGAGCGCCATCAAGATTGCTAATAACCCAGTTCATCACTCGAAGACAAAGCACATTGAAATTCGTCATCACTTTCTCAGAGATCATGTTATGAAGGAAGATATTGATATCATAGATGTCAACATTGAAGAGCAATTGGCAGATATCTTCACAAAGCCCTTGGATGAGAAGAGGTTTTGCAAGTTACGGTGTGAGCTAAATATCTTGGAATCCTCAAATGTCCTGTGATCAGGCACACTTCCTAACACTTGTGCATGTTGATGACTTAGATGTGCAAGACACAAAGTAACGTATGTCTTCAATCAATGAAGACTTGCATTCTGAGTGTGAATACATTAACGTGGAATTTGACTACGGAGCGCCACGATAGTTGTGCGCCGTGTCTGGATCTAATACTTCCTATATGGTGGGTAATGCCACTAACAAATTATTCCCCAAGAAGTGTTTCTCGCATGGCGTTACATTTGCAATGTCTTTGCTTTCTGTTTGTCTTCAATGTTAACATGACCTCATGTTTATCTTCAACGTACTGATTTGGTTTTTGTCCTCTACAGCATTCACTTATAGCTATGGCTTCTTGCTGAATCTTTTGAACTAAGTGAATATGATCGGACCCTAACCTCTCTATGCTTATTTCCTAAGTCTGTCTATCCAAATCATATGCATTCTATTGACACTGTCAAAATGTCTTCTCTGCGTCCTTGTCAGCAGAAGACACAGAGACAAACATTAATCCATTTTCAATGCGAAATCCTTCCACCTGAAACCTGGAGAAGTGGGCATGACCACCTGACAATCTAGGCGTGCGTGGGAACATGGAACAACCTCCGATGTGTTGCATGATAGCCACGTGTCCTTCAGATGTGAACTGCCAGGGGCACCTGTGTAATAATGATGTGCCGTCCTTGTCCCTATAAATACACGCCTCACCCCAGTCATTATCCTTTCTTCCACTCTCACAAAAACCCTAGCACCACCGCTAGCCCTTGACGACGCCGGCGACGAAGCGCTTAGCTGCCGCGACCTCACCGACATCGTCCTCACGCCGACCGCAGACATCGTCTTCTCCGCCGTCGCCATAGGTGTCCTCCGTCGCCAAGTTAGGGCACGGAAGATAGAACTGCTCAGCCTCCTCTCCCACTCCGTCTAGCAGTTCCTCGTGTGGTAAATAAAACCTCCTTTTTACAGTCTCTTTGATCCGATAGATTCATCCTTTTCTACCACAAGCAGTTTCTGTTCACACAAGTTAGATCTTTTTCATACTGCATCTCATAATATGCCTAGTATGTTCACTTATGCTTCACAAAGTAGTTAGATTCCTCACTTGTACTTATTCGTGGATTTGTACAAATCTGGAACCAACTCTCTATCTATGAGTGAATGTCTTCGCACTATGAGGTCAATGTCCTCTAAACTGATTTATCTTCAAAATCTTTTGAGAATGCATATGACCTCTTCCCCTTCCCTCGCACCTTAATGCTGTCACAGGTACATGTCCGTGGGTGAATCCCTTGGTTCTCATAGTCTGCATTCATTTGCAGAATTCTTACAGCATCATATAAATTCTCGTGAAGCCAGTTCTTGTCTGACCAGTAGACGGAAGACTTTGACAGTTTTGAAGCCTTTCAGTCTAAACTTCATGGCACCAGAAAAATCTGCAAGGAAGGGTGGCAGACAGCATCGTGGTAACACCTCAAGAGATCTGCCTCTTGACCTCTATGAACTGTACAAGACAGATCCAGAGGAGGACTACAATCAGCGGAAAACTCGAATCCAATGGATTCGAAGATATTGGGTAGAACAATGGTTCAAGTACAGGTTCGTGACCCAGGAGTATGCTGAGAAGAATGCCATCAAGCGACCGTGGGGAGACATCCTATACAAAAATCTTCAACCCAGGTCCAGAGCTGAAGCCATTGAACAAGGCTTCTATCCCTGCATGGTCCGTGGACCATAGCCTGCAGATGCAGACCCATCGTCATTGCTATGGTGTTGTGACAACAATCTGTGTTCAAGCGCAACCTTCAGTTTTCCAGAAACTCGGCCAAAGAAAACAAGAAGTCGCGAGGATTAGACTTCAATCCAGGTCCCTCTGCTCCTCGTGTCGATGGCTCACACGAAGCTGAACCCAATCTTGTTGGGCCCTTCTACAACCTGGAAGGTCTCATCACTCATATTATGGTTCAAGGGGCAGTTGTGGATCAACCTACAAACGAAGCTGAATCTGATGAAGCGCCTGCACCACCATAGCCAAAGAAACTGAAGAAGCCTAAAGCTTCGAAGCCTGCCCCTACACCAAAGCTTTCACGGCTGAAGCCTCTGGCCACTGCACCTCCTGAACACATTGTGCAGTATGAAGATCTGTCACGCATCTCCAAGCCCTCCAAAGTGAAGATGCCCATGCAACCCACCAGCCAAGCACTGACCCCTGCCGCTGTTCCGCGAAATGAGAATGATGCCATTGATCTGTCCAGCGACGATGATCTTGGCGATGATGCTCTTGAGCAGTCGATCAAGAGCAAGCAAGAGGCAGAAATCTTCAATGACCTTCCTCTCTTTGATGTTGAAATCATCAACACATTCATTGATGAGTGGTTTGACATCCCAAATGTTAGCTTTGATGATCTTCAGCTTCCCATTGGCCTCAGCGTCGCCTTCCACGAAGCCATTGCTGCTGAGCTGGCTCTAGCTCAGAAGATTGTTGAGCTGAAGCATAAGATAGATTATGAGAAGGCTCAGTTCAAGAAGCATATGGCCAAGCTCAATGTTGAAGACATTCAGAACTTCCAGACCATGTTGCATGAGCTTAAGGAAGCATTTTGAACCAAACGCGAAGAAGCCAAAGGCTCTCATGAGCGCATGAAGGATCTTGCTGCTAAATGTGTTCAGGGATACAATGAAGCTGAAAAGCGCAAAGCCTTGGGGCGACCAGGCATCGACCCCAGAATGGCGGCCATGAAGAAGAAGAAGCCAGCTGTGGCAGAACCCGAAGCACCAAGGCAGGAAGTACATCCAATTGTCTTCCCAGCCAGTATGACAGGCTCGAAGCCTAACGTCCCCACAGTGGCTTCAGAACTGAAGAAAACAAGGGCAGCTGAAGTTAAAGCCAGAAAGCGCAAAACCAAGGCCACCACTAATGATGCTCCTGCAACTAAGAAACGCAAAACCAAGAAGAGAGATCGGGCATCTCCCACAGAGCCCATTGAGGTCGATCCAATCTCAGTGGCTCGTCCTGCGTCTGAAAATCAAGAACGCCAAGTAATAATTCCTCAGCCTGCTTCCCCAGAGGCTCCTAAAGCTGAAGACAATCCAGTTGTTGACCCCACCACAGCTGAAGACATTGGTCCTCACGACAATGTTGAAGATGATGAAGTCCTTCCTCAGATCGAGCACCAATTGGTATCATCGCATGTGCTCACGCACGGCAAACTCATCAGCATTGGTCGTCCTCTGACGCCAACTGCTCAGGATGCATCGTCGGCTAATCACACACAACGACAAGACACCCCAAGTTCTCCCCAACCGCAAGCCACCTCACCAGTGCAAGATGACGATGACTTTTAGACCCAGCAGACTCCATCTCCGCAAGTATCGCCAGCATTACGCAGGCTTCACAAAGGACCAAGGCCCCAAGTCACTCCCACTATGCACGTGTCTGAGTCTGAAGCCAAAATGGCTGAAGATATTCCGGCTGCATCAGCTGATGAAGAAGAAGAACCAAGAGTTGAAGCAGAAAGAGTTGCTACACCCCCGTCCCACCAAGATGTTGTTCTCGAGGAGAACGTGTCCAACCCTCCAGCTTCTGAAGTGGAGGTTAACAATCCTGAGGCGGCCACCAACATCACCACTGAAGCCAATGACGTTGTCATGGCTGAAGCTAATGTGGCGCATGAAGCCCATGTCAACGACAATGCCAATGCTCCTGTTCCCCCTCCAAGACCTCACACCATTGACCTGGTATTTGATCGTGGTCAGCCTGTTATGGTTCGATGGCCCATTCTGGTTCCTCCACCTGCTGCGGGTCCCCAGTTTGACTATCATGTCGAGCACAGACCTTCCGTCCAGAAGCCCAAGCCAAGACTTCCACGATTCCCAGGCAATGCAACTTCACCCGGGGTCTTCAATGTGAATGGCTTCATGGCACATAACACCTTCTTCAACAGTGCCAAGAACCCTTATACCAAACCTCGCATTTCATCAGATCGGTTCTGGAGCTATCAGCAGCGCAGTTACTATTCCTGCGTCTTATACAATCAAGGGCGCATATTTCCACATATGCGCCTCGACACTAAAGCTATAGCTGGCCTGCCCTGCCTTGAAGAAGCGTTGGATTGCTTCAGAGATGCTGGACTACTATAGTTTGTCATAGATAAGGAACACTGGAATGAAGAGCTTCTGCTACAGTTCTATGCAACTCTTCACATTCGAGGCTATAATAGGGATCCAAAGACTTGGGTCCTATAGTGGATGACAGGCAATGTCCATCATGAAGCTAAAGCTCTTGATATCATTGAGCTCTCAGGCCTGCCCACTCCTGGTGAATACTATGAACCAGGTTGTCAACAACACCAGAATGCCTTGGAAAGCATTTTTCAGAAGCCAGAACCCAACATGAGTCAAATGTTGAGCATGATGAAGCCTTTGCCTCACGACGCCGAATACCCGTCTGAATTCTTTGTTGAAGACCTATAGTATTTGCAGCGCACCATTTACCATATCATCAGAAAGACTCTATGGCCTGTCAAAGGACATTCATCTGCAGCGAAGCTTGAAGGAGCAATGAAGACTTTGGTCTTATATATCTTCAATGGCATTAGCTTCAATGCTCAAGACTTCTTCATCAGACAGTTGGCTGCATCTGGCTCTGACATTTTTGGTCTAAAGTTTTACGCTCCATGGATAATGCGTCTTATCAAGCTTCACTCTGCAATCAACTATCAGCCATCTGCGCGCAATCATCTTGTCTTCTTGTCAGAGGTTGATCTGTCTGTTGAAGCCATTTACCCAGAGCCTGCTAACTATCCCATTTATCTTCACAATGTTGATCACCAAAGCTTCACCCAGTCTATTGAACGAGTTCAAGAAGTCTCGCGCGTTTATCCCCTTGCTGGCAACACACGTGCCCCTCGCGCTCAAACTGACGCCACTGGTAGCACCATTGCGCAAAGGCCTCGAAGGCGTTCTCGTGTTCTCAATGACCGAGAGCCTCTCGTCGCACTACACCGAAACAGGACAAACATCATGACTGGCTTAAGCGTCAGATGCAAAGCCTCTTGGTGGATGTCAACCGCATTCGCAATCTTGCCACCAAGAATGCCTTTGTCACTCATGAAACCTGTCGGAGGTCGTGGAAGAGTTTGACATTGCTTAGTGCTGAAGCTGATCTGCAAGACGATGGCTTCACCGAACGATTCAAGTTTGACTCAACTCCTCCCAGGAATGCTCACTTGCATTGGACTCGCTCACTTGAAGACTCTGACTATTCGTCCTCAGCTGCGACAGTGAATGCCAGAGTCATTGATGACTAAGATGATGCAACTTCACCTCCTCCAACTTCAGCGCTTGTCGACACTGCACCAAGTTCTTCTGCACCACCGGACCTCAACGACGACCCTGCTGCCTCGCCTGCACCTCATGGGAACGAGTAGGCGCTCTATGTCTTCAAACCTTTTTGGTCCTTACTGACAAAAAGGGGAGAAGCATATGAGTTGATAGTCTTCAAGCGGGTCCATATGGGTGGTTGCTTTACCTTTTGCTACTTTGCCAAGTGCTTACAACTCTTGCTTTTCGATACATTTGGTTCTTTGAGTTGTAACACTTAAACTCGATGGTCGTCTGCTACTTATTTGCTATTCTATGATGCGATGATAAATTCCGCATGTGCGATGATAAATTCCGCACTTAGGTCATTTTGCAGATGTCCATTTTTCATTATGCATGTCATTATCTTTGTTACATCATATCATGCATGATGAATTGTCATCATAGGTTGAAGAGGATCTTCACAAGTACAACCTGCCATGTGCATTTGAATTCCAAGAGCAAAGTACTTATATGCACATCTTCATGGGGAGCCTTTGCAACTTATGAAGACAATACCCTATCCTTTACAATTTCACATATTTTATTCCCCGTTGAAAACTTCAACTAGTTTGTCATCAATCAACAAAAAGGGGGAGATTATAAGTGCATCTAGTGCCACCCCTAGTTGGTTTTGGAGTATTGACGATAAACCTGGTTGAGGGACTAATGTGTTTGTGAGAATTGCAGGATAACACAGGTAGAAGACCCTCATTGATTCGGTTTTCCTACCAGAGATGACCCCTAAAAATGTATGAAGACATTGAAGTCAAAGGTGGGATGTGAATACTTTCACATTGAAGACTATGACAACAGAAGGCATTATGTGAAGACTAAGGAGCGCGAAGACTTAGTTGTTTCATTGTTCTTTTTCTTCTTCATTGAGTCATAGGAACCACCGTACTGTTAAGTGTGGTCCAAGAGAACCAGTCAGAATGACTGAAGTGATGCTTAACCAAAATCCTATATCTTCGAGCGAAGACTATGAGAGCAAATCTTGTCCAGAATTGGATAAATCAGCTTTGCTTGTAGCCCAAGTAAAGTTGCGTGTGTGTTTGAAATCTGAGCATTGGAACACGTGTCAGTTCCTTAGTGACCCAGGGTCATTTCAAACAAATCAGGTCGGGTTGCCTAGTGGCTATGAATAGCCCACCCCCTACAACCATAAACGGTTGGCTGCTCAGAGTTAGAGTACGGCTTTTGTCGTTTGAGAGCAACCCTCCTCAAAGCCTTTGAGAGAGAATTCCTTGCTAGGATAAAGCCCTAAACACCCAGAGCCAAAGAGTGTTACGCATCACTTAAGTCTTCTTGTCTGTGTGATCTGAAGACTTATTACACTTGAGGACTGCGAATCCTCCAGCCGGTTAGGCGTCGCGTTCTGAGCATCCAAGAGTCATTGTGGATCGCCGGTGAACGAAGTCTGTGAAGGTTTGGAAGTCTGCCTTGAAGACTTACCAGTGTGATTGGGCGAGGACTGGGTGTCCTTAGCTCAAGGGGAATAAGGTGAAGACACGGTCTTCTGAGTTGAATCTCAGCCTCCCTAACCAGACGTACAGTTGTCACAGCAACTGGAACTGGTCCAACAAATCATTGTCTTCAACGAGTCACTGGTTCTATCCTTCCCATCTCTTTATTTACAGTTGGTCCTTCTGAAGTCATTGTTCGGTTGCATTATCTTTTGTCTTCACTAAGTGACTGCTTGTTCTGATTGGCTTCGTACTATCTTCCTACCTGAACCATACTGCCTAGCTGCCATTAGTTGTTGTGGTTTCACTTCATTGAATACTTGACTATGGTTTGCTTAGTGTAGTCTACCTTCCGCTGCATGGTAATAGGTTTATTTCTATCATTTGTCTTCGAAACTCCCATGTTTTGAAGACTTTCTTAAAAATCGCCTATTCACCCCCCCCCTCTAGTCGATCACTAGCACTTTCAAAATCGATGAGCTGTTGAAAAACTGGAAGGAGTGCCCGCGCCGGGAAAGACGATGAGAAAGGCGCCAGAGCCGCTGCTGAAGGTATGGAAGACGAGGTCTATGTTCTGGGACTTGAAGTACTGGCACAAACTCGATACACCTCATTGCCTTGATCAAATGCATATATGTAAGCATGTCCTTGAGAGCTTGCTCGCAACACTAATGAACATGCCGGATAAGACCAAGGATGGGCCGAAGGCAAGAAAAGACTTGCAAGATTTGAAAATCAGGGAAGATCTGCACATGTCGCCCCGTAAAATGTCAAACGAGACAGAGATGGAGACAGAGGCACGGGAGAAGAAGGGCAAGAAAATAAAGAAATAGGATTATTGCCCCCCTTCTGGCTTCACCTTAAGTCAGGCTGAGATCGATCAATTCTTTAAGTGCCTTACCGGAGTCAAAGTTAGTTCCGGTTACTATGGCAAGATAAACAGATATCTAGACACGGACAAGAAAAGGTTCAGCAGGATGAAGTCCCATGACTGTCATGTGATGATGACGCAGATACTACCTGTTGCCCTTAGAGGGATAATGGACAAGCACGTCCGTGACATGCTTATTGGTCTCTGCAACTTTTTCGACGTCATCTCTCGAAAGTCGATCGGTGTGAAGCAGCTCCAAAGGATGCATGAAGAGATCGTTGTGATACTGAATGAGCTTGAGATGTACTTCCCACCCGCGTTCTTTGACGTGATGGTGCATTTGTGTGTCCATATTGTGGATGGCATAATAGACCTGGGGCCGTCATTCCTGCACAACACGATGCCATTTTAGAGGATGAATGGGATCATCAAAGGATTCGTTCGTAACATGTCCCGTCCGGATGGAAGCATCGTCCAGGGCTATGTGATACAAGAGTGCATCTCTTTCTGTGAGAATTTTCTATATGGCGCAGACCAGCCGCCTCGTGTTAGTGTTGCCTGTTAACAAGCACGGTGGGAGGCTCGAAGGAGAAGGTCACTTCAACGGTCACAGGGAACTGCACGTGGCATACTCAGATCGATGCAGCGACTTTGACAGAGAAAACTTGGTAGTGCTACAACACCTAGACGAGGTAGATCCTTTCGTGGCACTGCACAAAGAAATTACCGCAAAGAAGTATCATGACCGGGGGGTATGCAGGACGGACGCCGAAGTTACTAGAGAGCACAACTCCACTTTCCTGCATTGGTTCAAAGATCATATTATTGCTAATCCCCCGGAGGAGGGCTCTAAGGACGGATTGCTCATATACGCCTTAGCACATGGCCCCTCTCCCAACCTCGTAACCTATCATGCATATGATATCAACGGATACACGTTCTACACGGAGGCCAAAGATATGGATAGTGATGATCAGAACTCAGGGGTGATGATGGAATGCATGACCGGCAGCGACAACATCGCAACTGAACGATTTTATGGAAGGGTCGAGGAGATCTGGGAGCTTGACTACTCTGGACTACACAACACGACGATGTTCCGTGTCAGATGGGCTAAGAATGTCGAAAGAGAAAACCGGATTTTCACTACCATGACTATACCCGACGCCAAGAGCGCTACCGTGAACGCTATTGCCAAAAACGAGCCATGGGCACTGAGGGAGTCCTGGATTAGGGGGTGTTCGGGTAGCTGGACTATACCTTCAGCCGGACTCCTGGACTATGAAGATACAAGATTGAAGACTTCGTCCCGTGTCCGGATGGGACTTTCCTTGGCGTGGAAGGCAAGCTTGGCGATGCGGATATTCAAGATCTCCTACCATTGTAACCGACTCTATCTAACCCTAACTTATCCGGTGTCTATATAAACCAGAGGGTTGTAGTCCGTAGGCAATCAACTCCATACACAACAATCATACCATAGGCTAGCTTCTAGGGTTTAGCCTCCTTGATCTCGTGGTAGATCTACTCTTGTACTACCCATATCATCAATATTAATCAAGCAGGAGTAGGGTATTACCTCCATCGAGAGGGCCCGAACCTGGGTAAAACAAAGTGTTCCCTGCCTCCTGTTACCATCCGGCCTAGACGCACAGTTCGGGACCCCCGACCCGAGATCCACCGGTTTTGACACCGACATTGGTGCTTTCATTGAGAGTTCCTCTGTGCCGTCACAATCAGGAAGGATGCCTCCTCCCATCTTTAAAGACGGCTCCATTGCTAAGGGAGACTTAGCTGTCGGCCAAACCCTCCGGCTAGGTGATTTTCTCATGACCGCCTGTTCGGCTGTTGCGCCGACGGTGACCTCTCTGGTCATCAAAAGCAACCTACATGTCAGCTCGGAGCTCGTCGAGCAGCTAGATCCAATGGAGCTCTCTTCCGTCCTGGGGGTCGCTACGGATTACAACCAGGTTGGGCTTACACCCGATCTAAGAGAAATTAACTCTCCCCAAGTCACCCACCACGTTGTCGTGGTAGAGGCGCAGTGCGGCGACCCTTCATCTATTTTAAGGACTAGCTACGTCCGAATTCCCAACTCCTCCAAGCCGGATACCCGCGTAGAGGAGGATGTAACTCAAGACCTGAGCTTAGGATCAGGCAACGGGCTAGATTCGTTGGACAACATCCAAGAATCCGAACTTCAGAGTTCGGAAACTCTTCGGCCTCTGAATCTTGGATTGGGTGAGGTTTCAGATTTAACGACACCCGCCTACCCGAACATAAGCGATCTCTCCCAAATCAGGCAGAGGCCCGAGGAAACAGTACATCATTACTGGGCCAGATTCCTCCTGGTTATGAACAGGATAAAGGATTGCCGCGAGGGAGACGCAATCTCTATCTTCTGCAGTAATTACACGGACGAGGGAATCCTTAACACCGTAAGTCGTCGTGATATTACACGCTTCGCTGACTTGGCGTCCATAGTACAAAAATACTGTGCAATGGAAAGTGCCTGGAAAACCGAAATACAATTTTGGGATAATCCGGCCTTGAATAGTAATCCTGTCCGAACTAAGAGGGTGCATCATCATAGGACACCCGGGATAAACACCAAAAAGCCAAAACCCTCTACAGGGCATGGAACCATACTGGAAAGGTGGCTTGATGGACCCTGTAGAATTCACAGTACAGAGGATGCCACACCAACTCACAGCCTTAGAGCATGTTGGATACTCCGGCAGGTGGCCAAAATTGGCGAGGACCTCTTAATCCTGGAGGCCACAGAAAGCCAGCCCGAGGACACCAGTACCGTTCTCACAGTCTTCGAGACTTTCGCATCAAACAATATGCGAAAAAAGAACACTCCACAGCCTCGCCGAAGTCTATCAAGTTGCAACAATAAATCCATGGAGCGACACTGCTATTACCTTCAACATAAGTGATGAACCTAGATTCCGAACAGCCCGAGCACCAGCCGCATTGGTCCTCAGTCCCATAGTGGACGGCTTTCGCCTCACCAAGGTGCTCATGGATGGAGGCAGCGGACTAAACCTCATTTATGAGGAAACCCTTCAGAAAATGGAAATAGACTGGAACCGCATAGAGCGAAGCAGCACAACCTTTAGAGGAATAATCCCCAGTCGGGAAGCGCGTTGCATAGGAAAAATCACACTAGATGTGGTGTTCGGCACGCCGGATAATTATAGGTCTGAAGAAGTCACGTTTCAGGTGGCCCCGTTTAAGAGCGGACATCACGCTTTACTAGGGCGGGAAGCATTCACAATATTCCAAGCAATACCCCATTACGGGTACATGAATCTTAAGATGCCCGGGCTGAATGGAATTATCACTCTAGCTAGTGATCCGGACATAGCACTCCGCGCCGAAAACAAGACGGACGCATTAGCCCTTGAGGCACTATCCGAAGCCTTAGCGGCCGAGGAACTGACTACGCTGCGCTCCACGGTTAACAGGGATGATGTGATACTCGATAAGAGATCCAAATCCACATCCTTCAAGCCAGCTGACGAAATAGTCAAATTCCAGGTCCATCCAACGGACCCCAATAAAATAGCTTCCATCGGGGCACGACTGAACCCTGATGAAGACGCCGCACTGCGAGAGTTCCTACGAGAGAACTGGGACATTTTCGCCTGGCACCCTTCAGACATGCCAGGGATCCCACGCAGGCTGGCCGAACACAACTTAAATATCCTAAAAGGATTCAAACTTGTCAAACAAGCCCTTCGGCGTTTTTCCGAACCCAAGAGACAGGCTATGGGAGAGAAGCTAGCCAAGCTATTGGAGGCCGGATTCATTAGAGACATAAAACATCCGGACTGGCTAGCAAACCTTGTGATGGTACCAAAGAAGGACAAATCCTGGCGCCTGTGTGTCGATTTTAAAGACCTTAACAAGGCTTGCCCAAAGGATCCCTTCCAACTCCCCCGCATCGATCAAATTATCGATGCCACCGCAGGACACGATTCGTTGTGCTTCCTCAACGCATACTCCGGATACCATCAAATCAAGATGGCAGAATCAGACCAAGCTACAACAACATTCATCACACCATACAGCCCATTCTGCTTCAACACAATGCCCTTCGGGCTGAAAAACGCCGGCGCAACATATCAGCGCATGATCTAGACATGTCTGGCAAACCAGATCGCCAAAACAGTGGAGGCGTATGTGGATGATGTTGTTGTCAAATCAAGACATGTCGAATCTCTAATAGACGACTTGAGGCTTACATTCGATAACCTCCGAAAATATGACATCAAGCTCAACCCGGAAAAATGCGTCTTCGGTGTTTCAGCCGGAAAGCTCTTGGGCTTCATTGTATCCGGTAGAGGAATTGAAGCAAATCCAGCCAAGATCCGAGCTTTGTCACAATTGGATATCCCAAAGGACCTCAAACAAATACAAAAATTAACCGGATGTGTGGCGGCTTTAAGCCGCTTCATCTCCCGATTGGGAGAAAAGGCACTACCCCTCTACTGCCTCCTTCGGCGCACCGAACACTTCGAGTGGACGGAGGCCGCCACGACCAGACTTGATGAAATAAAAGACATATTGGCAGCAAACCCAGTCCTGGCCGCGCCGAACACCGGCGAACCAATGTTATTGTACATGGCAACAACACACCAAGTTGTCAGCGCAGTGCTCGTTATCGAGTGGGAAACGGATGGACACAAATTCCCCCTTCAAAGGCCGGTCTACTACGTGTCCACTGTCCTCACTCCATGCAAATCACGGTACCCGCATTATCAAAAGATTGCATACGCGGTATTCATGGCATCCCGGAAGCTACGACACTACTTTCAAGAGTGTTCCATAACAGTAGCCTCGGAAGTGCCACTAAACGATATTATCAACAACCGCGATGCAATGGGCCGGATTGCAAAATGGGCCATCGAGCTTCTCCCGTTCGATATAACCTATAAGCCACGGCGAGCTATTAAATCGCAAGTTTTGGCCGACTTCATCGCAGAATGGACGGAGGCCGAGCTCCCTAAAGAGTACGGCACATATTCAAATTGGATTATGCATTTCGACGGCTCCAAAATGTTGGCCGGACTAGGGGCTGGCGTCGTCCTGATGTCCCCCACAGGAGACACAGTCCAATATGTGCTCCAGATCATGTACACGGATTCCAAAAATGCAGCCGAATATGAGGCCCTCCTACATGGTCTCCGGATAGCAGTATCCATGGGTATCCAGCGCCTAGAGGTACGCGGGGATTCAAACCTCGCGATATCCCAAATAAATGGAGACTTTGACGCCAAGGACCCAAAAATGGCAGCTTACCGCAACGTCGTCCTAAAAAAGTTAGCTCGGTTCGAAGGGCTGGAGTTTCACCATATAGCCCGAGAAAACAATGAAGCAGCGGATGTCCTGGCACGCATTGGAGCAAAACGCGATGCAGTCCCCCCCCCCAACATCTTTTTGGAAAGATTGTTCAAGCCATCCATAGCATGGGAGGGGGAACCCACAAATCACAGCTCGGACCCAGCCGCACCACTCGACGCCGAACAATATGACACAATTGGAGGCTCTGCCAATGAAATTACACATTCAGCCCACGTAATAATGGCGGTTATCGCCTCGTGGACAGAACCATTCCTAGCCTACCTTACTAAGCAGGAACTCCCGGAGGACCAAAACGAGTCCCGCTGCATAGGGCGGCGATCTAAAGCCTATAGAGTCCATGAGGGAGAGTTTTATAAGAAAAGCACTACCGGAGTCCTTCAAAGGTGCATCTCCGAAGAGGAAGGGCGGAACCTTCTGGCTGAAATGCATGCCGGACTCGGTGGTCACCACGGTGCTGCTCGGTCCCTTGTTAGCAAGGCTTTCCGTATAGGCTTTTACTGGACGACGGCCCGGGCAGACGCTCAGGACCTAGTCCGACGATGCGCTGGTTGCCAACTTTTTGCCAACCAAAGCCATATGCCACCCACCGCACTCCAAACTATACCCATCACCTGGCCTTTTGTGGTCTGGGGGCTTGACATGGTCCAACCCCTTAAAGGTGGGAACAATAGGAAAAAATACTTACTGGTCATGGTGGACAATTTCACCAAATGGATAGAAGCCAAGCCTGTTAAAACGGCCGAATCCGGACCTGTGATAGACTTCATATCCGGGGTTGTACACCGTTATGGCATCCCCCACAGCATCATAACCGATAACGGTACAAACTTTACCGTCGACGAGGTAAAACTCTAGTGCAAAAACATGGGCATCAAGCTCAATTATGCTTCCATCTATCACCCACAAACCAACGGCCAGGTCGAACGTGCAAATGGTCTTATCATGAGCGGCATTAAACCCAGACTGGTGCGGTCCCTCAAGGAATCTAACACGCACTGGGTAGAGGAGCTCGACTCCGTGCTATGGGGGCTGCGGACCACGCCAAATCGCACCACCGGATACACACCATTTTTTATGGTGTACGGCGCAGAGGCAGTTCTGCCCTGCGACATAATTCATGACTCACCTAGAGTGCGCATGTACGAAGAAAGAGAAGCCGAGCTCGATCGGCAGGACAACTTGGACGCTGTGGAGGAGGAGCGTGACGTGGCAAAAGCCCGTTCCGCATTTTATCAACAGCAGGCCCGAAGATATCAAAGCAGAGAAGTACGGGCCAAAAATTACAATGTTGGCGAACTAGTTCTACGCCTGCCGGATAAGAAAAAGGACAAACTCAAGCCCAAGTGGGAAGGTCCATTCATAATCGACCAAGTCCTGACTGGCGGGGCGTACCGCCTGCGAAATGAGTCGGATAACCGACTCAAGCCGAACCCATGGAACGCCACCCGTCTCCGAAGATTCTATGCCTAGCGCCGGACTCTATGTTCGTCTCCTTCCTCTATCCATTTTTTGCATTTTTCTGTCTTACATTTCTCTCCTTCCCCTCTTTTATTTTATAGCCCTTAAAGGCTCATCTAGTGACGCGCTACTCGCGCTCATTAAACCTAGGGGCTTCTTTAATAGAAGCTTATTTATACGGGCTTCATGCCCAACACATGCATCAAACTTCCGCATGTACCTTTTTCTTCACCATTATATGCATCGATATGACTTAAGTTTTGGCCAAGCTGGGTTGCCTAGCTCCTATTCTTACCCCTACGTTCCCGATTGTTCGGCTAGGCGGTAAAGGGAGCACCTCTGCGATTGTTACTGCCGGGTCAGCCGGAAGTGTACCTCAGACTGGGTGAAGCCGAAAGCTAGCGTTCTTAAGGGAATATTCGGTCGGTGAGATAAAAGATGATCTTTTTACTCATTTTATGTGCCCCCAGATGCTTTTTTCTGCGTCTTTTTATGCAGTCCGGACATGCACTTTAGGGCATGCGTCCTAGCGAAAGGAACCCCTAACGGAACTATTCTCTCTAGAAGATGTTTCTTACTAACCATGTAATATAACATAACTAGTTGGGCACTTGTCTGATAAAGCACTAATGACCCCTACGCCTAGTCTCCATGCATACCATGGTTCTTATATAACCGCTATGGTATTCGGACACACTCCGGATCGTTAGGTCTCGAGGTTGAAGCGAAAAGGTCGGCAACGACAAATGATCTACAATCCGGCTAGAAGGCATTACACATGTCAATTCAAAATTACATAGTCATTCTGACTGATTGTATTCCTCTTCTATACCATCTAACAGGTTGTCTAATTTACAATCCTGCTGGGAATACTTCGCGGCCAACTCTACTTGGCCGTATACTAAGCTCACAGGGATATCCTTCCCGTCAGGCCCCACTGGTCCGACCTCGGCCATGTGGTTCGGGTCAGACTTCATAAAACGGGCATTCACCATGGCCCAGGCTTCCCTAGCACCTTATCGGCAGGCCGATATCTTCCACAACTGGAAGCGCCGCCGAGCTCCCTTCAGCTTCTCCGCAAGCTCTCCAAGTCCCTCGGGCATGGAGTTGGCAGGCCATAAGGCTTGGGCAACGCCTCGCATCACCTGCCAAATTCGCTCGTGCAGTTGCATGAGTTCGGGAAGAAGGTCACCCGTAGAACTGGGCATCTCCTCTGCAGGACGACCTGTGAGCATACCTACAGACATTACTCTGTTAGTCGACTTCCTCGCCGAACACTTTTTTCAAAGTTCGTTCAAGCACTTACTAAATATGCCGCGTCAAAGCCGCTGATTCTCCTTTGTGGAGTCCGACAGCTGGCCACGAACATCTTTAAATTCGACGTCCAGCCTGTTGTTGGCATCCTGAAGATCGTTCTTCTCTTGCCTCACCTTTGTCAACGTACTCTCACCGACCTTTAACCGGCGTAAGAGTTGTTGCTTTTCCGGATCAAGTCCGGCGCCATCTGCAACATGATTTGTCAGATTTGCACCCACACCGCACAATACTAATCTTTCGAAGTGTATCTTACCTGAGGGGGTCTCTTTGGGCTCCCCTGCTGCGGCTAGTGCGGCCTCTAGTTGGGCCTTGCACTTTTCCAGCTCCTGGGACAGTACAGTATTCTTCTCTGTAAGAACCTGCATATTAAATGATACTTAAATCAGTTGCTCTAACTGCTTCAAGTCTCGGGGGCTACTGGTATATATATATTTGACCAAAATTTTCTTACCCGTATGTCTTTTACATACTGCTCCGTGGCTCTGGCTAAACCATTTTGAGCGGCACGGAGGTACGCATCTCCCGAATTAAAGGCATCTAAAGCCTCTTGGGAGAAACAAGCGTCGCGTAGAACTGTCCGGCGACGCCTGTGGTTCATGGCACTCTCCACTTCAGAATTTGAGGCAGATAGCCTATCCGCATCCTCTGTCGGAGGAGCGTCCGGTGCACGCCTTGTACTCGCCTCCGCTTCCTGGCTAGACGTTGGAGCCTGGCTGGTGGAGGCGCGATTGGCAACCTCTCCGGATGTAGTCCGGCGAGGTCTATTCGTTCTGAAGATAGCACGAACGTTAATATGCCCTGACAGAACAACACCAGGGAAACAGAGGGTGCGCTATACCTTTGCGCCAGCATCTCAGTCCAGACTACATTCCTTTTTGCCCCACGGGGCCCTGCGGCCCCTCGTTGGCTAGCCGCCACAGGTTCGGCCTACTGCCTCGGAAATCCCCCCTGCAAAACACGGTTATCGTCAGAAACACCGGAATACATGAGAGTGGAATCTCTCTCAAGGGAATGAGACTCCGGTTTCTGTCACCTGGGAGGCCGGAATTAACCCTGGGTAATCAGCCGTGATGGCTACCAAGGTATTGTCCTTGCTTAGCTGATGGAACACCCTGTCGATAAGCTCCACCGATATGTCCGGATCCTCTTTGGAGTCTGGATCGAGGGACCGTTATGGGTCCTCGGGCTGTGGAGGGCGGCTGCTTATATCCTTTACCTCCTATCGCAGTACCTGCATTGAAGTCGTTAGACTACCTATCTAACCATGGGAGTATAAAACAAATGGGCAAGCGCAATTGTTCACTTACCCAACTTGGAGGATCGTACATACTGAATCCGGCCCGCGGGTTGACGCGGAGGAATTCCTCCTTTTCTCCCTTGTACAAAGAGGACAGGATCTTTACTAAGGCGGCGGCTAAGGCCGGCCCCTTATGACCGTAACGTGTGGCGTCATCCTCCCCGTTGAAATTCCACATGGGGTGGCCTCTATATTGAAGCAGTTGCACCCCCCGCATAATGCATGCGGCCATGACTCCAATCATGGTTAGTCCGGAATGAGCCAATAGTCTTATCCGGCCCATCAGGTAAAGGACGTCTCTGTCGCTTTCTCTCTGAGAGCTCCGTGGACGCCAGATCAAGCGTTTCTTCAATGGAGCACTGTTGAGCTCAGGGAGACCGACCCGGATAGGGTCCGGTAGCGGGACGTCATCTATATAAAACCATTCTGAAGGCCAGTCCTCGGACGCCTTCTTTGAGGTTCCGGATAGGTATCCGGTCCCGGCGATGCGCCATACTTCGGCTCCGCCCACTTGGTATATAAACCCCTTTTGAGAACGGGGCACCAGGCAGAATAACCTCTTCCATAGCGCAAAATGAGCCTCAACGCCTAAAAATAGCTCGCAGAGGGTGACGAAGCCCGCAATATGCAATACAGAGGCGGGCGTGAGATTGTGCAGCTGGAGGCCGTAGAACTCCAGAAGCCCGCGGAGAAATGGACGAATTGGAAATCCCAGTCCCCTTATTAGATAGGGGACGAGGCACACCCGCTCTCCTTTAGAAGGATTGGGAGTGCTCTCCGCTTGTTTTCCGCCATTGTAGGTGGCGAGACCGGCTCGGACCGGGACCATGTATGCCTGAGGGAGAAATCCCTTGGCCTGAAGTGACGCTAACTTGCTATGCGGGATGGTGCAACTCTCCCAGTCCCCGGGCTTGGTACCGGAGGGGCGAGGGGAGGAGCTGCGACGGCTGGTCATGTTGGAATGGACCTTTGCTGGAAGCGCTCTGATGATAACTCGCGGAAAGGAGAAGATGTGGTTTGGACCTAAATCCCCATCCCGTTAAATAGGCGGCTCATTTATACGGCAAGGGGTGTGGATGTAAGAACACCCCGGCTTTTCGCATTCGTTTGAACACGTGGAAGACGGCCATTATTGGGCGTGGAAGCCGAGGATCACTACGTTACAAAAATCGGACATTATTCCTACAGGTACGCAAGATTTGGAGAGGAACCCGCCTTGCAATGCCGAACAATCTGCGCGCCGGACTCATCGTCGTTGAAGCTTGGTTCGGGGGCTACTGAGGGAGTCCTGGATTAGGGGGTGTTCAGGTAGCCGGACTATACCTTCAGCCGGACTCCTGGACTATGGAGATACAAGATTGAAGACTTCATCCCGTGTCCGGATGGGACTTTCCTTGGCGTGGAAGGCAAGCTTGGCGATGCGGATATTCAAGATCTCCTACCATTGTAACCGACTCTATGTAACCCTAACCCTATCCGGTGTCTATATAAACTGGAGGGTTGTAGTCCGTAGGAAATCAACTCCATACACAACAATCATACCATAGGCTAGCTTCTAGGGTTTAGCCTCCTTGATCTCGTGGTAGATCTACTCTTGTACTACCCATATCATCAATATTAATCAAGCAGGAGTAGGGTATTACCTCCATCGAGAGGGCCCGAACCTGGGTAAAACCAAGTGTTCCCTGCCTCCTGTTACCATCCAGCCTAGACGCACAGTTCGGGACCCCCTACCCAAGATCCGCCGGTTTTGACACCGACAAGCACACGCTAAGCACGTGACACAATGCTTCTTCATAACCGACCCATGCAATCCCAGTCGTGTTGTCGTGAGGATAGGCAAAAGGAACATCATTGGAATGGATGGATTCGCCAACGAGGAAGACTATGAACAGTACGGCAACCCAATGAGGGAAGATGACGATGATGATGAAGTATACATCAAAAGAAGAATCAATACTACATTACCTAAGAAAAATGGTACTCCATGGAAAAGGAAAAGTCACAATGAGGGGCTCAATTATTCTTCGACGAACAAGAAGGGAAAGAAGCTGACTCAAAAACGAAAACGTCAGCGCTAAGGAACCGTATGTTATCGGTCAAATGATGTAATATATATATATATATGTTCCTATTTTGTATACACACTTAGCCTTTATTATGCATGTGTCCAATGATGTAATATATATACATATGTTCCTATTTTGTATACATATTTAACCGTCAAATGATGCAATATATATCGCCTTCCCTTCGTTCACTGCTCTCAGGAAATAAAAGTGGGAGAAAATAAAGGAAAAGAAAAAGGAAAACTGGCAGTAGCGATTTCCTTATAAAACAGCTACAGTCAAGCTAGCAGTAGCGATTTTCTTATAAAACCGCTACAACTAGTGAAGGTAGTAGCAGCGCGTTTTATCTAGATCCTACAGCTAGTGAAGGTAGTAGCAGCGCGTTTTATCTAAACCGCTACAGCTAGTGAAGGTAGTAGCAGTGCGTTTTGTCTAAACCGTTACAGCTAGTGAAGGTAGTAGCGGCGCATTTTATCTAAACCGCTATAGCTAGTGAAGGTAGTAGCAGAGCGTTTTGTCTAAACCGCTACAGCTAGTGAAGGTAGTAGTAGCGTGTTTTATCTAAACCGCTACAGCTAGTGAAGGTAGTAGCAGCGCGTTTTGTCTAAACGCCCTACTCCTACGTCCACTTAACCCAAAATTCTCACTCTCCCTACTTCATCCCGCCTCTTTTCCCCCCAAATCCCCACTCTCTCTTCCTCCTGTCGCACCGCCGCACCCCGGCACTCGCACCCGACCCGGCCCCGGCACTCGCCCCCGACCCGGCCCTCGCCCCCGACCCCGGCGATCGCCCCCGACTCGGCGCTCGCCTCCTACCCCGGCGCGCTCGCCCCCGACCCATCGGCCCTCGCCTCCCTCGCCTGCCTCCTCGCGCATGCACCCTTTGTAAACCCCCCTCTCTCTACTAGCTAGGGTTCTTCGGTTAATTTACTTAGGTTTTAGTTAGGGCAGTAGGTTAATTAGGTTATCTATTTAGTTATGAATTTAGCTAGGTTTTAAAATAGGACAGAAATTAAGGGTTAAGCAATTGTAGTTAAAAGAAAAGGCAACATTTAAGCAATTGTCCAAATCAACATCCCTTGTTAAAGCAAATTTAGGTAGGCTAAATTTATATGCAAATTTGAACTGGACATGTGATATGTGGAAATGTCCTGTTTTGGACATGTCATGTTTGGAATTTGAACATGTCATTTGGACATGTGATGTTTTGGTTCAATTTTGGTAAATGATCCGAGTGGCCTATATTACGCCGGAATGTTGATTCATTTCCGTTCCGGTGAATTTCAGGCGCACGATATGTCCATTTTTTAGCAAAGGTCATGCCGAAATTTGCCGTGAATAAAGGCATAATTTCTGCTACATAGTTGGCATATCGAGTGCTGGCACATACATTTATTTTTTATGTCATTTCTCATTTATTCATACTTTTAGAAATAAACGAGGACACTTAATCATAGGAAACATGTCTAACAACGAAGAAACTGGGCCTTCTGACCAAGATGCAGACGAGATGGATTATGAGGGTGAACAAGAGTACCTCGACTATTTGACTGCTAAGCAAGGTTTGCAGGTCGGCCTCGATGATGGTACTGACACCGACATCGACACCGATGGCGTCGGCACCGATGGCGGTGCCAAGAACGACGGGGAAGATACCGGTGGGGAAGGTACCAGCGCCGATGCTGCTACCGAAAAGAGGAAGCATAAGAAGCAGAGGATACGAAAACCTAACAAACTAGGGATTGGACGACTTGTGATCACAAAGATGGTACCTAGCAAGTTTGAGCCATTAGAGCCGGAAGAACCTCACATGTGCTATGGGAACCAATTAGGATGCATCCTACGGGAATGCGCGAGCATCAACGATGATGACTTATGGAGTAAAGAACATTTGACGCAGTTGCTCCTAACGAAGTTGCACAAGAGATTCAAGTTCCCCGACCGGGATGATAACATAGAACAACCGTGGGATGATCCGAAGATGAAAAATATTAACAATCACGCCATGGGCATGTTTAGCAATGATTTGTCCTCCTGGAAAGGGAGGGTGAAACGAGCTATTGAGGCTGAGGAACCCCTGTCCAAGATTCTGGAGGAAAATCTGACACTTACGGAAGAGGAGTTCAAAAAGTTCAAGGACACTTGCGCTGCCGAGGCAGCCAAGGCTAAGGCTGTGAAATTCAAGAGCCTTCAGCAAAGGAACACGGGGAAGCATCGCCTCGGAAGCCGTGGCTACCTCGGTAAAAGGCCCATATGGGATAAGGAGGACGCAGAACGTGAAGCCGCGGGTCTCCCAGACACCTTCGAAAAGTTCACCAACCCCTTGGAGCGTGACTTCATCAGGGCCCTCTACAAGTGGGACAAGGAGAAAAAGGTTTTTTTACACGGACCATATCACGAGGAAATTGATTAGACTACTAGAGAAGCATCACCAGCTTGCAGCTGAAAGCCTTAATTCTCCGACGAGGCCCAAGTGGGACACCCCTCTCAACCGGGCCTTGAACGAACTTAAGGGACTCCCTTTGGGCCAGCGTCCGCAATATGGTCGCGTGCACGACGCTGGAGACGGTGCCACGTGGAAGGTGTTTTACCACGCGAGCTGATGACCGAACTCGCATAGGCATGCAACGTCTAGACCTCACGCCGTTCAAGAAGCTAGGGTCCATCCTCGATGATATGGAAGGATGGAACTTCTAGTGATTTATGATGCCGATGATGATGATATGTATCGGTTGAACTTTTATACTTTTTGTAGCGATGAAACTTTGTGATGCCCACGGTCCCTGCCGAACTTGTGTAACGCTACTTTGTTAGGTTGCGTACGATGACCTGCGTACCTCTAGTTAATTAATTTCCGTACTATATGTTGCATCTAGTTGCTAACCCTTTCTTTTTCGGTGTTGCTCTAGTATATTTTGTTGCATATATATGATTGTACATCCTCTTCATGAACATGCATCTCTAACAGGTACCTAGTTTCTTGATGGCGAGATGGAAGTGCTATGTCGTGTACAAAGGGAAGGTTCCGGGGGTGCACAACGAGTGGCATGAGTGTCAGGCACAAGTGAATGGGTTCTCGGGCGCCAGCCATAAAGGCTTCAAAAGCAGGCAAGAAGGAGAAGCTAGTTACTTGAGGTTCACGCTAGCGCGAGAGAGGACTCGTAACCGCCACCTCATGTACTGCATAGTTCCGCTCTCACTCATAGTGATAGCTCTTCTCGCGTATACCTTTGTTTAGATGGATGACGTTGTAGTTGCAAGTATTCGAGACTTGCATGTATCGCTATTTTCGAGATGATGACAAGATACCACTTTGTGTTGGATGATGATTATGATGAGACTATTTGTATGTATATGCTATGATTACATTTGTGGTCTCGCAGGCATTTGTATGTGTATCATGATGACATTTGTATGTGATAAAGATTCTTATATAAAGCCTATTCAAATACAAAACAAATATGCCAAAAAAACAAAAAACTACTCAAATTAGCAGTAGCGAGTGGAGAACAGTTAGCAGCAGCGCGGTAGTAGTAGTAGCGCACACAGGAGAAGCGCGCTATAGCTATTAGCAGTAGCGCGCTTCCGTTAAGCGCGCTGCTGCTACACTTGTGTAGCAGTAGCGCTGGTGAGCACGCGCTACTGCTACGTGTTAGCTGTAGTGCCTTATTAGTAGCGCCGGTCCCCACGCTACTGATACACCTAAAACCCGCGCTGCTGCTAGCCTTTTCCCTAGTAGTGTAGATTGGCTTTCGGTGGCTACGGAGGCTTCTGGCGGGAGAACTCCCGATCAATTGTGCTCCCGGATGTTTTTAGGGTATATGGAGATATATTGGCGGAAGAAGTACGTCAGGGGGGCCACGAGGGG
This sequence comes from Triticum aestivum, assembly GCF_018294505.1. Classification (NCBI taxonomy): domain Eukaryota; kingdom Viridiplantae; phylum Streptophyta; class Magnoliopsida; order Poales; family Poaceae; genus Triticum; species Triticum aestivum. The sequence continues at coordinate 81,289,767 of NC_057809.1, forward strand.
CCCACGAGGGTGGAGGGCGCGCCCCCCTGCCTCGTGGCTTCCTCATAGATCCCTTGACGTGCACTCCAATTCTTCTGGGCTTCTTCTGATCCAAAAATAAGTTCCGTGAAGTTTCAGGTCAATTGGACTCCGTTTGGTTTTCCTTTTGTGCGATATTCTAAAACAAGGTAAAAACAGAAACTGGCACTGGGCTCTGGGTTAATAGGTTAGTCCCAAAAATGATATAAAGTGTATAATAAAGCCCATAAACATCCAAAACAGTAGATAATATAGCATGGAGCAATCAAAAATTATAGATACGTTGGAGACGTATCACCCTCATGTCCGTATTTTATTTTTATCGACACCTCTATCTCTAAACATGTGCACATATTTTTCGATTTCGGCTTTCGCTTGAGGACAAGCAAGGTCTAAGCTTGGGGGAGTTGATACGTCCATTTTGCATCATGCTTTTATATCGATATTAATTGCATTATGGGCTGTTGTTACACATTACATCACAATACTTATGCCTATTCTCCCTTATTTTACAAGGTTTACATGAAGAGGGACAATGCCGACAGCTGGAATTCTGGGCTGGAAAAGGAGCAAATATTAGAGACCTATTCTGCACAGCTCCAAAAGTCCTGAAACTTCACAGAAGTTATTCCAGAATATATAAAAAATATTGGGCGAAAGAAGTTCTAGAGGGGGCCCACACCCTGGCCACGAGGGTGGGGTGCGCGCCCTACCCCCCCCCCCCCCGGGCGCGCCCCCCTGCCTCGTGGGCTCCCTGGTGGCCCTCCGATGCCCATCTTCTGCTATATGATGTCTTTCGTCCGAGGAAAAATCATAAGTAAGCTCACGGGACGAAACTCCGCCGCCACGAGGCGGAACCAATCTAGGGCTCCAGCAGAGCTGTTCTGCCGGGGAAACTTCCCTCCGGGAGGGGGAAATCATCACCATCTTCATCACCAACGATCCTCTCATCAGGAGGGGGTCAATCTCCATCAACATCTTCACCAGCACCATCTCATCTCAAACCCTAGTTCATCTCTTGTATCCAAACCTCAGATTGGTAGCTGTGGGTTGCTAGTAGTGTTGATTACTCCTTGTAGTTGATGCTAGTGGGTTTACTTAGTGGAAGATCATATGTTCAGATCCATTATACATATTAATACCCCTCTGATTATGAACATGAATATGCTTTGTGAGTAGTTACATTTGTTCCTGAGGACATGGGAGAAGTCTTGCTATAAGTAGTCATGTGAATTTGATATTCGTTCGATATTTTGATGAGATGTATGTTGTCATCCCTCTAGTGGTGTCATGTGAACGTCGACTACATGACACTTCACCATTGTATGGGCCTAGAGGGAGGCATTGGGAAGTAATAAGTAGATGATGGGTTTCTAGAGTGACAGAAGCTTAAACCCTAGTTTCTGCGTTGCTTCGTAAGGGGCTAATTTGGATCCATATGTTTCATGCTATGGTTAGGTTTACCTTAATACTTCTATTGTAGTTGCGGATGCTTGCAATAGGGGTTAATCATAAGTGGGATGCTTGTCCAAGTAAGGACAACACCCAAGCACCGGTCCACCCACATATCAAATTATCAAAGTATCGAACGCGAATCATATGAATGTGATGAAAACTAGCTTGATGATAATTCCCTTGTGTCCTCGGGAGCGCTTTCCTTTATACAAGAGTTTGTCCAGTCTTGTTCTTTGCTACAAAAAGGATTGGGCCATCTTGCTGCACCTTATTTACTTTTATTACTTACTACTCGTTACAAATTACCTTATCACAAAACTATCTGTTACCGATAATTTCAGTGCTTGCGGAGAATACCTTACTGAAAATTGCTTCTCATTTCCTTCTGCTCCTCGTTGGGTTCGACACTCTTACTTATCGAAAAGCTACGATAGATCCCCTACATGTGTGGGTCATCATTACCCTTCGTGGGTTGAAGTCTCCATCAATGTGGATGTACGATAGCACCACCTATCGGAACCACGCCAAAAATCTCCGTGTCTCCAATTGCATTTGCACACTCCAATTGCTTTACTTTCTGCTACTCATATACTCTTGCCATGCTTTCTTGAAATGTATAGTGAATGTTTAAACTTGTGCTAAAACTCCACCTTAACTTAAAGAAAGCAAAAAACTGCTACTTTTCCTTGATAAGGGTCTAATCACCCCCTCTAGACACCTCTTCTCGATCCTACACGCCCCCTTTCCCTCTCCCTCTCCCACTCCTTCTTTTTCCCCTCCGGTGAAGAAAGGACAGGGGGGGGGCGAATCCTACTAGGAGTGGAGTCCTAGTAGGACCCCCCATGGTGCGCGCCTCCTGGCCGACCTCCTCCTCCCCTCCTTTATATATGGGGGCGGGGGGCACCCCAAAGGCACATCAATTGTTCTCTTAGCCGTGTGCGGTGCCCCCTCCACAGTTTACTCCTACGGTCCTTGTTGAATTGAATTTGACTACGACCAGTCCTTGTTGAATTGAATTTGACTACGTCCAGTCCTCAAGTGTGCCCCCTCCACAGTTAAGGAAAAGGGGGAGGCGAATCCTACTTGGACTAGGAGTCCAAGTAGGACTCCACCCATGGCGCGCACCTCCTGGACGCCGGCCTCCTCCTCCCCTCCTTTATATACGGGGGCGGGGGGGAACCCCGAAGGCACACCAAGAATTCTCTTAGCCATGTGCGTGCCCCCCTCCACAGTTTACTCCTCCTGTCATAGCGCGGAAGTGCTTAGGCGGAGCCCTCCACGGATCACATCACCATCACCGTCACCACGTCGTCGTGCTGATGGAGCTCTCCCTCGACCCTCTGCTGGATCAAGAGTTCGAGGGACATCATCGAGTTGAATGTGTGCTGAACACGGAGGTGCCGTACATTCGGTACTTGTATCGGTTGGATCGTGAAGACGTTCGACTACATCAACTGTGTTAAACTAATGCTTCCGCTTTCGGTCTATGAGGGTACATGGACTCACTCTCCCCCTCTCATTGCTATGCATCTCCTAGATAGATCTTGCGTGATTCTAGGGATTTTTTTGAAATTGCATGCTACATTCCTCAATAGTGGCATCCGAGCCAGGTCTATGCGTAGATGATATGCATGAGTAGAACATAATGAGTTGTGGGCGATAATAGTCATATTTCTTACCACCAACTGTCGGTGTCAAAACCGGCCGATCTCGGGTAGGGGGTCCCGAACTATGCGTCTAAGGATCGAAGGTAATAGGAGATGAACGGGACATGATGTTTACCCAGGTTCGGGCCCTCTGAATGGAGGTAAAACCCTACTTCCTGCTTGACTGACTTTGATGAGTATAGGGGTTACAAGAGTTGATCTACCTCGAGATCGTAATGGCTAAACCTTAGATGCCTAGCCTATGTAAATTCTGATAGCCTCTACGGACTAAACCCTTTGGTTTATATAGACACCGGAGGGGCCTAGGGTTGTACAGGGCCGGTTTACAGAGAAAGGAAAGTACACATCCGGACGCCAATCTTGCCATCCACGCAAAGGAGAGTCCCATCCGGACACGGGGGGAGGCCTTCTACCTTGTATCTTCACGGCCCGTCAGTCCAGCCCATGTCACATAGCCCAGACACCTGAGGACCCCATAATCCAGGACTACCTCAATAGCCCCCGAACTTGCCTTCAATGACGACACAGTATCCGGCTCATGTCTTCGGCTTTGCAAGGCGGGTTCTTCATTATAATTCGGAACAATGATAATCCGACCGTAACCTCGATGTTTTTTGCTTATTACACTCATTCCCTATGGTCGTTTTGATTTCCGCGTGCCAAGTGGATACAAACGGTCCATGCCTTTTTTGCAAATAAGTCCTTTACCACGCTCGGATGGCATCTATATAAGGAGATGTAGATCTCCAAATGCCATCTCACATCGCGTAGAAGGAAAACTGCCAAGTTTAGCCACGAGAGAAGCCTTCCATCATGGCCAATGCCCCAGGCTCCTCTTTGTGCCCCCATGGCCCTAAAGAGGGTGACTGGCAGAGTTGCTCCATGCCTAATCTTCAGCTGAGCCGACTCCAGACGCAAGGTTACCTGCCACTCGTGGATCTAGTCTCCGTTCGAGCGGGATTGTATTCAATCGGCAACAACGCGATGGTTGAGAACTTCCCCAACCCCAATAAGGAGGAGAGGGTGTGCTTTGTCCCATTTCTATTGCGGGCCCTGGGATTTCCAGTCCATCCCTTCCTCCGGGGGTTATTGGAATTTTATGGCATCCAACTACACAACCTCACCCCAGGTTCGATTTTGCACATCTCAGGTTTTGTTGCCCTCCGTGAGCTCTTCTTAGGCATCGAGGCCCATTTTGAATTATGGAGGAAATTCTTTTACATGCCTCATTCCCCGCCACCGAGGAGGTTCCATATTTGAAGTGGATGGTGCCGAAGTATGGCATATAGTGGATCCAGATACTGTGTAGGAACACCTAAAGAGGTATACCCGCAGTGGTCCTCGGAATGGTTTTATATGGACGACGTCCCGCTCTCGGACCTAATTTGGCATGGTCTCCCTAAATTTTCCAATGCTCATTTAAGGAAGCGCCTGAACTAGCATCCCCGCAGTCCCAAAGAAGAGGACAGTGCAGAGATAAAGAGGTTGGTCAGCAAGGTCAGGTTGCTAGCCCATACTGAGCTCTCGATAGTTGAGGTCATGGCCATTGCAATAAAGAGGTGTGTCCAGCCTCTTCAATCCAAAGAAACTCCCTTATGGTGCTACAACGGAGAAGACGACGCGTCCCGCTACAGATGGAAGGGTCCGGATACCCCAGCCGAACTGGCCTCAATTTTGGTCGATCTGTATAAGGGCGAGAAAGAAAGATTTTCTTCGGTTAAACTGCCGAGAGGCTTATTCTATGTACACCCCTATTGAATGGGTAAGAACTCGAGCGTCTGTGCTTATTTTATTGCGTTGCAGACACTAATCGAATTTGTTCTTTGTTGCCACCAACAGTGATGGAGGAGGATGACCAAGGATGTCCACTGTCCTGCTCCTCAGCCAGAAGATCATAATCGTGATAAAGATCCTGGATTTTGCGAGGATCTAGACATATATATATATATATATATATATATAGAATTCGACGATGGGGTATTCTATCAAGCGAGCCTTGATGGTTCGGAAGTGGCTATCACCGCTGACTACCATCGCCTCTATCCATTTTGCATCATGAGTATCCGGAGGGTTCTTCAAAGGAGATCCTCATCTGCATCCTTACCCGTTGTACTGATTCGGATTTTAACAGGATCGGCGCTCTAGGGATCGTATCTCCTCAAGGGCGGCCCATACACAAGGCCATCGTTCAAAACAAAAAGGGACCGGGAGTACTGCGGAGACCTCACGGTCTTCCAAGAGGTACGTGTGCTTTAATGCATGCCTAGGCATGAGTCTGGGTTGTTAAAAGTCTCCCTTTTATCCTTGACATCAGGAGGAGTACGCGACAGACGGTGGGAAAACGCCCTATTAGCCAAATGTCCACTGATCTGGTGCCGGACTCGTCAATTAGGACGCGAGCCGATGCAATGCCCATTCCACCTCCTCAAGAGGATTTGGATGGCGTATCAGTCATGAATTCTGAAGTGGAGACCATGATGAATCACCGTCGTTTAAAGGAGGCTATGTGTGCTCCGGCCTTTTCTGAACAGGAGTTTGCCGCATTGAGTTCGGTGGATGCATATATCCGAGCCGCTCGAGACGGACTTGCCAAAGTCATTCAGTTGTTCTCGAAGGATATACAGGTAAATTTTGATGCAATTTGTATGGTCATATGCTAGTAGCCCCTGAGACATGAAACGGTGAAGCAAACTGATTTAAGGATCGATAATTTCTGCAGGTTCTGAAAGAAAAGAATACTATGTTAGCCCAGGAGCTGAACACAAACCAGACGCAACTTAATGCGGTCACCGCTGAACTAACATAATTGAAAAAGACCGTGACGGGTGCATCTAGGGAGAAAATTCTTGAGGAGGAAAAGGACAAACAAACCGAAGAGATAGAGAGCTTGAAGGCTCGGTTATCGGCCGTTCAGAAGGAAAATGAAAAACTGAGGGGTGGCATGTTCGGTGTGTCTTCCACTCTTATTTAGAACCACCATAAGTGCTCATGTTTAGTCCATAATGCGGAATATCATGACTTTGTTGCCGCAGGTCTGTTAACTGGTCAGCCGGAAGAGGAAGTATCCAGATTTCAAGGTGACATACTAAAGGAGTTGTCCGTGGTGCATGCTCGGGCCCGCAAAGCCATGAAGAGTATGGTGAAGGCGTTATGGCCATCTGATACCCCTCCTGGAAGAATGGAGGGCCTGGCAAACCTGTTCAAAGGTGCCTAGCGCCGGTTCGAGATATGGAAGACATCGGCCTGCCGTGAAGGCAACGAGAAGCCTGGGCCATGGTGAAGACATGCTTCACTAAACTGGACCCAAATCATATGGCCCGAGTAGGACCACAGGGACCAGATGGGAAGGAAATCCCCTTAAATTTGGTGTATGATCAAGTAATGATTGCTACGAAATATTGGTAGGAAGACTGTAGGTTAGATAGCCTTATAGATGGAATAGATAAGGAAGAGGTTTTTGACTTAATGTATCAATGTACATTCATGATCAACCTTTGCCTTTATCCGAACATGTGAAATGGTTTGTCATCATAAGCTTTTGGCTTTAACCTCCAAACCAAAAAGGTGGAGTTTTTCCGGATACTTATTCGAAAAAGTAAGTTTTTATTATTTCTGGAAACCAGGCAACCCATTCATTGTACTCGAACAGGAAATTTTTTGAGTTTGGTATGTATGTTACATTACATATGTAAGAAACATATTCCATGGAAAATAGTTCCGTTAAGGGTTCCTTTCCTTGGGTCGGCATACTATGCTTACACGTGCCAGGGTGTGTGATCTGTAATACAGAAAAGTGTCTCGCAGTGTTTTAAAGTAGTTGTAATACTACAACAATCTGTTGTTTAATTGCCGACCAATTATTCCCTTCAGAACGCTAGCTTTTGGCTTCACCCGTCTGAGATACATGTCCGGATAACCCGGTTGTAACAATCACAGAGGTGGTCCCTTTATGCCCTAGCAGAACAATTGGGAACGTAGGGCATAAGCACAGGAGCAAGGCAACCCAGCTTGGCAAACACTTAAATCATAAAGGTGCATATAATGGCAAAAAGGATGTATATCAGCAAACGACACATATATTGTGAGCTCTAGGCTCAGGATAATAATAAGCTTCTATTTACAGAAGCCCCTAGTCATGGTGGGGTGTGTACATTCAAGGATGTGTACCCGTCAAGTGTTCAGCTTATCCGAACACATAATGGAGAATCATATAAAAATGACAAAAAGGTTGAAAAGGAGAAAACGGAAAAGAAGTATGGCCGGACTTATGCGTAGAATCTTCGGAGTCGAGCAACGTTCTACGGGTTCGGCTCTAAGACATTATCCGATGCATTGCGAAGGCGATAGGCTCCTCCAGTAAAAACTTCATCTATAATGAAGGGACCTTCCCATTTTGGTTTGAGCTTGTCCTTTTTCTACTCTGGGAGGCATAAAACGAGCTCACCGACATTATAAGTCTTTGCCCGCACTTCTCTGCTTTGGTATCTCCGAGCATGTTGTTGATAGAATGCAAAACGGGCTTTTGCAACATCGTGCTCCTCCTCCAGGCCATCTAGGTTGTCCTGCCGATCGAGCTCGGCTTCTCTCTCTTCGTACATGCGAACTCGAGGTGAGTCATGAATAATGTCGCAGGGCAAGACAGCCTCTACACCGTACACCATGAAGAAAGGTATGTATCCTGCCATGTTATTGGGAGTGGTCCGTAGCCCCCAGAGTATAGAATTGAGTTCCTCCACCCAGTGTTTATCCGACTCCTTTAGGGATCACACTAGTCTGGGTTTGCTGCCGCTCATTATCAGGCCATTAGCCTGTTCTACCTGACCATTTTTTGAGGGTGATATACGGAGGCGTAATCGAGCTTGATGCCCAGGTTAGCACACCAATTTTTCACCTCATCAGCTGTGAAGTTAGAGTCGTTGTTAGTAAAAATGTTCTGCGGGACACCATAATGGTGTACGACACCGGATATAAAGTCGAGCACCGGTCCGGCTTCAGCCGTTTTTACTGGTTTGGCCTCTATCCATTTAGTGAATTTATCCACCATTACCAGCAAATAGTTCTTCTTACGGCTTCCCCCTTTAAGGGGTCCAACCATGTCTAGCCCCAGACCACGAAAGGCCAAGTGATGGGGATTGTTCTTAGGACAGTGGGCGACATATGGCTTTGATTGGCAAAAAGCTGGCATCCGACACAACATTGTAGAAGGGCATGTGCATCTGCTAGGGCCGTGGGCCAAAAGAAACATGTACGGAAGGCCTTCCTTATGAGGACCCGAGCTGCGGCATGATGGGCACCGAGACCCGCATGTATTTCAGCCAAGAGCTACTGTCCCTCCTTTTCAGAGATACATCTTTGAAGAACTCCGGTGGTACTTTTCTTGTAGAGTTCTCCTTCATGAACTTTGTAGGCTTTCGAGCGTCGAAAGATGCGACGTGCCTCATTCTGGTCATCGGGGAGCTCCCACCTATTAAGGTAGGCCAGGAAAGGTTTAGTCCATGTAGCGATTAGCCCCACGATCTCATGGGCGGAAGGTATCATTTCGGTACCCCGAGCCCCCGATGATTGCAGAATTAAGTTCGGCATCTGGGGGTGTGATCGGCTCTGGACTAGTATTGCCGCTCTCATCCTGCCATACCACGGATGGCTTAAAAAGCCTTTCCACAAAGGTGTTAGGTGGGACATGGTCACGTTTAGCGCCCATTCGAGCAAGGATGTCTCCTTCTTGATTGTTGTCTCGAGTCACATGGTGAAACTCGAGCCCTTCAAACCGAGCCAATATTTTGAGTACAGCGTTGCGGTAGGCCGCCATCTTTGGATCTTGCATCGAACTCTCCATTTGTTTGGGATATTGTGAGGTTCGAATCCCCACGCACCTCGAGGTGTTGTATGCCCATAGAAACAAGCATTCGAAGACCATGCAGTAGTGCGTCATATTCGGCTGTGTTGTTGGAGTCTGTATACATGATTTGTAATACATAACGGACTGTGTCCCCTATAGGGGATGTTAGGATGACACCAGCCCCCAATCCAGCTAGTATTTTATAGCCGTCGAAGTACATCACCCAGTTGGAGTATCTGTTGTACTCCTTGGGGAGTTCAGCTTCTGTCCATTCGGCGACAAAGTCGGCCAACACCTGAGATTTGATAGCTCGGCGTGGCTTGTATGTTATTTCAAATGGTAAGAGCTCGATAGACATTTGGTGATGCGGTCGGCGGTGTCCCGATTGTTTATGATGTCATTGAGTGGTACTTTGGAGCCACCGTGATTGAACACTCTTGAAAGTAGTGTTGCAGCTTCCGGGATGCCATAAAGACTGCATACGCTATCTTTTGATAGTTTGTGTATCGGGATTTGCATGGTGTGAGGACCGCCGATACATAGTATACTGGTTTTTGGAGTGGGAACTTGTGTCCCTCTTCCTCTCGTTCGATGACGAGCACCGCGCTCACCACCTAGTGAGTTGTAGATATGTAGAGCAACATAGGTTTGCCGATGTTTGGTGCGGCAAGGATTGGGTTGCTTGCTAACAAAGATTTTATTTCTTCCAATCTGGTTGTTGCCGCATCCATCCACTCAAAGTGGTCAGTATGCCGGAGAAGGTGATAAAGCGGTAGTGCCTTTTCTCCTAATCTGTAGATAAAGTGGCTCAAAGCTGCCACACACCCAGCTAATTTTTGGACCTGCTATAGGTCTGTTGGTGTTGCCAATTGTGACAGGGCTTGGATTTGGCTAGATTTGCTTCAATTCCTCTATTAGAAACAATGAACCCAAGCAAATTTCCGGCCAGAACGCCAAAAACACATTTTTCCTGATTGAGCCGTATGTCATATGTTTGGAGGTTGTCAAATGTGAGGTGTAAGTGTCCACCAATGATTCGACATGTTTAGTTTTTATGACTACATCATCTACGTATGCCTCGACTGTCTTGCCAATTTGGTTTTCCAGGCATGTTTGAATCATGCGTTGGTAAGTGGCGCCAGCATTTTTGAGTCCGAAAGACATAGTTTTGATGCAGAAAGGTCAATGCGGAGTAATGAATGCCGTTGCGGCCTGATCGCATTCCTTCATCTTAACTTGATGGTACCCGGAGTATGCGTTGAGGAAACATAGTGAATCATTTCCTAGAGTCACGTCAATGATTTGGTCAATGCGGGGAAACGGGAAGGGGTCCTTAGGAAAAGCCTTGTTGAGGTCTTAGAAATCGACACAAAGGTGCCAGGATTTGTCCTTCTTTGGCACCATGGCCAGGTTTGCTAGCCAGTCCAGGTGTTTGATCTCTCGGATGAACCCGGCTTCAAGTAGTTTGGCTAGCTTCTCCCCCATAGCTTTTCACTTGGGTTCGGAAAATTGCCGCAGTGTTTGCTTGACTGGTTTGAATGCCTTTATTATGTTGAGGCTATGTTCGGCCAGTCTGTGTGGGATTCCTGGCATATACAAACGGTGCCAGGCAAAGATGTCCCAATTCTCTTGCAAAAACGCCCTTAGAGCGGTGTCGATTGTTGGATCCAGCTGTGCTCCAATGGCTACTGTTTTGTTAGGATCCGTTGGGTGTACTTGAAATTTGACTATTTTGTCTGCTGGCTTGAAGGAAGTGGATTTGGGTCTCTTGTCGAGGATTACATCGTCCTTTTCCACTATGGAGTGCAGAGTGGTTAGCTCCTCGCCGTGAGGGCCTCGGATAGTGCCTCGAGGGCCAGGGATGCGGGTTTTTTCCGGCACAGAGTGCTATATCTGAATCACTAGTGATAGTGATAACTCCGTTGGGCCACCTGGCATTTGGAGCTTCATGTACCCGTAATGGGGTATGGCTTGAAAGGGTATGAATGCGTCTCGCCCCAACAGGGCTTTATATCCGTTGTTGAAAGGTGCCACGTGGAAGAGCAACTCTTCTGACAGGTTGTTCTCCGGCGTGCCGAATACGACGTCAAGTTTAATCTTCCCCGAGCTTCGTGCTTCTCGACTAGGGATAATGCCTGGAAGGTGGTGCTGTTTTGCTCGATGCGACTCTTGTCCATTTGCATTTTATTGAGCGTGTCCTCGTAGATGAGGTTTAGTCCGCTGCCACCGTCCATGAGCACCTTAGTGAGCCTAAAACAATCCACAATTGGGTTTAATACCAAGGCGGCAGGTGCTCGGACTGATCTGGCCCATGGTTCATCGCCAGCAGTAAAAGTTATTGCCATATCATTCCAAGGGTTTATTGCGGCTACTTGGTTGACTTCGGTGAGGTCGCGGAGCGCCCTCTTGCGTCGATTGTTTGAATAAAAGGTCTTGAAGACCGTAAATACATTGAGATCGGCGTCCTACGAAGAGTGCCTCTTTGGAGTGATGTTGGTGAGGATGGCCTCGCCGCTCTTACCACCTGCCGGAGTACCCAACATGGCCGAAGGTTGTGTGTTGGTTCAGTATTCAGAGTCGTATGTATCTGACAGGGTTTGTTGAGCAGGTCGTCAAGGACAGTTCTGTGTCCCGTGAAGGGCTTGATTTTTTTGTCCATGAGATGATGATCGGGTGCCCCGTAAGGGTGCATCCTTTTTGTCCGTCTGGTGGGCTGCTTAAAGGCAGGAGGTTCCCATCGGGCTGTCTGGGCTTTCCAGGTGCTTTCCATTGCGCAGTACTTCTGTATGATGTGTGCCAAATATGCAAAGTGCAGTATGCGGCGGCGGTTGAGGGAGTCGAGGATTCCCTCATCCGCACAATTGCGACAAAATACTGAAACCACGTCGTCGTCGCAGCAATCTTTAATCTTGTTTTTAACAAGGAGGAATATGGCCCAAAAGTGATGGTCCGTTTCCTCATGTTGCTATCGTACATACATTAGGTCGCATACATCTGGAGGACCTAAATTGTTTGGGGAATATTGCTTGTGGTGGGTGGGCGGGTTAAAATCCGAACCCTGACTCACTATTGCATCCGGAGTTTGAAGAATTTCCTAGGTCACCAACCCAGGATCCGGAGTGGGGGAGTCCTGGTGGCTTTTGGGCTCAACGCCTAGATCTATGTTCGGAGGACATGATGTCTCTTCCTGAAGATGGGTATCCGGCTCGCAGGGCTCGAAAATCGGAACATAGCTTGTTCTTAAATTGGGGGGAGAAGTATTCTTAGTTTGTTCCTCCATGATTGCTACTAGATGGGTGATCGGCAGGGACTTGATTTCCCGCTGATTGGGTTTAAGCCTAATCTGATTGTAGTTTGTTACAACCCCCAGGGCGGCAACATGATCTAGTAGCTCATTCAAGGACGAGGCATCTATTGGATCCATCTTTTTGGGGTGTTCAAAGCCGATGCAAAGACGATTTTTAGCGATTTCGAGGGCTGCCTTTGGCTTAATGGCCGCACGAGCGCCCATGGTCAAACCTCCGAGCTAAAGGACCTGCCCCGGAGCTAGGGCCCTTCCAGAGGTAATGTTGTCATTAATGACAAGGCGAGCCATCGATCCTCTAGTCGACAACATAGTGGAACTCTCAATGAAAGCGCCAATGTCGGTGTCAAAACTGGCCGATCTCGGGTAGGGATCCCGAACTGTGCGTCTGAGGATCGAAGGTAACAGGAGGCGGAGGGGACACGAAGTTTACCTAGGTTTTGGCCCTCTTAATGGAGGTAATACCCTACTTCTTGCTTGATTGACTTTGATGAGTATAGGGTTACAAGAGTTGATCTACCTCGAGATCGTAATGGCTAAACCCTAGATGTCTAGCCTATGTAAATTCTGATAGCCTCTACAGACTAAACCCTCTGGTTTATACAGACACCGAAGGGGCCTAAGGTTGTACAGGGTCGGTTTACAGAGAAAGGAAAGTACACATCCGGACGCCAATCTTGCCAACCACGCAAAGGAGAGTCCCATCCGGACACGGGGGAAGACCTTCTACCTTGTATCTTCACGGCCCGTCAGTCCAGCCCATGTCACATAGCCTGTACACCCGAGGACCCCATAATCTAGGACTCCCTCACCAACATCTTACTTTGATTCGGCATAGCAGCTCAGACCGACATTACATGACCGTGTTCATGAGACTGGTTCTACCGACGTGCTTTGCACACAAGTAGCTGGCGGGTGTCTATTTCTCCAACTTTAGTTGAATCGAGTTTGACTACGGCCGGTCCTTGTTGAAGGTTAAAACAACACACTTGACGAAATATCGTTGTGGTTTTGATGCGTAGGTAAGAACGGTTCTTGCTATAAGCCCATAGCAGCCACGTAAAACTTGCAACAACAAAGTAGAGGACATCTAACTTGTTTTTGCAGGGCATGTTGTGATGTGATATGGTCAAGACGTGATGAGAGATAAATTGTTGTATGAGATGATGATGTTTTGTAGAAGTTATCGGCAACTGGCAGGATCCTTATGGTTGTCGCTTTATTGTATGAAATGCAATCACCATGTAATTGCTTTACTTTATCACTAAGCGGTAGCGATAGTCGTGGAAGCAATAGTTGGCGAGACGACAACGACGCGATGATGGAGATCAAGGTGTCAAGCCAGTGACGATGGAGATCATGATGGTGCATTGGAGATGGAGATCAAAGGCACAAGATGATGATGGCCATATCATGTCACATATTTTGATTGCATGTGATGTTTATCCTTTATGCATCTTATTATGCTTAGTATGGCGGTAGCATTATAAGATGATCCCTCACTAAATTTCAAGGTACAAGTGTTCTCCCTAAGTATGCACCATTGCTACAGTTCGTCGTGCCGAGACACCACGTGATGATCGGGTGTGATAAGCTCTACGTTCACATACAACGGGTGAAAACAAGTTTTGCACATGCAAAATACTCGGGGTTAAACTTGATGAGCCTAGCATATGCAGATATGGCCTCGGAACATTGACACCAAAAGGTCGAACGTGAATCATATAGTAGATATGATCAACATAGTGATGTTCACCACTGAAAACTACTCCATCTCACGTGATGATCATACATTGTTTAGTTGATATGGATCACGTGATCATTCAGATGACTAGAGGGATGTCTATCTAAGTGGGACTTCTTAAGTAATTTGATTAATTGAACTTTAATTTATCATGAACTTAGTACCTGATAGTTTTCGCATATCTATGTTGTTGTAGATCAATGGCCCGTGCTACTGTTCCCTTGAATTTTAATGTGTTCCTAGAGAAAGCTAAGTTGAAAGATGATAGTAGCAACTACACAGACTGGGTTCGTAACTTGAGGATTATCCTCATTGCTGCACAGAAGAATTACGTCCTGGAAGCACTGCTAGGTGCAAGACCCGCTGCAGGAGCAACTCCGGACGTTATGAACGTCTACAGAGCAAAGATGATGCCTACTCGATAGTTCAGTGTGCCATGCTTTACGGTTTAGAATCGGGACTTCAAAGACGTTTTGAACGTCATGGGTCATATGAGATGTTCTAGGAGTTGAAGTTAATATTTCAAGCAAATGCCCGAGTTGAGAGATATGAAGTCTCCAACAAGTTCTATACTTGTAAGATGGAGGAGAATAGTTATGTTAGTGAACACATACTCAGAATGTCTGGGTACCATAACCACTTCACTCAGCGGGGAGTTAATCTTCCGGGTGATAGTGTCATTGACAGAGTTCTTCAATCACTACCACCAAGCTATAAAGGCTTTGTGATGAACTATAATATGCAAGGGATGGAAAAGACAATTCTCGAGCTCTTCACGATGCTAAAGGCTGCAGAGGTAGATGTTGGGGAACATAGTAATTTCGAAAATTTTCCTACGCACACGCAAGATCATGGTGATGCATAGCAATGAGAGGGGAGAGTGTGATCTACGTACCCTTGTAGATCGACAACAGAAGCGTTAGCACAACGTGGTTGATGTAGTCGTACGTCTTCACGGCCCGACCGATCAAGTACCGAAACTACGGCACCTCCAAGTTCTAGCACACGTTCAGCTCGATGACGATCCCCGGACTCCGATCCAGCAAAGTGTCGGGGAAGAGTTCCGTCAGCACGACGGTGTGGTGACGATATTGATGTACAACCGTCACAGGCCTTCGCCTAAGCACCGCTACAATATTATCGAGGATTATGGTGGAAGGGGGCACCGCACACGGCTAAGAATATGATCACGTGGATCAACTTGTGTGTCTAGGGGTGCCCCCTGCCTCCGTATATAAAGGATCAAAGGGGGGGGTTGCGGCCGGCCAGGAGAGGGCGCGCCAGGAGGAGTCCTACTCCCTCCGGGAGTAGGATTCCCCCCCTTTCCTAGTTGGAATAGGATTCGGGAGGGGGAAAAGAGGAGAGAGAGAGAAGGAAGGGTTGCGCCGCCCCCCTCTCCTTGTCCTTTTCGGACTAGGGGAGGGGCGCACGGCCCAGCCCTGGCCACCTCTCCTCTCTTCCACTAAAGCCCACTAAGGCCCATATACCTCCTGGGGGGTTTCGGTAACCTCCCGGTACTCCGGTAAAATCCCGATTTCACCCGGAACACTTCCGATATCCAAATATAGGCTTCCAATATATCAATCTTTATGTCTCGACCATTTCGAGACTCCTCGTCATGTCCGTGATCACATCCGTCACTCTGAACAAACTTCGGTACATCAAAATGCATAAACTCATAATATAACTGTCATTGAAACCTTAAGCGTGCGGACCCTACGGGTTCGAGAACAATGTAGACATGACCGAGACACGTCTCTGGTCAATAACCAATGGCGGAACCTGGATGCTCATATTGGCTCCTACATATTCTACGAAGATCTTTTATCGGTTAGACCGCATAACAACATACGTTGTTCCCTTTGTCATCGGTATGTTACTTGCCCGAGATTCGATCGTCGGTATCTCAATACCTAGTTCAATCTCATTACCGGCAAGTCTCTTTACTCGTTCCGTAATACATCATCTCACAACTAACTCATTAGTTGCAATGCTTGCAAGGCTTATGTGATGTGCATTATCGAGAGGGCCCAGAGATACCTCTCCGACAATCGGAGTGAAAATCCTAATCTCGAAATACGCCAACCCAACATGTACCTTTGGAGACACCTGTAAAGCACCTTTATAATCACCCATTTACGTTGTGACATTTGGTAGCACACAAAGTGTTCCTCCGGCAAACGGGAGTTGCATAATCTCATAGTCATAGGAACATGTATAAGTCATGAAGAAAACAATAGCAACATACTAATGATGTGATCCCGTTAATCAAATAACAACTCTTTGTCCATGGTTAGGAAACATAACCATCTTTGATTAACGAGCTAGTCAAGTAGAGGCATACTAGTGACACTCTGTTTGTCTATGTATTCACACATGTATTATGTTTCCGGTTAATACAATTCTAGCATGAATAATAAACATTTATCGTGATATAAGGAAATAAATAATAACTTTATTATTGCCTCTAGGGCATATTTCCTTCAGTCTCCCACTTGCACTAGAGTCAATAATCTAGATTACACAGTAATAATTCTAACACCCATGGAGCCTTGGTGCTGATCATGTTTTGCTCGTGGAAGAGGCTTAGTCAACGGGTCCGCTACATTCAGATCTGTATGTATCTTGCAAATCTCTATGTCTCCCACCTAGACTAGATCCCGGATGGAATTGAAGCGTCTCTTGATGTGCTTGGTTCTCTTGTGAAATCTGGATTCCTTTGCCAAGGCAATTGCACCAGTATTGTCATAAAAGATTTTCATTGGACCCGATGCACTAGGTATGACACCTAGATCGGATATGAACTCCTTCATCTAGACTCCTTCATTTGCTGCTTCCGAAGCAACTATGTATTCCACTTCACACGTAGATCCCGCCACGACGCTTTGTTTAGAACTGCACCAACTGACAGCTCCACCGTTTAATGTAAACATGTATCCGGTTTGCGATTTAGAATCGTCCGGATCAGTGTCAAAGCTTGCATCGATGTAACCATTTACGATTAGCTCTTTGTCACCTCCATAAACGAGAAACATATCCTTAGTCCTTTTCAGGTATTTCAGGATGTTCTTGACCGCTGTCCAGTGATCCACTCCTGGATTACTTTGGTACCTCCCTGCTAGACTTATAGCAAGGCACACATCAGGTCTGGTACACAGCATTGCATACATGATAGAGCCTATGGCTGAAGCATAGGGAACCTCTTTCATTTTCTCTCTATATTCTGCAGTGGTCGGGCATTGAGTCTGACTCAACTTCACACCTTGTAACACAGGCAAGAACCCTTTCTTTGCTTGATCCATTTTGAACTTCTTCAAAACTTTGTCAAGGTATGTGCTTTGTGAAAGTCCAATTAAGTGTCTTGATCTATCTCTATAGATCTTAATGCCTAATATGTAAGCAGCTTCACCGAGGTCTTTCATTGAAAAACTCTTATTCAAGTATCCCTTTATGCTATCCAGAAATTCTATATCATTTCCAATTAGTAATATGTCATCCACATATAATATCAGAAACGCTACAGAGCTCCCACTCACTTTCTTGTAAATACAGGCTTCTCCAAAAGTCTGTATAAAACCAAATGCTTTGATCATACTATCAAAGCGTTTATTCCAACTCCGAGAAGCTTGCACCAGTCCATAAATGGATCGCTGGAGCTTGCACACTTTGTTAGCTCCCTTTGGGTCGACAAAACCTTCTGGTTGCATCATATACAACTCTTCTTCTAGAAATCCATTCAGGAATGCAATTTTGACATCCATCTGCCAAATTTCATAATCATAAAATGCGGCAATTGCTAACATGATTCGGACAGACTTAAGCATCGCTACGGGTGAGAAGGTCTCATCGTAGTCAATTCCTTGAACTTGCCGAAAACCTTTTGCGACAAGTAGAGCTTTGTAGACAGTAATATTACCGTCAGCGTCAGTCTTCTTCTTGAAGATCCATTTATTCTCAATTGCTTGCCGATCAGTGGGCAAGTCAACCAAAGTCCATACTTTGTTCTCATACATGGATCCCATCTCAGATTTCATGGCTTCAAGCCATTTTGCGGAATCTAGGCTCACCATCTCTTCTTCATAGTTCGTAGGTTCATCATGATCTAGTAGCATGACTTCCAGAACAGGGTTACCGTACCACTCTGGTGCGGATCTCACTCTGGTTGATCTACGAGGTTCAGTAGTATCTTGTTCTGAAGTTTCATGATCATCATCATTAGCTTCCTCACTAATTGGTGTAGGTGTCACAGAAACAGGTTTCTATGATGTACTACTTTCCAATAAGGGAGTAGGTACAGTTACCTCGTCAAGTTCTACTTTCCTCCCACTCACTTCTTTCGAGAGAAACTCCTTCTCCAGAAAGTTTCCGAATTTAGCAACAAAAGTCTTGCCTTCGGATCTGTGATAGAAGGTGTATCCAATAGTTTCCTTTGGATATCCTATGAAGACACATTTCTCCGATTTGGGTTCGAGCTTATCAGGTTGAAGCTTTTTCACATAAGCATCGCAGCCCCAAACTTTCAGAAATGACAACTTTGGTTTCTTGCCAAACCACAGTTCATAAGGCGTCGTCTCAACGGATTTTGATGGTGCCCTATTTAACGTGAATGCGGCCGTCTCTAAAGCATATCCCCAAAACAATAGCGATAAATCAGTAGGAGACATCATAGGTCGCACCATATCTAGTAAAGTACGATTACGACGTTCGGACACACCATTACGCTGTGGTGTTCCGGGTGGCGTGAGTTACGAAACTATTCCACATTGTTTCAAATGTACACCAAACTCGTAACTCAAATATTCCCCTCCATGATCAGATCGTAGGAATTTTATTTTCTTGTTACGATGATTTTCAACTTCACTCTGGAATTCTTTGAACTTTTCAAACATTTTAGACTTGTGTTTCATTAAGTAGATATACCCATATCTGCTTAAGTCATCTGTGAAGGTGAGGAAATAACGATATCCGCCACGATCCTTGATATTTATCGGACCACATACATCTGTATGTATGATTTCCAACAAATCTGTTGCTCTCTCCATAGTACCGGAGAATGGTGTTTTTGTCATCTTACCCATAAGGCACGGTTCACAAGTACAAAGTGATTCATAATCAAGTGGTTCCAAAAGCCCATCAGTATGGAGTTTCTTCATGCGCTTTATACCGATATGACCCAAACGGCAGTGCCACAAATAAGTTGCACTATCATTATCAACTCTGCATCTTTTGGCTTCAACACTATGAATATGTGTGTCACTACTATCGAGATTTAATAAGAATAGACCACTCCTTAAGTGTGCGTGACCATAAAAGATATTACTCATGTAAATAGAACAACCATTATTCTCTGATTTAAATGAATAACCGTCTCGCATCAAACAAGATCCAGATATAATGTTCATGCTTAACGCTGGCACCAAATAACAATTATTTAGGTCTAATACTAATCCCGAAGGTAGATGTAGAGGTAGCGTGCCGACTGCGATCACATCGACTTTGGAACCATTTCCCACGTGCATCGTCACCTCGTCCTTAGCCAATCTTCGCTTAATCCGTAGTCCCTGTTTCGAGTTGCAAATATTAGCAACAGAACCAGTATCAATTACCCAGGTGCTACTGCGAGCATTAGTAAGGTACACATCAATAACATGTATATCACATATACCTTTGTTCACCTTGCCATCCTTCTTATCCGCCAAATACTTGGGGCAGTTCCGCTTCAGTGACCAGTCTGCTTGCAGTAGAAGCACTCAGTTTCAGGCTTAGGTCCAGGTTTGGGTTTCTTCTCTTGAGTAGCAACTTGCTTGCTGTTCCTTTTGAAGTTCCCCTTCTTCTTCCCTTTGCCCTTTTTCTTGAAACTAGTGGTCTTGTTGACCATCAACACTTGATGCTCCTTCTTGATTTCTACCTCCGCAGCTTTCAGCATTGCGAAGAGCTCGGGAATAGTCTTATTCATCCCTTGCATATTATAGTTCATCACGAAGCTCTTGTAGCTTGGTGGCAGTGATTGGAGAATTCTGTCAATGACGCAATCATCTGGAAGATTAACTCCCAATTGAATCAAGTGATTATTATACCCAGACATTTTGAGTATATGCTCACTGACAGAACTGTTCTCCTCCATCTTGCAGCTATAGAACATATTGGAGACTTCATATCTCTCAATCCGGGCATTTACTTGAAATATTAACTTCAACTCCTGGAACATCTCATATGCTCCATGACATTCAAAACGTCGTTGAAGTCCCGATTCTAAGCCGTAAAGCATGGCACACTGAACTATCGAGTAGTCATCAGCTTTGCTCTGCCAGACGTTCATAACATCTGGTGTTGCTCCAGCAGCAGGCCTGGCACCCAGCGGTGCTTCCAGGACGTAATTCTTCTGGGCAGCAATGAGGATAATCCTCAAGTTACGGACCCAGTCCGTGTAATTGCTACCATCATCTTTCAACTTTGCTTTCTCAAGGAACGCATTAAAATTCAACGGAACAACAGCACGGGCCATCTATCTACAATCAAACATAAATATGCAAGATACTATCAGGTACTAAGTTCATGATAAATTTAGGTTCAATTAATCATATTACTTAAAGAACTCCCACTTAGATAGACATCCCTCTAATCCTCTAAGTGATTACGTGATCCAAATCAACTAAACCATGTCTGATCATCACATGAGATGGAGTAGTTTCATTGGTGAACATCACTATGTTGATCATATCTACTATATGATTCACGCTCGACCTTTCGGTCTCCGTGTTCCGAGGCCATATCTGTATATGCTTGGCTCGTCAAGTATAACCTGAGTATTCCGCGTGTGCAACTGTTTTGCACCCGTTGTATTTGAATGTAGAGCCTATCACACCCGATCATCAGGTGGTGTCTCAGCACGAAGAACTTTCGCAATGGTGCATACTCAGGGAGAACACTTCTTGATAATTAGTGAGAGATCATCTTATAATGCTACCATCAATCAAAGCAAGATAAGATGCATAAAAGATAAACATCACATGCAATCAATATAAGTGATATGATATGGCCATCATCATCTTGTGCTTGTGATCTCCAACTTCGAAGCACCGTCGTGATCACCATTGTCCCCGGCGCGACACCTTGATCTCCATCGTAGCATCGTTGTCATCTCGCCAATCTTATGCTTCCACGACCATCGCTACCGCTTAGTGATAAAGTAAAGCATTACAGCGCGATTGCATTGCATACAATAAAGTGACAACCATATGGCTCCTGCCAGTTGGCGATAACTCGGTTACAAAACATGATCATCTCATACTATAAAATTTAGCATCATGTCTTGACCATATCACATCACAACATGCCCTGCAAAAACAAGCTAGACGTCATCTACTTTGTTGTTGCATGTTTTACGTGGCTGCTACGGGCTTAAGCAAGAACCAATCTTACCTACGCATCAAAACCACAACGATAGTTTGTCAAGTTGGTGCTATTTTAACCTTCGCAAGGACCGGGCGTAGCCACACTCGGTTCAACTAAAGTTGGAGAAACTGTCACCCGCTAGCCACCTTTGTGCAAAGCACATCGGGAGAACCGGTCTCGTGTAAGCGTACGCGTAATGTCGGTCTGGGCCGCTTCGTCCAACAATACCACCGAACCAAAGTATGACATGCTGGCAAGCAGTATGACTTATATCGCCCACAACTCACTTGTGTTCTACTCGTGCATATAACATCAACATATAAAACCTAGGCTCGGATGCCACTGTTGGGGAACGTAGTAATTTCAAAAAATTTCCTACGCACACGCAAGATCATGGTGATGCATAGCAACTATAGGGGAGAGTGTGATCTACGTACCCTTGTAGATCGACAATGGAAGCGTTAGCACAACGTGGTTGATGTAGTCGTACGTCTTCACGGCCCGACCGATCAAGTACCGAAACTACGGCACCTCCGTGTTCTAGCACACGTTCAGCTCGATGACGATCCCCGGACACCGATCCAGCAAAGTGTCGGGGAAGAGTTCCGTCAGCACGACGGCGTGGTGACGATCTTGATGTACAACCATCGCAGGGCTTCACCTAAGCACCGCTACAATATTATCGAGGATTATGGTGGAAGGGGGCACCGCACACGGCTAAGAATATGATCACGTGGATCAACCTGTGTGTCTAGGGGTGCCCCCTACCTCTGTATATAAAGGATCAAAGGGGGGTTGCAGCCGGCCAGGAGAGGGCGCGCCAGGAGGAGTCCTACTCCCTCCGGGAGTAGGATTCCCCCCCCCTTTCCTAGTTGGAATAGGATTCGGGAGGGGGAAAAGAGGAGAGAGAGAGAGACAAGGAAGGGGGGCGCCCCCCTCTCCTTGTCCTTTTCGGACTAGGGGGGGAGGGGCGCGAGGCCCAGCCCTGGCCACCTCTCCTCTCTTCCACTAAAGCCCACTAAGGCCCATATACCTCCCGGGGGGTTCCTGTAACCTCCCGGTACTCCGGTAAAATCCCGATTTCACCTGGAACACTTCCGATTTCCAAATATAGGCTTCCAATATATCAATCTTTATGTCTCGACCATTTCGAGACTCCTCATCATGTCCGTGATCACATCCGGGACTCTGAACAAACTTCGGTACATCAAAATGCATAAAGTCATAATATAACTGTCATCGAAACCTTAAGCGTGCGGACCCTACGGGTTCGAGAACAATGTAGACATGACCGAAACACGTCTCCGGTCAAGAACCAATAGCGGAACCTGGATGCTCATATTGGCTCCTACATATTCTACGAAGAACTTTTATCGGTCAGACTGCATAACAACATACGTTGTTCCCTTTGTCATCGGTATGTTACTTGCCCAAGATTCGATCGTCGGTATCTCAATACCTAGTTCAATCTCGTTACCGGCAAGTCTATTTACTCGTTCCATAATACATCATGTCACAACTAACTCATTAGTTGCAATGCTTGCAAGGCTTATGTGATGTGCATTACCGAGAGGGCCCAGAGATACCTCTCCGACAATTGGAGTGACAAATCCTAATCTCGAAATACGCCAACCCAACATGTACCTTTGGAGACACCTGTAGAGCACCTTTATAATCACCCATTTACGTTGTGATGTTTGGTAGCACACAAAGTGTTCCTCCGGCAAACGGGAGTCGCATAATCTCATAGTCATAGGAACATGTATAAGTCATGAAGAAAACAATAGCAACATCTAAACGATCGGGTGCTAAGCTAATGCAATGGGTCATGTCAATCAGATCATTCACCTAATGATGTGATCCTGTTAATCAAATAACAACTCTCTGTCCATGGTTAGGAAACATAACCATCTTTGATTAACGAGCTAGTCAAGTAGAGGCATACTAGTGACACTCTGTTTGTCTATGTATTCACACATGTATTATGTTTCCGATTAATACAATTCTAGCATGAATAATAAACATTTATCATGATATAAGGAAATAAATAATAACTTTATTATTGCCTCTAGGGCATATTTCCTTCAGTAGAAATCAAGAAGGAGCATCAAGTGTTGATGGTTAGCAAGACCACTAGTTTAAGAAAAAGGGCAAAGGGAAGAAGGGGAACTTCAAGAAGAACAACAAGAAAGTTGCTGCTCAAGGGAAGAAACCCAAGTCTGGACCTAAGCCTAAGACTAAGTGCTTCTACTCCAAAGGGACTGGTCACTAGAAGCGGAACTTCCCCAAGTATTTGGCGGATAAGAAGGATGGCAAAGTGAAAGGTATATTTGATATACATGTTACTGATGTGTACCTTACTAATGCTCGTAGTAGCGCCTGGGTATTTGACACTTCTTCTGTTGCTCATATTTGCAACTTGAAACAGGGGCTACAGATTAAACAAAGATTGGCTAAGGACAAGGTGACGATGCGCGTCGGAAATGGTTCCAAGGTTGATGTGATCGCCGTCGGCACGCTACCTCTACATCTACCGTCAGGATTAGTTTTAGACCTGAGTAGTTCTTATTTGGTGCCAGCGTTAAGCATGAACATTATATCTGGATCTTGTTTAATGCGAGATGGTTATTCATTTAAATAAGAGAATAATGGTTGTTCTATTTATATGAGTAATATCTCTTATGGTCATGCACCCTTGATGAGTGGTCTATTTTTGTTGAATCTCGATCGTAGTGATACACATATTCATCATATTGAAGCCAGAAGATGCAATGTTAATAATGATAGTCCAACTTATTTCTCGCACTGCCGTTTAGGTCATATTGGTGTAAAGCGCATGAAGAAACTCCATGCTGATGGGCTTTTGGAATCACTTGATTATGAATCACTTGATGCTTCGAACCATGCCTCATGGGAAAGACTAAGACTCCGTTCTCCGGAACAATGGAGCGAGCCACTGACTTATTGGAAATTATACATACTGATGTATGTGGTCCGATGAGTGTTGAGGCTCGTGGCGGGTATCGTTATTTTCTGACATTCACAAATGATTTAAGAAAATATGGGTATATCTACTTAATGAAACATAAGTCTGAAACATTTGAAAAGTTCAAAGAATTTCAGAGTGAAGTGGAAAATCATCGTAACAAGAAAATAAAGTTTCTGTGATCTGATCGTGGAGGTGAATATTTGAGTTATGAGTTTGTTCTTCATTTGAAACATTGTGGAATAGTTTCGCAACTCATGCCACCTGGAACACCACAGCGTAATGGTGTGTCCGAACATCGTAGCCGTACTTTATTAGATATGGTGCGATCTATGATGTCTCTTACAGATTTACCGCTATCGTTTTGGGGTTATGCTTTCGAGATGGTTGCATTCACGTTAAATAGGGCACCATCTAAATCCGTTGAGACGGCACCATATGAACTGTGGTTTAGCAAGAAACCTAAGCTGTCGTTTCTTAAAGTTTGGGGCTGCGATGCTTATGTGAAAGATAATTCAACCTGATAAGCTCGAACCCAAGACGGAGAAATGTGTCTCCATAGGATACCAAAAGGAAACAGTTGGGTACACCTTCTATCACGGATCCGAAGGCAAGATATTCGTTGGTAAGAATGGATCCTTTCTAGAGAAGGAGTTTCTCTCGAAAGAAGTGAGTGGGAGGAAACTAGAACTTGATGTGGTAATTGTACCTTCTCCCAAGTTGGAAAGTAGTTCATCACAAAAACCAGTTCCAGTGATTCCTACACCAATTAGTGAGGAAGCTAATGATGATGATCATGAAACTTCAGGTCAAGTTACTACCAAACCTCATGGGTCAACCAGAGTACGGCCCGCACTAGAGTGGTATGGTAATCCTGCGCTGGAAGTCATGTTACTAGACCATGATGAACCTACGAACTATGAGGAAGTGATGATGAGCCCAGATTCCGCGAAATGTCTTGAGGCCATGAAATCTGAGATGGGATCCATGTATGAGAACAAAGTGTGGGCTTTGGTTGACTTGCCCGATGATTGGCAAGCCATAGAGAATAAATGGATCTTCAAGAAGAAGACTGACACTGACGGTAATGTTACTATCTACAAAGCTTGACTTGTTGCGAAAGGTTTTTTGACAAGTTCAAGGAATTGACTACGATGAGACCTTCTCACCCGTAGCGGTGCTTAAGTCTGTCTGAATCATGTTAGCAATTGCTGCATTTTATGATTATGAAATTTGGCAAATGGATGTGAAAACTGCATTCCTTAATGGATAACTTAAAAAGAATTGTATATGATGCAACCAGAAGGTTTTGTCGATCCTAAAGGTGCTAACAAAGTGTGCAAGCTCCAGCGATCTATTTATGGACTGCTGCAAGCATCTCGGAGTTGGAATATACGCTTTGATAGTGTGATCAAAGCATATGGTTTTAGACAGACTTTTGGGGAAGCATGTATTTACAAGAAAGTGAGTGGGAGCTCTGTAGCATTTCTAATATTATATGTGGATGACATATTGTTGATTGGAAATAATACAGAATTTCTGGATAGCATAAAAGGATACTTGAATAAGAATTTTTCAATGAAAGACCTCGGTGAAGCTGCTTATATATTAGGCATCAATATCTATAGAGATATAGATCAAGACGCTTAATTGGACTTTCACAAAGCACATACCTTGATAGGGTTTTAAAAAAGTTCAAAATGGATCAGTCAAAGAAAGGGTTCTTGCCTGTGTCGCAAGGTGTGAATTTGAGTCAAACTCAATGCCCGACCACTATAGAAGATAGAGAGAAAATGAAAGTCATTCCCTATGCCTAAACCATAGGTTCTATCATTTATGCAATGCTGTGTACCAGACCTGATGTGTGCCTTGCTATAAGTTTAGAAGGGAGGTACCAAAGTAGTCCAGGAGTGGATCACTGGACAACGGTCAAGAACATCCTGAAATACCTGAAAAGGACTAAGGATATGTTTCTCGTTTATGGAGGTGACAAAGAGCTTGTCGTAAATGGTTACGTCGATGCAAGCTTTGACATAGATCTGGATGACTCTAAGTCATAAACCGGATACATATTTATATTGAATGGTGGAGCTATAAGTTGGTGCAGTTCCAAGCAGAGCATCGTGGCGGGATCTACATGTGAAGCAGAGTACATTGCTACTTCGGAAGCAGCAAATGAAGGAGCCTGGATGAAGGAGTTCATATCCGATCTAGGTGTAGTTACCTAGTGCATCGGTGAAGGAAATATGCCCTAGAGGCAATAATAAAGTTATTATTTATTTCCTTATTTCATGATAAATGTTTATTATACATGCCATAATTGTATTAACCGTAAACATAATACATGTCTGAATACATAGACAAACATAGTGTCACTAGTATGCCTCTACTTGACTAGCTCGTTAATCAAAGATGGTTAAGTTTCCTAACCATAGACATGAGTTGTCATTTGATTAACAAGATCACATCATTAGGAGAATGAAGTGATTGACTTTACCCATTTCTTTAGCTTAGCACTTGATCGTTTAGTATGTTGCTGTTGCTTTATTCATGACTTATACATGTTCCTATGACTATGAGATTGTGCAACTCCCGTTTACCAAAGGAACACTTTGTGTTCTACCAAATGTCACAACATAACTGGGTGATTATAAAGGTGCTCTACAGGTGTCTCCGAAGGTACTTGTTGAGTTGGCGTATTTCGAGATTAGGATTTGTCACTCCGATTGTCGGAGAGGTATCTCTGGGCCCACTCAGTAATACACATCACTATAAGCCCTGCAAGCATTGTAACTAATGAGTTAGTTGCGGGATGATGTATTACGGAACGAGTAAAGAGACTTGCCAGTAACGAGATTGAACTAGGTATTGAGATACCGACGATCGAATCTCGGGCAAGTAACATATCGATGACAAAGGGAACAATGTATGTTGTTATGCGGTTTTACCGATAAAGATCTTCGTAGAATATGTGGGAGCCAATATGAGCATTCAGGTTCCGCTATTGGTTATTGACCGGAAACGTGTCTCGATCATGTCTACATAGTTCTCGACCCCGTAGGGTCCGCACGCTTAAAGTTCGGTGACGATCGATATTATGAGTTTATGTGATTTGATGTACCGAAGGTAGTTCGAAGTGCTGGATGAGATCGGGGACATGACGAGGAGTCTTAAAATGGTCGATATGTAAAGATCGATATATTAGAAGGTTATTGTCAGTGTCAAAACCGGCGGATCTCGGGTAGGGGGTCCCGAAGTGTGCGTCTAAGGCGGATGGTAACAGGAAGCAGGGGACACGATGTTTACCCAAGTTCGGGCCCTCTTGATGGAGGTAATACCCTATGTCCTGCTTTATTGTTCTCGATGATATGAGTATTACAGGAGTTGATCTACCACAAGATCATAGAGGCTAACCCTAGAAGCTAGCCTATGGTATGATTGTCTATTGTCCTACGGACTAAACCCTACGGTTTATATAGACACCGGAGAGGGCTAGGGTTACACAAGGTCGGTTACAAGGGAGGAGATATACACATCCGTATTGCCTAGCTTGCCTTCCACACCAAGGAGAGTCCCATCCGGACGCGGGATGAAGTCTTCAATCTTGTATCTTCATAGTCCAATAGTCCGGCCAAAGGATATAGTCCGGCTGTCCGGAGACCCCCTAATCCAGGACTCCCTCAGTAGCCCCTGAACCAGGCTTCAATGACGGTGAGTCCGGCGCGCAGTATTGTCTTCGGCATTGCAAGGTGGGTTCTTCTCCAAAGACTTTATGGAAGATTTTTGAACACAAGGATAGTGTCTGGTTTTGTAAAACAAGTTCCACACCCCACCGTAGAGAGAATAATATTTCCATAAATCTAATCTGCTGACACGTTTTGGCAGCACAACATCACGTCATAGCCCGGTCCTTGTCTGAACAGTTTTTCTCAACCAACGTTGCACATATTGCGAGGCGGTTTTTTTGTCACGTCTTGTCAAAGCAGAGATCGTGTCCCCCTTATTACGGCATTCTCATCAATACGGACGTGGGTAACCCAACCGTGCCTATTGGTATGACTCCTAGATCTTAGGCAAGTCCAAAACGGCCACGAGGAGGACGCTTGATATTCACCCTCTTTATACAGAGGACGAGGCTTTTCTTTTTTCCCTCTCGTGCTCAATTGAATCCTTCCCCCGCCTCGAGTTCTAACACACAAAGCTCAGGTCAGGCGCTTCGGACCTTGAATTATGTCCAGATCCAACCTTCAAGGTGGGTGGATGCCTTCCTCTGTCACAGAGGAGGACATCAAGAAGCTGAGAGAGGCCAGATATCTGACCGCCGAAATTTCGCATAGGCTGCCTGCCCGAGGGCAGGTCATCCCTACTCCCGAACCCACCAGGAGTGTCGTGTTCATCTCCCACTTCCTCCAAGGACTAGGCCATGCTCTGGATCCCTTT
This sequence comes from Triticum aestivum, assembly GCF_018294505.1. NCBI lineage: Eukaryota > Viridiplantae > Streptophyta > Magnoliopsida > Poales > Poaceae > Triticum > Triticum aestivum. The sequence continues at coordinate 81,318,615 of NC_057809.1, forward strand.
GTTAGGGGTCTTATGTTCTATTATGGGCCGGATTTCCATGATCTGGCCCCGGATTCCCTTCTTCACATCTCGTCATTTATTGTCGTATGTGAGGCCTTCCTCCGCATTACCCCTCACTTCGTCTATGGCTCAAGACCTTCTATGTGAAGCCGAAGATGATTGAGGGGCGGCACACAGAGTGCAGAGGTGCCTTAATAAGCAAAATCGCTGATCCTCCATGGCCAGAGGGTTCCTTCCTAGAGGTGTCCAGCTTGTGGCAACGGGAGTGGTTTTACATCACAGCTCCCCGAAGTGCCAAGTGGGCAGCCGCCCCCACATTTCGCTCGGGACCCCCATCACAACTGATGTCATGGATCAGCAGGGGGCTGAGCTGGGGTCCAGCAAAGGACGTGCCAATATTGCAGAGTTGTATCCGAGATCTCTTTGAGAGAGATTTCAGTCTGGTTATGGTAATGCAAGTTATGCTAGTTCGTCGAGTCCAGCCTTGCAAACATCGGCCCCTCCGTATGTGGGAATTCAACCCAGAAGGACCGCGAGCTATTCAGCATTTCCTCAGCATGACGCTCGAAGAGATGTATAAATCGTTCTTCGGACCCCAAATAGAGTGTCCGGACACCACCGAGAATGTGGGTTTGAGCTGCAATCGCCCTGCTACCCAAGTAAGTAATCCCATGGCCAAACCCGCTGTCCTCTTTTTATCATGGCATCATTCTAAAGAGTCGCTCTTTGACTAGGACTGGATAACAAAGGCGAAGATGATCAGGTGTTCGGCGCCACTTCATGAGGGCTTGGACAATCCGGTACTGGACAAGATGCTCGAGCCGATGCCTTATCTAGTGCCCTCAAAGGAAGATGAAGGAGGGGAATAAAGAGGGCGAAAGTGGGCCTCACTCGCTACTCATTCCAACCGGGGGAATGAGAGCCTCCGAGATGGAGGATAACCAGGGGGAAGAATCTGACATTCTCTCTCCCCGGGGAAGGAAGAGGACTACTGATACGTCTCCAACGTATCTATAATTTTTTATTGATCCATGCTATATTATCTACTGTTTTGGGCAATATTGGGCTTTATTATCCACTTTTATATTACTTTTGGGACTAACCTATTAACCGGAGGCCCAGCCCAGATTTGCTGTTTTATACCTATTTCAGTGTTTCGAAGAAAAGGAATATCAAACGGAGTCGAAACGGAACGAAATCAACTGGAGAAGTTATTTTTGGAAGGAAACCTACCGGATAGACTTGGACCCTATGTCAGAAGATGAAGGAGGATCTCACGAGGGTAGGGGCACGCCCACCCCCCTGGGGCACGCCCCCCTGCCTCGTGCCCCCCCCTTCGGTCCACCGACGTACTCCTTTCACCCATATATACCCATGTATCCAAAAACTTCCAGAACACACAATAGATCGGGAGTTCCACCGCCAGAAGCCTCTATAGCCACCGAAAACCAATCTAGACCCGTTCCGGCACCCTGCCAGAGGGGGAATCCTTCTCCGGTGGCCATCTTCATCATCCCGGTGCTCTCCATGACGAGGAGGGAGTAGTTCTCCCTCGGGGCTGAGGGTATGTACCAGTAGCTATGTGTTTGATCTCTCTCTCTCTCTCTCTCTCTCTCTCTCTCGTGTTATTGATTTGGCACAATCTTGATGTATCGCGAGCTTTGCTATTATAGTTGGATCTTATGTTTCTCCTCCCCCTCTTCTCTCTTGTAATGAATTGAGTTTCCCCTTTGAAGTAATCTTATCGGATTGAGTCTTTAAAGATTTGAGAACACTTGATGTATGTCTTGCCGTGGATATCTGTGGTGACAATGGGGTATCACGTGATTCACTTGATGTATGTTTTGGTGATCAACTTGCGGGTTCCTCCCATGAACCTATGCATAGGGGTTGGCACATGTTTTCGTCGTGATTCTCCGGTAGGAACTTTGGGGCACTCTTTGAGGTCCTTTGTGTTGGTTGAATAGATGAATCTAAGATTGTGTGATGCATATCGTATAATCATGCCCATGGATACTTGAGGTGACATTGGAGTATCTAGGTGACATTAGGGTTTTGGTTAATTCGCATCTTAAGGTGTTATTCTAGTACGAACTCTAGGGCTGTTTGTGACACTTATAGGAATAGCCCAACGGATTGATTGGAAAGAATAACTTTGAGGTGGTTTCATACCCTACCATAATCTCTTCGTTCGTTCTCCGCTATTAGTGACTTTGGAGTGACTCTTTGTTGCATGTTGAGGGATAGTTTTATGATCCAATTATATTAGTATTGTTGAGGGAACTTACACTAGAAAAAGTATGAACCCTAGGCCTTGTTTCAACGCATTGCAATACCGTTTACGCTCACTTTTATCACTTGCTACCTTGCTGTTTTTATAATTGCAGATTACAAATACCTTTATCTACTATCCATATACCACTTGTTTCACCATCTCTTCGCCAAACTAGTGCACCTATACAATTTACCATTGTATTGGGTGTGCTGGGGACACAAGAGTCTCTTTGTTATTTGGTTGCAGGGTTGCTTGAGAGAGACCATCTTCATCCTACGCCTCCTACAGATTGATAAACCTTAGGTCATCCACTTGAGGGAAATTTTCTATTGTCCTACAAACCTCTGCACTTGGAGGCCCGACAACGTCTAAAAGAAGAAGGTTGTGTAGTAGACATCAAGCTCTTTTCTGGCACCGTTGCCGGGGAGGTGAGTGCTTGAAGGTATATCTTTAGATCTTGCAATCAAGTCTTTTAGTTTCTTGTTTTATCACTAGTTTAGTTTATAAAAGAAAACTATAAAAAATGGAATTGAGTTTGCCTCATATGCTTCACCTTTTTAATATCTTTTGTGAGTATGATGGAAAGGATAATTGTGCTCAAGTGCTAGAAGAAGAAATCTATACAATGTTTGGCACTAAATATTTGAATGATGAGCATGATTGCAATGTTGTTAGTATGAATTCCTTGAATATCCATGATGCTAATGATATGCAAAGCCACAAGCTTGGGGAAGCTATGTTTGATCAAGATGATATTTTTTGTCCCCTAAGTTTTGATGAGCAAATTTACTATGATGAAAGCATGCCTCCTATTTATGATGATTATATTGATGAAAGTGGATTTGGAGAGGTCATGACTTTATTTTGTGATGAATCCACTATTCCGGAAGAGGTTCCAATTGATTATGAGAACAAAGTTGCTATCTATGATGATTATTGTGATGACTTGTATGCTATAAAGAATAATTATATCCATGAAACTTGTTATCATGATTTTAGTTTTCAATTGGATTATGCCTCACATGATAATTATTTTCTTGAGTTTGCTCCCACTATTATTCATGAGAAGAATCTTGCTTATGTGGAGAGTAATAAAATTTCTATGCTTATAGATCATGAAAAGAATGCTTTAGGTTCTGGTTATATTGTCGAATTCATTCATGATGCTACTGGAAATTATTATGAGGGAGGATCATATGCTTGTAGGAATTGCAATAATATCAAGTTTCCTCTCTATGTGCTTAAAATTTTGAAGTTATGCTTGTTTTACCTTCCTATGCAAGTTGGTCGTTGTTCCCATAAGTTGTTTTCTCACAAAATCCGTATGCATAGGAAGTGGGTTAGACTTAAATGTGCTAGTCGTATTCTTCATGATGCTCTCTTTAAGTTAAAATTCTTATCCTTTATGTGAGCATCATTGAAATCATCATGCCTAGCTAGGGGCGTTAAACGATAGCTCTTGTTGGGAGGCAACCCAATTTTATTTTTGTTCCTTGCTTTTTTTCCTATTTAGTAATAAATAATTCATATAGCCTCTGCTTATATGTGGTTTTATGCTTTTAATTAGTGTTTGTGCCAAGTAGAACCTTTGGGAAGACTTGGGGAAAGTCTTGTTGATCATGCTGTAAAAAACAGAAACTTTAGCGCTCACGAGAACTGCTGCCATTTTTATTTGGAGAGTGCTATTTAGTTAATTATTTTTGCAGATGATTAATAGATAAATTACTCAGGTCCAGCAATTTATTTGACAATTTTATGAGTTCGAGAGTTATAGGTTTGATCCAGATTACTACAGACTGTTCTGTTTTTGACAGATTCTGTTTTTCGTGTGTTGTTTGCTTATTTTGATGAATCTATGAGTAGTATCGGAGGGTATGAACCATTGATAAGTTGGAATACAGTAGGTTTAACACCAATATAAATTAAGAATGAGTTCATTACAGTACCTTGAAGTGGTGATTTATTTTCTTATACTAACGGAGCTTACGAGTTTTCTGTTAAGTTTTGTGTTGTGAAGTTTTCAAGTTTTGGGTAAGGATTCAATGGACTATGGAATAAGGAGTAGCAAGAGCCTAAGATTGGGGATGCCCGAGGCACCCCAAGGTAATTTTAAAGAATAGCCAAGAGCCTAAGCTTGGGGATGGCATCCCCTCTTTCGTCTTTGTTCATCGGTAACTTTACTTGGAGCTATATTTTTTTTACCTGAAACTGTAGGGTATGGACCCCACATCAATTTTATTGCTCCCATAAAAAGGTTACATATGTACACAACTTACAAGGTCCAAGAGACCCAAAAAAGGAAAAAAGAGGGAAAACAACAAACTCACCTCAAGGTGGCAAAAAGGAAATCCATCTAAGCACCTCCTCTTTGAACTTAGGCTTAATTCTATGAACCAAGAGGGAAATGTCTAGAATAAAAGAAGACCTCCATCTACGAAAAGAGGGTGTAATATTCCTAAAAACCCTGTCATTCCTAACATTCCAGATGTTCCAGCATGCCAGGAAAACCACTTCAGAGAAGAAAGGCTTAGCAAAATCCCTTCTAGCATGATAGGCAATGGCAATCATATCATCTCCAACCATCCAGTTGATTTGGAGATAATTCCAGACCCTACAACTAAAATTACATTGAAAGAATAGGTGATCTCTATCCTCCTTGGTGTGTGTTGGACATAGCACACAGAGGTTTGATTTAGATACATTCCAGTGCCTTCTCTCCAGCATTTCCTGAGTGTTCAGCCGATCCATAACCAACATCCAAGCAAGGAACTTGATTCTCATAGTGCAGCAGCTAGCCCACACACAGGACAAAAGTGGGTTGGGCACAATGTGTTTATGCAAGAAGGAATAGTATTTATTGGCAGAATATCCCTTGCCATCCTCTTTCCATACCCATGTATCATTGAGCTGAGGGTTATGGTTTGAAAGCAAAATCAGGTTTTGCAAAGACTGCAGCTCTCCAAAAGCTCTCTCAGAGAGAGGTAAATGGAATAAGGAAGTGAGCTCAGTCAATTCAAAAACCTCAGCAGCAGAGATTAGTGGATCAATGGCAAACGAAAAAAGCCTAGCAAACCTTTGCTCAAGAGGAATATTAGTGTCCCCCAGTGTCCAAGAATCAGACCAAAACAAGACAGTTTCACCCCTATTAACATGCACTGCACTGACCATCCTGAACTTATCCATTAACTTGCATATATCTCTCCACCAGAAAGAGCCACAAATGATGGTAGCATGAGGAACCCTACCATGGTAGTAAGTATTCCAGATGAGTTGAACCCAGGGCACATCGACTTGATTGTAGAATTTGCTAGCATGTTTAAGGAGCAGAGCCTCATTCTGCAGCTTCAGATTCAGAATACCCAAGCCACCTTTGTTCTTTGGTCTACAAACCAAACCCCAAGCAGCCAGTGACTGACCAGAATCATGTCCATACTTCCTCCAAAGACACTACCTCTGAATTCTCTCTAGCTGCTTTAAAATACCAGGAGGCAAGTCCAGACTACACAGGAAAAAGATTGGCACAGAAGAAAGGGAGAGATCAGGTACTGCAGTCGTCCTCCATGAGCAAGGAAATAAGAGCTAATAGAAAGCTTCCTTTCCATACTATCAACCAGAGGAATTAAGTCCAAGATCTTGGGTTTTGTAATTCCCACAGGAAGCCCAAGATAAGTAAAAGGAAGGGTGCCAACCACACAACCAAATACAACAGCAAGTCTAGCAATCTCCACTGAATCCACATTAATAGGAAGTATGGATGACTTATGATAGTTAACATGCAAACCAGTGGACTTAGAGAAAAGGAGGAGCATTTTCTTCAAGGAGAGCAATTGAGATTCCTTAGCAGGCATAATAATGAGGGTCATCAGCATACTGGATAATTGGGTATTCCTTATCATGGCAGGGAATAGGAAGCTATAAAAGACCTTTATGATGCATATCATTGACTACTGATTGCAACAGATCTGCAGCAATGGCAAACAGAAGTGGAGAAAGAGGGTCACCCTGCCTAACCCCCTTTTTGCAAGCAAATTGTTTCCCAGGAACTCCATTAAGCAGAACAGAAGAGGTTCCAGAAGCCAAAACCTGTTTAACCCAAGAAATCCACTTATCATTAAAACCCTTGTGCCTCAAAATTTGGAAAATGGCCTCATGTTCAATAGAATCAAAAGCTTTCTCAAAATCCAGCTTGACAATGACAATAGGCCTCTTTGACTGATGGCATTGGTGCAAATATTCCATGGTCCAAGCAACACAGTCCTGAATGGTTCTGGATTTGATAAAACCATATTGGTTTTTATGCAAACATCTTATGATATCTAGCTGCAGCCTATTAGCAGCCATCTTGGAAAGAAATTTCACCCCCATACCAGAAAGAGAGATAGGCCTAAAATCATTAACAGACTCAGGAGATCTCTTCTTAGGAACCAGGGTGATATAAGAATAATTGATGTTCTCCAGATTCACAGACCCCTCATGAAAAGCAGAAGCCAACTCATAGAAATCCTTACTGATTATGGGCCAACACTTTTTAAAAAAGAGTCCATTAAAGCCATCTAGCCCAGGAGACTTATCAATGGGCATGCTCTTAACAGTATTATCCATCTCCTCCTTGGAGAACATCTTAGTGAGGGAGTCAAGGCCCTCAACTCTGTGTAGGATTGAGGAAAGATCAAAAGACATTTCAATACCATGACTAGTACCCATCATGTTTTTGAAATTTTGCTAGAGAGCAGTAGCCATTTGCTCATGATCAGAAACAACTGTACCATTATCGAACCGCAGAGAAGCAATGGAGTTATGCCTATATCTTTCAAAAGCCATAACATGAAAGAATTTAGTGTTCTCCTCACCCACTTTAATAGATCTTATAGTGCACCTCTTCTTCCAATACAGAAATTGAAGGTGCAGAAGATGCTCCAAATGCAACTTGACCAGATTACGAAAGTTGAACTCATGCCTATAAAGTGGCCTCAATTCCTCCAAGCAATCCAAAATGAGAACCACCCTATTACATTTAGCAATTAATATTTCATTTTGGAAACATTCATGTGCCAACTCTTAAGATCCCTCCTCAAGGATTTAAATTTGTCAGCAATCTTGGCCAAGATGTTGGTTTTGCTGGAAGCAGAAGACCATGAAGCAGACACACAGTCCATAAAACCCTATAGCTGCACCCAGTAATTTTCAAAATGAAAGATATTACACTTAGGAATAGAAGTGTTGATGGCCACCACACAAGGCACATGATGTGAAGCAGTCCTGGCCAGGGGCAACACCTGGGTGGAGGGGTAACAAGTGATCCAGTTTGAGGAAGTAAAAAACCAATCTAGCTGCTCTAGAAGAGGATTATCCTGCATATTTGACCAAGTGAAAGATCTCCCCTTAATAGGTAACTCGAGCAAGCCAAGGTGCCCAATAATCTCATTAAAAATGAAGATATCATTAGCATCGCCACCAGGGAGATTTCTGTTCTCAGTTGATCGAATAAAATTAAAATCTCCCAAAACAAGCCAATTTTCAGAGTCAGGAGTGGAAAGGTTATAGAGCCGGTCCACAAAATCATCCCTAGCCTGGCCACGACATGGCCCATAAACATTAACCAACGTCCATTGCTCATTGTTATGTTTGGAAGTAAAGTGCACAACAACGCCAAACTGCTTGACCTCAATTAATCTCCTTGTAAGGACAGAGGAGTTCCACAACACAACAATGCCACCCGAAGCCCCAACAGAAGGGCTATAAGCAAAAGAATCAAAACGACGAGGCCAAAATTTTCTGACAGTTCTGGAGTCAATACACTCCATTTTCGTTTCCTGCAGACAGATAACAGAAGCCTGACTTTCATCCACCTTGGTACGAACAGCATGCTGACGGTCATCAGAATTTAAGCCCCGAACATTCCAACACATAATACTCCAACTTCTAGTAGACCGAATATCCATTGAACATAGCATTTACAACTTTAACAACATGCCCACATAGCAGGCAGCACATAGAGCACTTCAGACATGTAGCAAAGCCAAACAAAAGAAGTTTGCAAAAACAACGAATGCATACGAGTCCCAGAGACAAAGTATTTAGATAAATCCTACGATAACTAGTCCAGTTATGGGTCGACCACACCCCGCTTGCACAACCCGAACTAATCATGGGATGATTTGTCCTTGGCAGAAGAAGGATCCGCCATAAGCGCATCCACAGTGAGATTTTCAGCAGAGATACCCAGATCCGCTCCAATTTGCTGAATATGACGAAGAGGTGTTTGTGGTGGCACCAAGGGCATGCGACAGGCAGAATCATCATCCATCAGAGGCTTGGAACGGGGCTTCTTCTTCTTAGGTTCAAATATAGGCAAGGCTTGAAACACTAGCTTGAAACCATCCCTTCTTGCAGAGCTACGGGTGCAGCGGCGCAGTTCAGAGTCCACAACTGGAGGGCGATCGCACTTGGAGGCCTTCTTCTTCAGAGAAGGAGCAGAGAAGGAGAACTGCTCATCAGAGGCAGTCGCAAACTGCAAGCCTGGGTCATGCTCCAACTCCATATGGCTGTCAAGAAACAGAACACGAGCAAGTCCCCTGGGAGGTGGGAGAGCAGACAAAGGGGCGACCATGCTAGCCGAATCATTAGTGATAAAATCAGAAACCCAATGGACCTTCTCAAAAGCCAGGGACCACGATCTCTTGGAAAGGACCAGTGGCCCAAATGAAGACTGTAGAACCGGCTTTGGGACCTGAAGAGTAGAGCAACGCCCCAAAAGAGTATCAAAAGTACGTCTCCAGGCCATCTCAGGAGGCAGGGGTGGGCCATAAACTAAATGTACTCGACCAACAACAAGATCTTGCTGCGGCAACACAGGTGGCTGGTACGGCACTATAGCCAATGCATCAGGATCAACAGGTGGCTCATCTATCTGAAGGACATTTTCATCCACTTCCACAGCAGGCTGAATACCAATCTAAAGATCACCCTCAATGAGAACTTGCTCCACTTGTGCAACGTCAAGCTGGGCAGCCAAAGCAACATTTCCAATATCAACAGGAACTTGCACAATCACAGCTGGAGGATCTTGCACAATCGCCACATCATGTAAAGGAGGATCAGCCTGAACTTGACTATCCAACTGGCTAACAGAGCCCGAGAAATCCTGCTGGTTAATGACCATAGACTCCTGATCAGGAACGGGCTCAACTTGCACTGGATCCTCCTGGGCATCCTGCTCATTGGCGTGCCAACCCCAGCCACCAGCCTGATTATTATCCATGGGAGGCGGGGAAGGCGGCACGTCGTTCCACCCAAGAGCAAGATAAGGCGGAAGAGCAAAGAGATTATCTTCATGGATTAAGTGGCCAGGCAGGGGGTGAGGATTGCCGTCAATAGGCATGGGATCTTCATCTTGCGGCATTTGCTCAGCAAAATTGGCTCCTAGGATATAACACGGCGCTGTCCAAGAAACTTTAGCACCACCCCAGGTAGCGTAATCAGAAAACACCACGTCCCTAGGAACCAGGATGTCCTCAGGGAAGGAGGCAAACACAACAGATCTGACAAGATATGGATCATCACTAATCCAATGGTGAAATTTTCCAAAGGTATTAACAGCAGCCCTCAGATTCTCAGTATTACGTAAATCCAGGGGGACACCTAAGAACATCAAACATCCTTCACAAAAACCTTGAACCCCACGAAAACCCTCACCATGGTCATGCTTCATGAAGCGAACAAATCTATCCTGACCAAGATCTTGAGGAGGTAGTTGAATCAAAGCAAAACGCTCGCCAGCATCTCTGACCTCGAACAGACCCACTCCAGAAATCCATGGTTCACTACTGGAATCAGCTACTTTGCCATCTGCCAGCTCTTTGCCGTCAGCTAGCGGACGACAAAGAAGCTCTTTGCCATCAGCTACCAAAAAGCAGACGGCAAAGAACTGGCTGATGGCAAAGACATAATTTGCCATCAGCCAGTTCTTTGCCATCGGCTAGCAGACGGCAAAGATTCTTTGCCATCGGCTAGCGGACGGCAAAGAGGGAGGGGGCCCCACTGACGAGCTACAAAAAAACCTAACGGGCCCCATCTTTGCCGTCCGCTATCGGACGACAAAGAGCAAAAAGGCGGACGGCAAAGGGGGCGGACGGCAAAGAGGGAGGGCCCCATTAGCGTTAACGGCCGCCCCACCCCGCCCCTCCCTCTCTCTTTCTCTCCCCTCGCTGCCGCCCCATTGCCCCACCACCACGCCGTCGCCCCCCGCCCCGTCGTCCTCGTCGCCCCCACCGCTCCGCCGTCTGGGCGCCGCCACGCCCCGGCGCCCCGGCCCCATCGCCACTGCCGCCAGCCCAGGCTGCCCCCCCCCTCCTCCGCCGCCCCGCCCCCCTCCTCCACCCAGGTGAGCTCTCCTGCCTCCTTTTTTCCTTTTTTTTCTGTTTTTTAGTTTTAGGTTTATGTTTAGTTTAGATTTAGTTTTAGTTTTAGGATTAGTTTTAGGTTTATAGGTTTAGTTTTAGTTTAGTTTTAGGTTTAGATTTAGTTTTTTCCTTTTTCTGTTTTTTTAGTTTTAGGTTTAGGTTTAGTTTAGTTTTAGGAAAGAAGAAGAAGAGAAAAAGAGGAGAGGACAAGAAGAAGAAGAGGAGGAGGAGAAGAAAAAAGAAGAAGAGGAAGAAGAAGAAGAAAAAAGAGGAGAGGAGGACAAGAAGAGGAGGAAAAAGGAAAGGAGGAAGAAGAAGAAGAAGAAGAAGAAGAAGAAGAAGAAGAAGAAGAAGAAGAAGAAGAAGAAGAAGAAGAAGAAGAAGGAAAAAAAGGAAGAAAAGGAAGAAGAGGAAGAAGAAGAAAAGGAAAAAAACCCGACCCGACACGGTACCCAGACCCCGACCCGGCACCCCGACACGACACCCCGACCCCAAGACCCCGACCCCGACACCCCGACCCCGACACCCCGAGACCCCGACCCCGACACCCCGACCCCGACCCCGACCCCGACACCCCGACCCCGAGCCTGACCTGACACCCCGACCCCGACACCCTGACACCCCGAGCCTGACCCGACACCCCGACCCCGAGCCTGACCCGACACCCTGACCCCGACACCACACCCCGACCCTGAAACAACACCCCGACACCGACACAGCACTACCCCGACATCGACACGACACCCCGACCCGACACGGTACCCAGACCCCGACCCGGCACCCCGACACGACACCCCGACCCCGAGACCCCGACCCGGACACCCCGACCCCGAGACCCCGAGATCCCAACCCCGACACCCCGACCTCGACCCCGACCTCGACACCCCAACCCCGAGCCTGACCCGACACCCCGACCCCGACACCCCGACCCCGACACCCCAACCCCCCGAGCCTGACTCGACCCCGAAACAACACCCCGACACCGACACGGCACTACCCCGACATCGACACGACACCCCGACCCCGACACGGCACCCCGACACCGACAGGACACCCCGACCCCCGACACCTCCCGAAAAGGTGTTCTTTGGCCTTCTAGAGGCCGACGGGGTCACATATTTGTGAATTATTAGTTAGGTCATATATTTTTCGATTTTGTTATGAAAAACTTCATATATAATTGTGTTGATCGTGTAGTTTTAAATGTGCAGCTGTTTCATCACTGCGAGGTTTGGTGTTCGACGACCTCGCCGTGCATTTGACGAGCTCTGCCCCTTCGTTCGTGGGTGAGCACAAATGACAAGTCCTCCCCCCCATTAATTATTTGATCTATTCCGATGAAACTTGATAGCTAGCTATATATGTGTCTTGAATCATCAGTATGCGTAACCAATATGTGTCTCCCGTTCGAAAGCGTCATAGTTATAAATATGCATGCATTTGCATATTTATAACCTTGATTCTTTCGAATTGTCCAACGCTATCCATGGATAGCCTGAGTATGTGTAGATTGGGTTCGTTTTCCCATATGCTTTGCTCCGGATCCGACGCATAAATGTCGTCAGTGCCTCCCCTGTTGTTCTCCGGGTACACATCCTCTCTGTTTATTGCAGAGACGTGTATCAGGAGAACAGTGGGGAGGTGCTGCCAAAATTTTGCGTCGGATCCGGGTCATAGCATGGGAAAATGAACCCAATCTACACATACACAGGTGGGATTAGGACCTATCATTACCTATTAGAGTGTAGGTTGCATGGACGTAATCAAATTGACAAAGTAGATCAACTGATGAATATATACATGGTGAATTACATATATAATTGTTGTGTGTCCAGTAGCTCTGAAAGTCAAGATGAGTGACCGTGCGTGGATGTATACCAGTCACACTGGTCAGAACAAATGGAGCGTTGAATGGTTCATAAAAACCAAGGGGTTTGTGCAAGCCGCATTTGCAAATGGCCAAAAGAAAACCTGGTGCCCCTGTTTCCGGTGCGGCAATTGGGAAAAGAAGACAGAGGCTGAAATGGGCAAACACCTGCAGAAGAGTGGTTTTATGCCTGATTATACGGTGTGGACATTTCATGGTGAGTCTGCCCAACATGACCGAGCTGAGGTGGATCGTCGTCGCACCGACGAGCATGGTACCGGGATGGAAAACATGGTGCAAGACTATGATGATGCTCGGGATTCGGACGAGGAGATGGAGGAATCTGCAAAGGCCTTCAATGAAATGTTGGAGTCTTCAAAACGTTCGCTCCATGAGCACACTGAGCTTTGTTAGTTGGATGCCATCTCCACGACCTATATGCCATGGCCCACATTGGCACTTACAAGAAAGTCATGGCATTCTCTGCGTCTGACCTCGATGATCCAAAGAGCTTCACCAACATCTCTGCCCACGACAAGCTCGTGCAATATAGAGATCAGGGGAAGGCGAGGAAAGGGGAGGACTTTAACCCGAGCCAGGGTCCCATTGATACAGAGCTGCTGATGATATCTGGTGGCGGGAGGTCCCATGGTTCCATAGCCATGGGAGATGGACTTATCCGTTGTCCTAGCACTCTCCCGGAGATCAAGGCGCGCCAGTCGAGCTCCGCTCCTGAGATAAGGCCTCGTGAACGACTAGTCCAACTCGCCTTCAAGGTTAGTTATACGTACTCAGCTATCTTTCTCCATTACATTTTGTGCGCTTCCATCAATGATTACAAATGGTCATGTGAGTGGTGTTGCAGGATGCTATACAGAGTGAGAGAGATAGAACGGAGAAACTTCTGGCGGAGGCGGCGGAGAGGCAGCGGGAGTTGGAGGAGAGGACGACAAAGATGTTGGAGGAGGAGAGGGAACGGAATGACATGCAGGCAAGGGCCATGTACGAGCTCCTTGTGGTAAGTTTCTTCTCCAGATTACTTGCTAGTCTTAACATTTGAGTCTCATTACTAACTAGTATGACTCTGTTGTGAAAACCAAATGTGCAGTCTGTGTGCGAGAAATCCGGTCAGACCACTCCGCCAATGCCAGTGATTGCTCCTGGGAGCACGGTGAGTTTAATTTGAATGGACATTACTTGCTAGTCTTAACATTTGAGTGTCATAATGCTAATGAGTCATTGGAAATGATCTTTGGTGCAGCTTAACTCCAGAAATGCATCGCACGATACTTCTCTAGCTACCGGCACGAGCCAGCCCGCTCCTTCTCCAGCTACCGGCGCGAGCCAGCCCGCTCCTACATCTCCATGATCACGGTAAGTTTCTCTAGTGTTTTGCTTAACAAATGCATAAAGACCTAGACTTAGCTTTATTTCCTCCAATATGCTTACCATAATGACCTAGAGTTAGCTTCTTTTCCTCCAAAATGACTTAATAAGCTTACTGACCTCATAAACCATCCATTCTACCTAAGTTAGCTCTAAAATGACTCATTTTACCTTAGTTAGCTTACAAGTGATCCAATTTATCCAAGTTAGCTCAAAAACGATACATTTTACCTTAGTTAGCTCAAAAACGTGGCATTTCACCTTAGTTAGCTCATAAAAGACCCATTTCAACTAAGTTAGCTCCAAAATGATCAATTTCACCTAGGTTAGCTCATAAACGACCCATTTGACCTAGGTTACCTCATAAACGACCCATTTGACCTAGGTTAGCTCATAAATGACCCATTTCACCTAGGTTAGCTCAACTTCATCCTCAGAATTTTCAGAATCCAATTCCTCCACCAATCCATCCTCATAAGCTTACTGACCTCATAAACCATCCATTTTACCTAAGTTAGCTCTAAAACGATATGTACTTAGCTTACTTATGTCAAAAATTGCATAATTAACTTAGTTAGCTCATAAACGATCCATTTTACCTAAGTTAGCTCTAAAATGACTCATTTTACCTTAGTTAGCTTATAAGTGATCCAGTTTATCCAAGTTAGCTCTAAAATGACCCATTTTACGTAGATTAGCTCCTAATTGATCCATTTTACCTACATTAGCTTTAAAATGACCCATTTCACTTAGGTTAGCTCCAAAATGACCCATTTCACCTAGGTTAGCTCCAAAATGACCCATCCTACCTAGGTTAGCTTATAAATGATCCAGTTTATCCAAGTTAGCTCTAAAATGACCCAATTTACCTAGAGTAGCTCCTAAACGATCCATTTCACCTAAGTTAGCTAAAAACGATCCATTTCACCTAAATTAGCTCTTAAATGATCCATTTCACCTAAGTTAGCTCAAAAATGATCCATTTCACCTTAGTTAGCTCAAAAACGTGGCATTTCACCTTTGTTAGCTCATAAACGACCCATTTCAACTAAGTTAGCTCAAAAACGATCCATTTCACCTTAGTTAGCTCAAAAATGATCCATTTCAACTTAGTTAGCTCAAAAACGATCCATTTCACCTTAGTTAGCTCAAGAACGATGCCCTTCACCTTAGTTAGCTCTTAAACATCCCATTTCAACTAAGTTAGCTCATAAATGATCCATTTCAACTAAGTTAGCTCGTAAACAACCCATTTCAACGTAGTTAGCTCATAAATGATCCATTCCACCTAAGTTAGCTCATAAATGATCCATTCCACCTAAGTTAGGTCATAAATGACATATAATTCTTGTTCTAGTCTTCTTCTTGTTCTATCCACCTATTTCTAACTTTCTTATTTACCATTTTGCTGATTTAACTCACTTCATGGAAGCTAGCTTGCTATGATGGAGTGCTTGCTTTTTCTTTGCTAAAACTTTGCCTTGTATCTAGCTTGCTATGATAGAACTTGCTATGTTGATGAAACTTTGCTATGTAATATGTATATGGAACAATGTGTATGGATGGAACTTGATGGAACTTGCTATGTTGATGAAACTTTGCTATGTCATATGTATATGGAATTATGTGCTGGATATGTGATATGTTTGCTATTAAATATATCTATATATGTCATATATATTTGCTATGAAAATTGTTGGATTAAGAAAAAACAGAAAAAAGAGACAGTATGCAGGCTCTTTGCCTGCCACCGACGGCAAAGGGCTCTTTGCCATCAGTAGCGGACGGCAAAGAGGCCACGTGGCAGGCAACTGTGCTTCCTGGGAGGCTGACCAATTTGGTCAGTTTGCCTACAGTGGCTGACGGCAAAGGCTTTGCCGTCGGCGGCGGATGGCAAAGGCCTGCCGTGTAGTGACGTCGGCTGACATCACTCGGCGGACGGCAAAGGCCTTCTGAAGTTTGCCGTCAGCGGCGGACGGCAAAGGCCTATCGTTAACCACCTAACAGAGTAACAACGCATTTATTGCCGTCTGCACTCTTTGCCGTCCGCTGCTGATGGCAAAGGCTCATGTGCCATCAGCCGACCGAAGCAGACGACAAAGTACCTCTTTGCCGAACCTTACTTTGCCGTCACCTTTTGCCGTCCGCGGCGGACGGCAAAGACCTTTGTCGTCAGCCATCCATGCCTTTGCCGTCTGCCGTGGCAGATGGCAAAGTAGCTGATTCCTGTAGTGGTTGAGCAGAACGGACATGAAAACCCATGTGGTTGATAAGCTCAACCACCTGCTCACGTACCTGACCCATCTGATGCAAAGGTGGTGCCGGCATAACCTCAGCGATCATGAAGCTCTCATGCGAATGAACAATGGGCGATGGAGGCAAGACGAAAGTTCGAGGAAGCCGATGAACACCTCCGTCAATGATGTGATGGCCCACCGGCACATAACGCTACGGATCCAGGGCGAAGTTAGCCATGGGTGGTGGCGAGGAAGGAAGCGGGGGCGTCGGAGGAGGCGGACTAGATGGGGTGTGCGGAGCACAAGACTGCGGGCTTGTTAATGGTGATGTGATAGGGCAAGCCTGCAGAGATGGCGGCAGCGCGTGCTTGCTGATGCAAGGAGAGACCAGCCTATTCGAGATAGCGGGATGCTTCCGTTTCCAACATAAACCTTTTTCAATCGCAATATACTCGCAGTCTTTTCTTGAATGAGCAGGATCCCCACAGGCCAAACATCCAACGGTGGAGGGGCAGCTGACAGACAGGTGGCCCCCCAATGAGCAACGAGAACATGTAAGCACTTGGTCCACCATGTCATTGACCATGGTCTCGAAAGCATCCTGAGCCTCTTGCGTGGACGGGATCACCAACATTGTGGGGCTAAAAGGCTCAACTTGAGAAGTAGGAGAACTGGGCTCCACAGTAATTGGGCTGCCACTCAACGGAGAAAAACTTGGCCTTGGAAGACAGGTGGGCGAAGGACCAGTGACAACCGAGTCCGAAGAGCCCAACATGGCGGAGGGGCCCCACATGGCATCATTTGAAACATTAGCAAACCCGCCCGAAGAACACGCCGGAGATGGAGCTAGGGGTTCCGGGGAAAGCGATTGGGTAGGAACGACCGTACCAATGGTGATCGACGGCGAGGCAACCATCCACTGAAGCTCCACCGGCGGCGGGGGGTGAATGACAACACGTTCCTTGGGGGGAAGATCATAACCAGACAAAGAAGCTAACTCAAGACAATTCTGAGTAGCCGGATAGCGATACCCCTTGCACACATCATAATTATGGAACATGGCGAAAGAAACCCTTTTACGAGTAGGATTAGCAGATCTAATCGCAGACTTGACAGGGGGCTTATGCATAGCCAACATACCAAGAGTAGCACGCCGCTTAGAAGGACTAACAAGGATCCACTCAGTATCACACTCCTTTTTCTAGATCAAAAACTCACGCCACCAATTTGGCCCACCATTGCCCCAAAGATGAAAATAACATTTAAACTGAGGACAAGCGTAAGAGTGTGAATCAACAATATGAAAACCAATCTCCTTGCAGGACACCACAAACGAGAAAACCCTATCCTTGATATATGTCACCATGAGATCAATTGCTGAACCCCCTAGAGCTGCCTCGAGTGCCGCAGCCACATAATCTTCATCAAGACGAAAATCATGCCGACTGAAAGAGACCAGCAGGACAAAAGGAGGGGATCCCTCCAAAGGATGGATCGAAAGACCAGAAGTTCTAAAAACCTCATGGCAAAAGCCACACCACGAGAAAAATCCAGATCCAGAGTTGCACCACGATCAGAACCCATAGAGAATGGGGTCCAAAGAGAGAGGAGGGAAATCCAAATCCAAAGCGCAGAAAAGATCCAAAAGTTACCGGAGGGATGGGGGGATCACCGGAGAGAGTCGCCGGAGGGTGGGTGGGTGGGTGGGAGCGCCATACCCACTACTGCTGCTGCTATGTGCTTTGGAGCTATATTTTTATTCACCACATGATATGTGTTTTGCTTGGAGCGTCAATTTATTTTGTTAGGATTTGCTTGCTGTTATTTATAACAATGTTTTGCATCTTTTATTTCAATAAAAGTGGCATTGATAGCCTTTTCTATGCCTATTTTAGAAGTCCACATGTTGCTGTTTGAAAACAGAAAGTTTACCGCTGTTGCAATAATTCCCTAGAAAAGTCAGAATGTGATAAAATGTTGAAACCTTTTGCATATTAAGCTCTGATAAATTTACTACAGTGGGAATTTTATTTCATAATTTTTGGAGCTAGGGAAGTATCGATGTTGCAGCATTCATTACAGACTATCCTGTTTCGGCAGATTGCTGTTATGTTTGCATTCTTTGCATATGTTTGCTTCTTTAATGATTCTATTTGAGGATAGGACTATTAAATATGCAGAGGCATTTAGTATGCAATGTTGAATAATAATTTTAGTGATTTGCTACAGTAGAGTATGATAAGGTTTTTGCAATGGTTTATACTAACTTATCTCACGAGTCCTTGTTGAGTTTTGTGTGGATGAAGCTTTTGAGATTTAGGGAGACCGTGATATGAGAGGAGTTAAGGAGACACAAAAGCTCAAGCTTGGGGATGCCCAAGGCATCCCAAGATAATATTTCAAGAAGTCTCAAGCATCAAGCTTGGGGATGCCCCGGTTGGCATGCCACCTTTCTTCTTCAACAACTATCGGTTAGTATCGGTTGATCCTAAGTTTTTGCTTCTTCACATGATGTTTGCCATTCTTAGAATGTCATTTTATTTTGTTTTTCTTGCTGTTTCAATAGAATACCAAGATCTGAAATTATTAAATGTTCGAGAGTCTTCACATAGTTGCATAATTATTCGACTACTCATTGATCTTCACTTATATCTTTCGGAGTAGTTTGCCATTTGCTCTAGTGCTTCACTTATATCTTTTAGAGCATGGTCGTAGTTTTATTTTGAAGAAATAGATGAACCCTCATGCTTCACTTATATTATTTTGAGAATCTTAAATAGCATGGTAATTTTCTTAAAATCCTAATATTCTAGGTATTCAAGAATAATAAAATTCTCTTATGAGTGTGTTGAATACTAAGAGAAGTTTGATACTTGATGATTGTCTTGAGATATGAGGATGGTAATATTAGAGTAATGCTAGATGAGTAGTTGTGAATTTGAGAAATACTTGTGTTGGAGTTTTTGATTCCTGTAGCATGCACGTATGGTGAACCGTTATGTGATGAAGTCGGAGCATGATTTATTTATTGATTGTCTTCCTTATGAGTGGCGGTCGGGGACGACCGATGGTCTTTTCCTAGCAATATATCCCCCTAGGAGCATGCGTGTAATACTTTGCTTTGATAACTTATAGATTTTTGCAATAAGTATGTGAGTTCTTTATGACTAATGTTGAGTCCATGGATTATACGCACTCTCACCCTTCCACCATTGCTAGCCTCTCTAGTATCGCGCAACTTTCACCGGTACCATAACCCACCATATACCTTCCTCAAAACAGCCACCATACCTACCTATTATGGCATTTCCATAGCCATTCCGAGATATATTGCCATGCAACTTTCCACCGTTCATAATTCTTTCATACATGTCACTCATGCATCATTGCACATCCCGGTACACCGCCGGAGGCATTCATATAGAGTCATATCTTGTTCTAAGTATCGAGTTGTAATTCTTGAGTTGTAAGAAAAATAAAAGTGTGATGATCATCATTATTAGAGCATTGTCCCAGTGAGGAAAGGATGATGGAGACTATGATTCCCCCACAAGTCGGGATGAGACTCCGGACGAAAAAAAGAGGCCAAAGAAGCCCAAATGAAAAAAAGAGGCCATAAAAAAGAGAAGGCCCAAATAAAAAAATAAAAAATAAAAAAATGAGAGAAAAAGAGAGAAGGGGCAATGCTACTATCCTTTTACCACACTTGTGCTTCAAAGTAGCACCATGATCTTCATGATAAAGAGTCTCCTATGTTGTCACTTTCATATACTAGTGGGAATCTTTCATTATAGAACTTGGCTTGTATATTCCAATGATGGTCTTCCTCAAAATGCCCTAGGTCTTCGTGAGCAAGCGAGTTGGATGCACACCCACTTAGTTTCTTTTTGAGCTTTTATACACTTATAGCTCTAGTGCATCCGTTGCATGGCAATCCCAACTCACTCACATTGATATCTATTGATGGGCATCTCCATAGCCCGTTGATACGCCTAGTTGATGTGAGACTATCTTCTCATTTTTGTCTTCTCCACAACCACCATTCTATTCCACCTATAGTGCTATATCCATGGCTCACGCTCATGTATTGCGTGAAGATTGAAAAAGTTTGAGAACATCAAAAGTATGAAACAATTGCTTGGCTTGTCATCGGGGTTGTGCATGATTTAAATATTTTGTGTGGTGAAGATGGAGCATAGCCAGACTATATGATTTTTTAGGGATAACTTTCTTTAGCCATGTTATTTTGAGAAGACATGATTGCTTAGTTAGTATGCTTGAAGTATTATTATTTTTATGTCAAAATGAACTTTTGTATTGAATCTTTCGGATCTGAATATTCATATCACAAGTAGGAAGAATTACATTGAAATTATGCCAACTAGCATTCCACATCAAAAATTCTCTTTTTATCATTTACCTACTCGAGGACGAGCAGGAATTAAGCTTGGGGATGCCTGATACGTCTCCAACGTATCTATAATTTTTGATTGCTCCATGCTATATTATCTACTGTTTTGGGAAATATTGGGCTTTATTATCCACATTTATATTACTTTTGGGACTAACCTATTAACCGGAGGCCCAGCCCAGATTTGCTGTTTCATGCCTATTTCAGTGTTTCGAAGAAAAGGAATATCAAACGGAGTCGAAACGGAACGAAATCAACTGGAGAAGTTATTTTTGGAAGGAAACCTACCGGATAGACTTGGACCCTATGTCAGAAGATGAAGGAGGAGCTCACGAGGGTAGGGGCGCGCCCCCCTGCCTCGTGCCCCCCCTTCGGTCCACCGACGTACTCCTTTCACCCATATATACCCACGTATCCAAAAACTTCCAGAACACACAATAGATCAGGAGTTCCACCGCCAGAAGCCTCTATAGCCACCGAAAACCAATCTAGACCCGTTCCGGCACCCTGCCGGAGGGGGAATCCTTCTCCGGTGGCCATCTTCATCATCCCGGTGCTCTCCATGACGAGGAGGGAGTAGTTCTCCCTCGGGGCTGAGGGTATGTACCAGTAGCTATGTGTTTGATCTCTCTCTCTCTCGTGTTCTTGATTTGGCACAATCTTGATCTATCGCGAGCTTCGCTATTATAGTTGGATCTTATGTTTCTCCTCCCCCTCTTCTCTCTTGTAATGAATTGAGTTTCCCCATTGAAGTAATCTTATCGGATTGAGTCTTTAAAGATTTGAGAACACTTGATGTATGTCTTGCTGTGGATATCTGTGGTGACAATGGGGTATCACGTGATTCACTTGATGTATGTTTTGGTGATCAACTTGAGGGTTCCACCCATGAACCTATGCATAGGGGTTGGCACATGTTTTCGTCGTGATTCTCCGGTAGGAACTTTGGGGCACACTTTGAGGTCCTTTGTGTTGGTTGAATAGATGAATCTGAGATTGTGTGATGCATATCGTATAATGATGCCCACGGATACTTGAGGTGACATTGGAGTATCTAGGTGACATTAGGGTTTTGGTTGATTTGTATCTTAAGGTGTTACTCTAGTACGAACTCTAGGGCTGTTTGTGACACTTATAGGAATAGCCCAACGGATTGATTGGAAAGAATAACTTTGAGGTGGTTTCATACCCTACCATAATCTCTTCGTTCGTTCTCCGCTATTAGTGACTTTGGAGTGACTCTTTGTTGCATGTTGAGGGATAGTTTTATGATCCAATTATGTTAGTATTGTTGTGGGAACTTACACTAGCGAAAGTATGAACCCTAGGCCTTGTTTCAACGCATTGCAATACCGTTTACGCTCACTTTTATCACTTGCTACCTTGCTGTTTTTATAATTTCAGATTACAAATACCTTTATCTACTATCCATATACCACTTGTTTCACCATCTCTTCGCCGAACTAGTGCACCTATACAATTTACCATTGTATTGGGTGTGTTGGGGACACAAGAGACTCTTTGTTATTTGGTTGCAGGGTTGCTTGAGAGAGACCATCTTCATCCTACGCCTCCTACGGATTGATAAACCTTAGGTCATCCACTTGAGGGAAATTTGCTACTGTCCTACAAACCTCTGCACTTGGAGGCTCAACAATGTCTACAAGAAGGTTGTGTAGTAGACATCAACTACCTCTGAAGATCCGGAAACTAAGGTTTCCAAATGGGAGAACAAATTTTCGCTAGAGGGTCCTGCCTCGGAGGGTATTCTTGCCGCACAATGTCTATGCAGGGATCAGCCCTCTATCGAGCTATAAGTAATCAAAAAGTACTTAATAGTGAAAATATCCTACCTTACTTCCGAAGACAATAACCGATGCTTATAAATTGTAGTCCGGATCATAGCCCTTCTTGACAGAGTTCGTCTTCGGGGGATCTTTTTCTGGAGATGATGGAGAGCGAAACGCCTCCCCCTGACACCCCGCCTTATGAGGCGGGCGACCCTGAAGTGTCATCGTGAAGGGTATCTCCGGATCCGCCAAGGCCAGAGGATAACCCTTTGGCTACCTGGAATCCCCAGTATCCGGCTCCTAAGGAGAGCAGCAGCAAGAGTCTGGAACCGTAGAGTGTGCGGTCGGACGCACTGAAGGATCTTCTAGGGCAAGTGGCCGTCTCGGAAGTGTATCATACGCTGATGGGTACGGTAATTGAAAGGATTTCATCCGCTGAAAACCGATTGCACGAAGCCTTTATGAGTCTGCTGAAAGGCTTTGAGGTACGTGAAATAGTGTATGTTTCTAATAGTACCGCACACGTTAGGTGTGCCCTATGCATATAGTAGCCCCTGAGACTCTAGTTGTCATCGAGAACGGCGGCAACCCGAGGATCATATTTCCAGGTAATAACGCGACTGCCTTTATGTGCAGGCGGTTGAGGCTCCGGTGGCTAGAAGAACAGATGGGTTTACCGAGCTAAAGCGGCAACTTGATGCGGCCGATGCCGATATCGTGCTTGTCAACCAGCGGCTTGACGAGGCACAGGGTAAGTGATTTCTCTGGTGATCATCACATAATAAGAGGAGCATGATGCCAGTACCTTTATGTTGGAAATATGCCCTAGAGGCAATAATAAAAGGATTATTATTATATTTCCTTGTTCATGATAATTGTCTTTTATTCATGCTATAATTGTGTTATC
This sequence comes from Triticum aestivum, assembly GCF_018294505.1. Lineage (NCBI taxonomy): Eukaryota > Viridiplantae > Streptophyta > Magnoliopsida > Poales > Poaceae > Triticum > Triticum aestivum. The sequence continues at coordinate 81,341,890 of NC_057809.1, forward strand.
CGGAAATTGTAATACATGTGTGAATACATAGACACCAACATGTCCCTAGTAAGCCTCTAGTTGACTAGCTCGTTGATCAACAGATAGTCATGGTTTCCTGACTATGGACATTAGATGTCAATGATAACGAGATCACATCATTAGGAGAATGATGTGATGGACAAGACCCAATCCTAAACATAGCACAAGATCGTATAGTTCATTTGCTAGAGTTTTTCCAATGTCAAGTATCTTTTCCTTAGACCATGAGATCGTGTAACACCCGAATACCGTAGGAGTGCTTTGGGTGTACCAAACGTCACAACGTAACTGGGTGACTATAAAGATATACTACGGGTATCTCTGAAAGTGTCTGTTGGGTTGACACGGATCAAGACTGGGATTTGACACTCTGTATGACGGAGAGGTATCTCTGGGCCCACTCGGTAATGCATCATCATAATGAGCTCAAAGTGACCAAGTGTCTGGTCACGGGATCATGCATTACGGTACGAGTAAAGTGACTTGCCGGTAACGAGATTGAACGAGGTATTGGGATACCGACGATCGAATCTCGGGCAACTAACATACCGATTGACAAAGGGAATTGTATACGGGGTTTCTTGAATCCTCGACATCGTGGTTCATCCGATGAGATCATCAAGGAGCATCTGGGAGCCAATATGGGTATCCAGATCCCGCTGTTGGTTATTGACCGGAGAGCCATCTCGGTCATGTCTACATGTCTCCCGAACCCGTAGGGTCTACACACTTAAGGTTCAGTGACGCTAGGGTTGTAGAGATATGAATATGCAGTAACCCGAAAGTTGTTCGGAGTCCCGGATGAGATCCCGGACATCACGAGGAGTTCCGGAATGGTCCGGAGGTGAAGAATTATATATAGGAAGTGCAGTTTCGGCCATCGGGAGAGTTTCGGGGGTCACCGGTATTGTACCGGGACCACCGGATGGGTCCCGGGGGTCCACCGGGTGGGACCACCCATCCCGGAGGGCCCCATGGGCTGAAGTGGGGAGGGGAACCAGCCCATAGTGGGCTGGTGCGCCCCCCTTGGCCCACCCCCTGCGCCTAGGGTTGGAAACCCTTGGGTGGGGGGCGCCCCACTTGCCTTGGGGGCCACTCCACCCTTGGCCGCCGCCCCCCTAGGAGATCCCATCTCCTAGGGCCGGCGCCCCCCCTTGGGGAGCCTATATAAAGGGGGGGAGGGAGGGGCAGCCGCACCCTTGACTCTTGGCGCCTCCCTCTCCCCTGCTACACCTCTCCCTCTCGCAGAAGAACGACGAAGCCCTGCTGCGGTGACTGCTGCATCCACCACCACGCCGTCGTGCTGCTGGATCTTCATCAACCTCTCCTCCCCCTTGCTGGATCAAGGAGGAGACGTCACGCTGACCGTACGTGTGTTGAACACGGAGGTGCCGTCCGTTCGGCGCTAGGATCTCTGGTGATTTGGATCACGTCGAGTACGACTTCCTCATCCCCGTTCTTTGAACGCTTCCGCGCGTGATCTACAAAGGTATGTAGATGCAATCCGATCACTCGTTGCTAGATGAACTCATAGATGGATCTTGGTGAAACCGTAGGAATTTTTTTGTTTTCTACAACGTTCCCCAACAGTGGCATCATGAGCTAGGTCTATGCGTAGTTCTCTTTGCACGAGTAGAACACAATTTGTTGTGGGCGTAGATGTTGTCAACTTTCTTGCCGCTACTAGTCTTATTTTGCTTCAGCAGTATTGTGGGATGAAGCGGCCCGGACCAACCTTACACGTACGCTTACGTGAGACCGGTTCCACCGACTGACATGCACTAGTTGCATAAGGTGGCTGGCGGGTGTCTGTCTCTCCCACTTTAGTTGGAGCGGATTCGATGAAAAGGGTCCTTATGAAGGGTAAATAGAAGTTGACAAATCACGTTGTGGCTTTCACGTAGGTAAGAAAACGTTCTTGCTAGAACCCTATTGCAGCCACGTAAAACTTGCAACAACAATTAGAGGACGTCTAACTTGTTTTTGCAGCAAGTGTTTTGTGATGTGATATGGCCAAAGTTGTGATGAATGATGAATGATATATATGTGATGTATGAGATGTTCATGCTATTGTAATAGGAATCACGACTTGCATGTCGATGAGTATGACAACCGGCAGGAGCCATAGGAGTTGTCTTTATTTTTTGTATGACCTGCGTGTCATTGAGAAACGCCATGTAAATTACTTTACTTTATTGCTAAACGTGTTAGCCATAGTAGTAGAAGTAATAGTTGGCGAGCAACTTCATGGAGACACGATGATGGAGATCATGATGATGGAGATCATGGTGTCATGCCGGTGACAAGATGATCATGGAGCCCCAAGATGGAGATCAAAGGAGCTATGTGATATTGGCCATATCATGTCAGTATTATTATTTGATTGCATGTGATGTTTATCATGTTTTTGCATCTTGTTTACTTAGAACGACGGTAGTAAATAAGATGATCCCTCATAATAATTTCAAGAAAGTGTTCCCCCTAACTGTGCACCGTTGCGACAGTTCGTTGTTTCGAAGCACCACGTGATGATCGGGTGTGATAGATTCCAACGTTCACATACAACGGGTGTAGGACTGATTTACACATGCAAACACTTAGGTTGTCTTGACGAGCCTAGCATGTACAGACATGGCCTCGGAACATAGAAGACCGAAAGGTCGAGCATGAGTCGTATAGAAGATACGATCAACATGAAGATGTTCACCGATGTTGACTAGTCCGTCTCACGTGATGATCGGACACGGCCTAGTTAACTCAGATCATGTTATACTTAGATGACTGGAGGGATGTCTATCTAAGTGGGAGTTCATTGAATAATTTGATTAGATGAACTTAATTATCATGAACTTAGTCTAAAATCTTTACAACATGTATTGTAGATCAAATGGCCAACGTTGTCCTCAACTTTAATGCGTTCCTAGAGAAAACCAAGCTGAAAGACGATGGCAGCAACTATACGGACTGGGTCCGGAACCTGAGGATCATCCTCATAGCTGCCAAGAAAGATTATGTCCTACAAGCACCGCTAGGTGAAGCACCTGCTCTCCCTGCTGAACAAGACGTTATGAACGCTTGGCAGACACGTACCGATGATTACTCCCTCGTTCAGTGCGGCATGCTTTACAACTTAGAGCCGGGGCTCCAAAAGAGTTTTGAGAGACAGGGAGCATATGAGATGTTCGAAGAGTTGAAAATGGTTTTTGAAGCTCATGCCCGGGTCGAGAGATATGAAGTCTCCGACAAGTTCTTCAGCTGCAAGATGGAGGAAAATAGTTCTGTCAATGAGCACATACTCACTATGTCAGAGTTACATAACCGCTTGACTCAGCTGGGAGTTAATCTCCCGGATGACGCGGTCATTGACAGAATCCTTCAGTCGCTTCCACCGAGCTACAAGAGCTTTGTGATGAACTTCAATATGCAGGGGATGGAAAAGACCATTCCTGAAGTATTTGCAATGCTGAAATCAGCAGAGGTAGAAGTCAAAAAGGAACATCAAGTGTTGATGGTGAATAAAACCACTAAGTTCAAGAAAGGCAAGGGTAAGAAGAACTTCAAGAAGGACGGCAAGGGAGTTGCCGCGCCCGTCAAGCAAGCTGCCGGGAAGAAGCCAAAGAATGGACCCAAGCCCGAGACTGAGTGCTTTTATTGCAAGGAAAGTGGTCACTGGAAGCGGAACTGCCCCAAATACTTAGCGGACAAGAAGGCCGGCAAAACGAAAGGTATATGTGATATACATGTAATTGATGTGTACCTTACCAGTACTCGTAGTAGCTCCTGGGTACTTGATACCGGTGCAGTTGCTCACATTTGTAACTCAAAGAAGGAGCTGCAGAATAAGAGGAGACTGGCGAAGGACGAGGTGACGATGTGCGTTGGGAATGGTTCCAAGGTCGATGTGATCCCCGTCGGCACGCTGCCTCTACATTTACCTACGGGATTAGTTTTGAACCTCAATAATTGTTATTTAGTGCCAAGTTTGAGCATGAACATTGTATCAGGATCTCGTTTAATACGAGATGGCTACTCATTTAAATCCAAGAATAATGGCTGTTCTATTTATATGAGAGATATGTTTTATGGTCATGCTCCGATGGTGAATGGTTTATTCTTAATGAATCTCGAGCGTAATGCTACACATATTCATAGTGTGAGTACCAAAAGATGTAAGGTTGATAATGATAGTCCCACATACTTGTGGCACTGCCGCCTTGGTCACATAGGTGTCAAACGCATGAAGAAGCTCCATGCAGATGGACTTTTAGAGTCTCTTGATTACGAATCATTTGACACATGCGAACCATGCCTCATGGGTAAAATGACCAAGACTCCGTTCTCAGGAACAATGGAGCGAGCAACCAACTTATTGGAAATCATACATACTGATGTGTGTGGTCCAATGAGTGTTGAGGCTGGCGATGGTTATCGTTATGTTCTCACCCTCACTGATGGCTTGAGTAGATATGGGTATGTCTACTTAATGAAACACAAGTCTGAGACCTTTGAAAGGTTCAAGGAATTTCAGAGTGAGGTTGAGAATCAATGTGACAGGAAAATCAAGTTCTTGCGATCAGATCATGGAGGAGAATACTTGATTCACGAATTTGGCACACACTTAAGAAAAAGTGGAATAGTTTCACAACTCACGCCGCCTAGAACACCTCAGCGTAATGGTGTGTCCGAACGTCGTAATCGCACTCTATTAGATATGGTGCGATCTATGATGTCTCTTACCGATTTACCACTATCATTTTGGGGCTATGCTTTAGAGACTGCCGCATTCACTTTAAATAGGGCTCCGTCGAAATCCGTTGAGACGACACCGTATGAATTATGGTTTGGGAAGAAACCTAAGCTGTCGTTTCTAAAAGTTTGGGGATGCGATGCTTATGTCAAGAAACTTCAACCTGAAAAGCTCGAACCCAAGTCGGAAAAATGTGTCTTCATAGGATACCCAAAAGAAACTATTGGGTATACCTTCTACCTCAGATCCGAAGGCAAGATCTTTGTTGCCAAGAACGGATCCTTTCTAGAGGAGGAGTTTCTCTCGAAAGAAGTAAGTGGGAGGAAAGTAGAACTTGATGAAGTATTACCTCTTGAATTGGAAATGGTGCAACTCAAGAAAATGTTCCTGAGGTGCCTGCACCGACTAGAGAGGAAGTTAATGATGATGATCATGAAACTTCAGATCAAGTTTCTACTGAACTTTGTAGGTCAACAAGAACACGTTCCGCACCAGAGTGGTACGGCAACCCTGTCTTGGAAATCATGTTGTTAGACAATGGTGAACCTTCGAACTATGAAGAAGCGATGGCGGGCCCGGATTCCAACAAATGGCTGGAAGCCATGAAATCCGAGATAGGATCCATGTATGAAAACGAAGTATGGACTTTGACTGACTTGCCCGTTGAGGGACAAGCCATAGAAAATAAATGGATCTTTAAGAAGAAGATAGACGCGGATGGTAATGTGACCATCTATAAAGCTCAGCTTGTCGCTAAGGGTTATCGATAAGTTCAAGGGGTTGACTACGATGAGACATTCTCACCGGTAGCGAAGCTAAAGTCCGTCCGAATCATGTTGGCAATTGCCGCATTCTATGATTATGAGATATGGCAAATGGACGTCAAAACGGCATTCCTTAATGGTTTCCTTAAGGAAGAATTGTATATGATGCAGCCGGAAGGTTTTTTTCGATCCTAAGAATGCTGACAAGGTGTGCAAGCTCCAACGCTCGATTTATGGGCCGGTGCAAGCATCTCGGAGTTGGAACATTCGCTTTGATGAGATGATCAAAGCATTTGGGTTTATGCAGACTTATGGAGAAGCCTGCGTTTACAAGAAAGTGAGTGGGAGCTCTGTAGCATTTGTCATATTAGATGTAGATGAGATACTTTTGATGGGAAATGATATAGAGCTTTTGGGCAGCATTAAGGCCTACTTGAATAAGAGTTTTTCAATGAAGGACCTTGGAGAAGCTGCTTATATATTAGGCATCAAGATCTATAGAGATAGATCAAGACGCCTCATAGGTCTTTCACAAAGCACATACCTTGATAAGATATTGAAGAAGTTCAATATGGATCAGTCTAAGAAGGGGTTCTTGCCTGTGTTGCAAGATGTGAAATTGAGCTCAGCTCAATGTCCGACCATGGCAGAAGATATAGAAGAGATGTGACGTCCGGATACTTAGGCTACAGTAATCTCACGATAATGATGCCACGTCATCATGGTTACTATTTTTAATCTTGCGGTGTATCACGTCCCTTTCGAATTCTAACTTAAAATAAAGTTAAACGATAAAAGTTTTCTAAAGTCAAATCTAAAATGTTCAAAGTGTAGCAAATAAATCATATATGATCAGGGTGGTGAACCCAAAATTTTATAAAATGCTTAGATGCACTAAATGATAGAAACAATAGCTAAATTATTTATTTAATCGTCACTTAAATGATTAAATTATTGAAAACTACTTTTAATAAATAAAAGGATAATTGTGGCAGTAATATAATTACTACCACTAATTTAGGTGCTAGAATTATATTTCATAAAACAAAAATAGTGTGAATTAAAACCGTAAAAGAAAAATGTTATAAACAGTTAAACAAAAAAAAGAAATAGAAGATCCCCCCCCCCCCGCTGGACCATGGCCCAGCAGGCCATCGGGCCGCCAGGCCGGCCCAGCCGGCGCCCCACTCCCCTCCTCCATATCCCCCACCCCGATCGAACCCTAGGGCAACCACCCCCCCATTTCCCCCATCGATACAGATCTGGATCGGGATCATCCCCGTGGCCCCGCACGAACCCCCCACTCCTCCCGCACGAAACCCCCCCCCACTCATCCCCTTCGCTCCTCCCACTCCTCCTCGATCTGGATCGGGGATCCGCCCCCGACGATTGCGCCTCGCGCCCCGACATCGGTGCCCGTCCCCGATGCCGCCTCACTCCGTCATCGGCCTCCTTCTCGCCGTGATGCCAACGCCGCGTTGCCGCCGACCCAGGCGACCCCGACGCCCGCCTCGCCGACCCATCACCGAATGCCATCGCCGCCGTCCTCTTCGTCGCCGGTGCCGCGTCGTCGAGCCCCCCCCCCCCCGAGCCCACTTAGCACCTCTATAGGCTCATGGTGAGCCCCTCTGCCGATTCCCCGCCTCTCCCCTTCGAGTTCCTCGCCTTAGGAGCCCCGCCCGAGTTAGGCCACCATGGCCGGAGCTTCGCTTCGTGCGTGCCTTGGCCGCGCTCCCACGCGCCTCTGGCCCCTCCCCGCGCCCGCTCACCGCACTCCCTCACCGCGCCCCGCGGCCCCCCCTGTCGCCGCCCTGCGCCCACGCCGGCGCCGTCCCTTGGCCGCTGCCGCTGCTCCAGTCGAAGCGGCGCCCCTGCCGAGCCCGCTCCTCCCTCCGTCCGCCCCTGTGGTGCGCCCGAAAGAGCGGGTGCTGGGCACCGTTGCGCCCGCGCCCGTTCGGGCGACAACCGCGCGGCCATGCGCCCGAAAACCGCAAGGCCCCCTGGGGCCAATGACATGGGGGCCCCAGCCCCAGAACGTTTATAAAAAAAGAATTAAAAATAAATAAATAAATAATAATTACATTAATTAATCAGTAAGTGAACTAATTAAGTTAATTAATCATATTTAATTAATCTAATTAACTAGTTAGTTTAATTAAATAGTAATTAGTTTAACTAAGACCTAATTAACCTAAACAGTGTATGACAGGTGGGTCCCACTGGACCCACATGTCAGTTTGAGCCAGTCAACTCTGTTGACTGCTGATGTCAGCATGACATCATGCTGATGTCATAAATACATCTTCGAATTAATTTAAATAATTAATTAAATACCAGAAATTATTAAAATCTTTAGAAAATCATATCTTTTAATCCGTAACTCGGATTAAATTATTTTCAACATGAAAGTTGCTCAGAACGACGAGATGAACCCGGATACGTAGCCCGTTCGTCCACCACACACCCCTAACATATCAAACCCGCAACTTTCACCTTCGGTTCATTTGCCCGAAAACACGAAACACCGGGAATACTTCCCGGATGTTTTCCCCCCTTCACCGGTATCACCTACTACCGCGTTAGGGCACACCGAACACTGCGTATTGTCTTGTTACGCTTTGTGATGCTTTGATTGCTTTGTTATTTATTGTGTTCCCTCTCCGCTACTTCTTTCCGGTAGACCTCGAGACTGCCGGTGACCCCCAGTTCGACAACGGAGTTGACGACCCCTCCTTCTTGCCAGAGCAACCAGGCAAGCCCCCCCCTTGATCACCAGATATCGCCTATTCTACTCTATACTGCTTGCATTAGAGTAGTGTAGCATGTTACTGCTTTCCGTTAATCCTATTTTGATGCATAGCCTGACATTGTCGCTACAGTCTGTTGATACCTTACCTGCAATCCTAAATGCTTAGTATAGGATGCTAGTTTTCCATCATCGGCCCTACATTCTTGTCAGTCTGCCATGCTATACTACTGGGCTGTGATCACTTCGGGAGGTGATCACGGGCATATACTATATACTTTACACTGTTACATTACTGGTGATACTGTTTGGAGATGGGGGCTGAAGGGGCAGGTGGCTCAGTCCAGGTAGTGGTGGGCCTGAGTTCCCGATGGCCCCCGACTGTTACTTTGTGGCGGAGCGACAGGGCAGGTTGAGACCACCTAGGAGACAGGTGGGCCTGGCCTTGTTCGGCATTCGTGGATACTTAACACGCTTAACGAGATCTTGGTATTTGATCTGAGTCTGGCTACTGGCCTATACGCACTAACCATCTACGCGGGAGTAGTTATGGGTATCCCGGCGTCGTGGTATCAGCCGAAGCCTTCTGACGTCAGCGACTGAGTGGCGCGCGCCGGGTTGGACTGCTTAACGCAACTGCCTTTGTAATGGAGGTTGCTAGGTCTGCTCCGGCCGCGTACGCAACGTGCAGGTGTGCTATGGGCGATGGGCCCAGACCCCTGTGCGCTTAGGTTTAGACCGGCGTGCTGGCCTCTCTGTTTTGCCTAGGTGGGGCTGCGACGTGTTGATCTTCCGAGGCCGGGCATGACCCAGGAAAGTGTGTCCGGCCAAATGGGATCGAGCGTGTTGGGTTATGTGGTGCACCCCTGCAGGGAAGTTAATCTATTCGAATAGCCGTGATCTTCGGTAACAGGACGACTTGGAGTTGTACCTTGACCTTATGACAACTAGAACCGGATACTTAATAAAACACACCCTTCCAAGTGCCAGATACAACCCGGTGATCGCTTTTCTACAGGGCGACGAGGAGAGGATCGCCGGGTAGGATTATGCTATGCGATGCTACTGGAGATGCGATGACTCTGGAGATGCTACTTGGAGATGCTACTTGGAGGACTTCAATCTACTCTCTTCTACATGCTGCAAGACGGAGGCTGCCAGAAGCGTAGTCTTCGACAGGATTAGCTATCCCCCTCTTATTCTGGCATTCTGCAGTTCAGTCCACTGATATGGCCTCCTTACACATATACCCATGCATATGTAGTGTAGCTCCTTGCTTGCGAGTACTTTGGATGAGTACTCACGGTTGCTTTCTCCCCTCTTTTCCCCCTTTCCCTTCTTACTGGTTGTCGCAACCAGATGCTGGAGCCCAGGAGCCAGACGCCACCGTCGACGACGACCCTACTACACCGGAGGTGCCTACTACTACGTGCAGCCCGCTGACGACGACCAGGAGTAGTTTAGGAGGATCCCAGGCAGGAGGCCTGCGCCTCTTTCGATCTGTATCCCAGTTTGTGCTAGCCTTCTTAAGGCAAACTTGTTTAACTTATGTCTGTACTCAGATATTGTTGCTTCCGCTGACTCGTCTATGATCGAGCACTTGTATTCGAGCCCTCGAGGCCCCTGGCTTGTATTATGATGCTTGTATGACTTATTTTATGTTTTAGAGTTGTGTTGTGATATCTTCCCGTGAGTCCCTGATCTTGATCGTACACGTTTGCGTGCATGATTAGTGTACGATTGAATCGGGGGCGTCACAAGTTGGTATCAGAGCCGACTGCCTGTAGGAATTCCCCTTCCAACTCCTTGGCCGAAGTCGAGTCTAGACTTTACAAAACTTTTACTAACATGGCTGTGCGGCCCATGGGCCCACGTCGCCATTGGGTGGTATTAGGATCTTTTACTCCTCGACCTTTACTCTGGGATTCTGAACTCTCTTCTATTCGGGTTAAACGATTTTGCTAAAAACAAAACTAACTTTAGGTTCTCGCAAGTACTTTTTCCCGGAGAGCCCCTCACTTCAGATGATCGCCTGCTACACCAGAAGATTCCGAAGATACTCTACGATGTGCTCTCGAGACTATGTGCCATCGCTTTTGCAATTCACTTCCATCGATAAATCCCTCTGGATAACTACTTACACCTATCGTTCATATTGTCATCCCCAGTTGCTCTTGTTATTACAAGATGTCCTGAAATACTCTTCGATATTCCGAGAATTCTTACGCTTACTGCCCTGCAGTTCCTTGCTGCATGAATACCCCTACGGATAATTACTCGTGCTTGCCGAGTATCCGCTCATCCCCAGTTGTTCTTGTGTTTCACAAAAGTCTTCAAAATAATATTCGATCTTCCGAAAATCCTCTGGAGCCTTTGGCTCTTGAAATTCTTGCTTGCTTGCATTATGGTTAATCCCATAAGTCTCGTAGTCTTAATGACATTCCTTGTCATTATCATTTTGAGTCTGTTGACTCAATATGTTTGCGAATACACGCAATCATCATTGATCCTTATAAATTACTTTTCCGGCTGAGCTTCCATTCTTTTAACTGAATTGGTTCTCGACCAATCCAATTGTCGTTGATTATACCCTAAGGCTATTCAACTTATCCATCCCTAATCAGAGCATTGCTTCTGATCCCTTGATTTGGAAATCATAATTCCTTTGCATTTGACAATTGAGTTAGTCAGTTGTTTCTATAATCTGATCTCCTTGCATTCTTCTCCCTCTAGTTGAGTACCGATACTCGTATCAGATCCTTTGTGGACCATCAAGTCCTTTGTTGGATTGTTATCCGACAGTGTCCTTCACATTTGATCACTTTATGAGTTCTTCCCCTGATACATAATGCCTTTGTTAAGTTGTATCCTCTGCTTGGCCAACCATGCTCTGCTTTCGGGCTTGTGTTATTTACTCTTGAAACTTGTGGTATATGTTTCTAAGAAGCCCCTATGGGTTGAACATATGCCTTCTCTAAACCGTGTGAACCCGAAAGTTTTCACGAGTCATACTCTTCTGGTGCTTCACCAGATAAAATTTCAACACTGCAACTTCATCGAACGTGAGAAGTGAATGAAAGGTTATGCATTGGAGAAGTGGGAGTCGACCTTGAACTTGTGTTCATGCCCATGGACACGATGTAGATCTTATCATTAAAGCTTCTCTTAAATGAATTATTCCTTTGGTATAAGTTCATCTTATATCTAGGATCTGGCCTTTTGCAATCGTGGTTCCGACCATGATTGTTCTTCTTTGATCTCATTTCTCGGACAAGTTAAACAATTGTCTTCTATGGATCAATACACCAGACCAACCTTTACTTTGATCTTGTGTCGAGTATTACCCCCTGGTATCTCGAGATTATCATGGAACTGCATAACTTTTTATGAGTTCTTCATCAAGTGCTACCTTCCCACTGATTCCAATTTTTCGCGGGCTCTGAGTTATTGAACACTCAAAGACACCGATAACTGAACCGAGTCCGCTCTACGGTTCAACAACTCTTCAGTAAGCTTCTATAAGTACGAGTTTGTACCCGATCACGCCATTCCTAGCCTGTTTGGCTATATCATTGTCGTGACGATTCTAACTGTGCTACCTGGTCCTTATTCTCGGAGCACCAATTTTCGACGATGAACTAACCTTACGTCGATCCTAATCGTCATATCAATTCGCCTTGAACAACAAGCTTGGTTTCGAGTTTGTGTCGTACCTTTGGTTCCAATAACCTTTCACTTCATCATTACTTGACTTGATGTCGTCACCGATCGATTACATCTTCATGAACTCTCGCGACAAAGGTGTCGTGATCATCAACATTCTGAGCTCATCCAGGATATCAATTGAATTCATGATGAGAAATACCATCCTTGCCCTCGATGAATTGTATTATCGTCGACCACTTTATTGCCCTCCCACCAACACAAGCTTGTTCATGTTTGGTGTTATACCTTGAGTTCCTTGCTATCCAGCAGTTGTTCTTCTTTACCTTGGAGTATTACCATCCTTTATGTTAAGAATGTTCTGAGATTTGTTCCACCTCTTGAGAATTCTTGACATAGAAATACTTCTCACCATCACCATTCTTTCTTGGTCCCCGTGTTAATACCAACAAGTGAACGGTGTTGTTTGGATTCTTTCCTTCTAGCAACCCTATCTCTTTGAAGTTAATGGTCGAAAGTTCATTCTTAGGCTATTGATTATTGCATCACCATTCTGACATTGGTCATGCAACCCAACCCATATTTCGGGCGCACCTTTCAACCAATGTTTAATTGTGTATGTTTTCCTCGAGCATACTTCCTTATATCATTTGATCTGACAAATGTTATCTCCTTGTTCACTAATTGTGGACATCCATCTTTTAGGAATCTCGGTGAATTGCCGTTGAGTTCACCAGACACCTCCTTGTCCTCTCCTTGGGTTAATGATGGACTCTTGATAACGGAAATCACTTCATAGTTCATTTCCCCGAGAATCTTACAATGTCATCTCGTCAATTTGCGTTGCACCTTTTCTTCTCAGGTATCCTAAGTCTGAGGTATCCTGACACCAACCGGATCTGAATCTCGGTCAGATATGATGGTTGGGACATATCTCCAAGAGTTGTAACATTGATCTCTACGTGACCCGGTAACATGATGTCATGCCTAGCACCCCCCCCTGGGTGGAGGACCTATCGTTATAATTTCTTTTGCAAGGACAACCATTCTTCCTGGAGGAAATTGTAAGACTTATTCTAGAAGTTATTCCTGATGGATCCTTCGTGTTTCCAAAGTCTAATCTTCACCTGAAGACCATGTCAATGCTATCTCGAAGCATGTCAATGGTACTCCGATTTTCAACAGGAACATTTGAAGCACGATGCTAAATTTTATTTATCATTTATCCTAACACAGTTGTATGGGTAATATCATGAGATTCCTCCCCCCCTTACCTAAAGAGTTTTCTACATTATATCCTGTCTTGGATATCATGCTCTGCTTGTCCTTGGGAAGGATATACCCCTGAAATATGTGATTAAACACATTTTCCTTGTCTTTGTTTTGTGTAATTTGATAACCATATTTCCTTTCCGTTGTTTGGTTTAACCTTTCTTGTGATCTATATAATCTAAGCAGTAATAATTCACTGCGTAGGTAAACACCTCGGTGTACAACTCTGACAGTGAGACCCTGTTTCTATTGTTGATGACATTTCGGTAACCGCCGATGGATGAGAACTTTGCCTCTTGGCCCGCCTCGTTCAACGAGCAGGAAAATAGTTCTCTTCGTCCCTCGCTCTTGGTATCGACGTTGTCGCCGACATAATCGACAGGCTACCCCCCTGACATGCCTTGCTTGCATGATCACGCAAGACGTCTCCGCCCTTCCTACTTCTAACCCACATGGTGGGCCCATAACCCACAGTTCCACAGGATCGAAACCTGACTCTCCTATACCCCCTGTTGTCGAAGTTATTCCTCGCGCTTGGCTTCGTATTTAATTCACGGGCCACCTTCCTAATGCTCTATTCTGGTAACAGACGCAATACTTACTCTCGCTGCTCTGAAACCCTTTCTCACTCTGGTTCAGACTTCGAGCAACTATCTATCCACTTGGAACCTCTTATTGTACCTTCGTACCTTACTCTTGATGTATTCGATATGTTCAACTCGAGAGATAATCTTATGCTCATTCATGGGTTAACCCCCAGATTGTTTCCCTCATAAGCATTCTGTCGTAGCCGAGCTGCCCCTTACCTATTCGTAAGTACGTTGGAGTTCCCGAGAAAAGAACGACATCACCATGATGACCTGAAGCAGAGAAGTGAAGACAACAATGTAATGGATCGACCTCCTCGAGAAGAGTAGCCAAGACCAACAAGACCCGTTAGAATTTCGCAACCTAATCCCTTCCCCGCACTTCCCCTCTTAAATCTCGGGACGAGATTTCTTGTAGTGGAGGAGAATTGTGACGTCCGGATACTTAGGCTACAGTAATCTCACGATAATGATGCCACGTCATCATGGTTACTATTTTTAATCTTGCGGTGTATCACGTCCCTTTCGAATTCTAACTTAAAATAAAGTTAAACGATAAAAGTTTTCTAAAGTCAAATCTAAAATGTTCAAAGTGTAGCAAATAAATCATATATGATCAGGGTGGTGAACCCAAAATTTTATAAAATGCTTAGATGCACTAAATGATAGAAACAATAGCTAAATTATTTATTTAATCGTCACTTAAATGATTAAATTATTGAAAACTACTTTTAATAAATAAAAGGATAATTGTGGCAGTAATATAATTACTACCACTAATTTAGGTGCTAGAATTATATTTCATAAAACAAAAATAGTGTGAATTAAAACCGTAAAAGAAAAATGTTATAAACAGTTAAACAAAAAAAAGAAATAGAAGATCCCCCCCCCCCCCGCTGGACCATGGCCCAGCAGGCCATCGGGCCGCCAGGCCGGCCCAGCCGGCGCCCCACTCCCCTCCTCCATATCCCCCACCCCGATCGAACCCTAGGGCAACCACCCCCCCCATTTCCCCCATCGATACAGATCTGGATCGGGATCATCCCCGTGGCCCCGCACGAACCCCCCACTCCTCCCGCACGAAACCCCCCCCCACTCATCCCCTTCGCTCCTCCCACTCCTCCTCGATCTGGATCGGGGATCCGCCCCCGACGATTGCGCCTCGCGCCCCGACATCGGTGCCCGTCCCCGATGCCGCCTCACTCCGTCATCGGCCTCCTTCTCGCCGTGATGCCAACGCCGCGTTGCCGCCGACCCAGGCGACCCCGACGCCCGCCTCGCCGACCCATCACCGAACGCCATCGCCGCCGTCCTCTTCGTCGCCGGTGCCGCGTCGTCGAGCCCCCCCCCCCCCCGATCCCACTTAGCACCTCTACAGGGTCATGGTGAGCCCCTCTGCCGATTCCCCGCCTCTCCCCTTCGAGTTCCTCGCCTTAGGAGCCCCGCCCGAGTTAGGCCACCATGGCCGGAGCCTTCGCTTCGTGCGTGCCTTGGCCGCGCTCCCACGCGCCTCTGGCCCCTCCCCGCGCCCGCTCACCGCACTCCCTCACCGCGCCCCGCGGCCCCCCCTGTCGCCGCCCTGCGCCCACGCCGGCGCCGTCCCTTGGCCGCTGCCGCTGCTCCAGTCGAAGTGGCGCCCCTGCCGAGCCCGCTCCTCCCTCCGCCCACCCCTGTGGTGCGCCCGAAAGAGCGGGTGCTGGGCACCGTTGCGCTCGCGCCCGTTCGGGCGACAATCGCGCGGCCATGCGCCCGAAAACCGCAAGGCCCCCCTGGGGCCAATGACATGGGGGCCCCAGCCCAGAACGTTTATAAAAAAAAGAATTAAAAATAAATAAATAAATAATAATTACATTAATTAATCAGTAAGTGAATTAATTAAGTTAATTAATCATATTTAATTAATCTAATTAACTAGTTAGTTTAATTAAATAGTAATTAGTTTAACTAAGACCTAATTAACCTAAACAGTGTATGACAGGTGGGTCCCACTGGACCCACATGTCAGTTTGAGCCAGTCAACTCTGTTGACTGCTGATGTCAGCATGACATCATGCTGATGTCATAAATACATCTTCGAATTAATTTAAATAATTAATTAAATACCAGAAATTATTAAAATCTTTAGAAAATCATATCTTTTAATCTGTAACTCGGATTAAATTATTTTCAACATGAAAGTTGCTCAGAACGACGAGACGAACCCGGATACGTAGCCCGTTCGTCCACCACACACCCCTAACATATCAAACCCGCAACTTTCACCTCGGTTCATTTGCCCGAAAACACGAAACACCGGGAATACTTCCCGGATGTTTTCCCCCCTTCACCGGTATCACCTACTACCGCGTTAGGGCACACCGAACACTGCATATTGTCTTGTTACGCTTTGTGATGCTTTGATTGCTTTGTTATTTATTGTGTTCCCTCTCCGCTACTTCTTTCCGGTAGACCCCGAGACTGCCGGTGACCCCCAGTTCGACTACGGAGTTGACGACCCCTCCTTCTTGCCAGAGCAACCAGGCAAGCCCCCCCTTTGATCACCAGATATCGCCTACTCTTCTCTATACTGCTTGCATTAGAGTAGTGTAGCATGTTACTGCTTTCCGTTAATCCTATTCTGATGCATAGCCTGTCATTGCTGCTACAGTCATTGATACCTTACCCGCAATCCTAAATGCTTAGTATAGGATGCTAGTGTTCCATCAGTGACCCTACACTCTTGTCCGTCTGCCATGCTATACTACTGGGCTGTGATCACTTCGGGAGGTGATCACGGGCATATACTATATACTTTACACTGTTACATTACTGGTGATACTGTTTGGAGATGGGGGCTGAAGGGGCAGGTGGCTCCATCCAGGTAGTGGTGGGCCTGAGTTCCCGACGGCCCCCGACTGTTACTTTGTGGCGGAGCGACAGGGCAGGTTGAGACCACCTAGGAGACAGGTGGGCCTGGCCTTGTTCGGCATTCGCGGATACTTAACACGCTTAACGAGATCTTGGTATTTGATCTGAGTCTGGCTACTGGCCTATACGCACTAACCATCTACGCGGGAGTAGTTATGGGTATCCCGGCGTCGTGGTATCAGCCGAAGCCTTCTTGACGTCAGCGACTGAGTGGCGCGCGCCGGGTTGGACTGCGTAACGCACTTCCTTTGTAATGGAGGTTGCTAGGTCTGCTCACCGGCCGCGTACGCAACGTGCAGGTGTGCTAAGGGCGATGGGCCCAGACCCCTGTGTGCTTAGGTTTAGACCGCGTGCTGACCTCTCTGTTGTGCCTAGGTGGGGCTGCGATGTGTTGATCTTCCGAGGCCGGGCATGACCCAGGAAAGTGTGTCCGGCCAAATGGGATCGAGCGTGTTGGGTTATGTGGTGCACCCCTGCAGGGAAGTTAATCTATTCGAATAGCCGTGATCTTCGGTAACAGGACGACTTGGAGTTGTACCTTGACCTTATGACAACTAGAACCGGATACTTAATAAAACACACCCTTCCAAGTGCCAGATACAACCCGGTGATCGCTTTTCTACAGGGCGACGAGGAGAGGATCGCCGGGTAGGATTATGCTATGCGATGCTACTGGAGATGCGAATGGAGATGCTACCTGGAGATGCTACCTGGAGATGCTACTTGGAGGACTTCAGATCGTCCTCTTCTACCTGTTGCAAGACGAGGCTGCCAGAAGCGTAGTCTTCGTACAGACTAGCTATCCCCCTCTTATTCTGGCATTCTGCAGTTCAGTCCACTGATATGGCCTCCTTACACATATACCCATGCATATGTAGTGTAGCTCCTTGCTTGCGAGTACTTTGGATGAGTACTCACGGTTGCTTTTCTCCCTCTTTTCCCCCTTTCCCTTCTACTTGGTTGTCGCAACCAGATGCTGGAGCCCTGGAGCCAGACGCCACCGTCGACGACGACTCCTACTACACTGGAGGTGCCTACTACTACGTGCAGGCCGCTGACGACGACCAGGAGTAGTTTAGGAGGATCCCAGGCAGGAGGCCTGCGCCTCTTTCGATCTGTATCCCAGTTTGTGCTAGCCTTCTTAAGGCAAACTTGTTTAACTTATGTCTGTACTCAGATATTGTTGCTTCCGCTGACTCGTCTATGATCGAGCACTTGTATTCGAGCCCTCGAGGCCCCTGGCTTGTATTATGATGCTTGTATGACTTATTTATGTTTTAGAGTTGTGTTGTGATATCTTCCCGTGAGTCCCTGATCTTGATCGTACACTATTGCGTGCATGATTAGTGTACGATTGAATCGGGGGCGTCACAAGAGATGAGTGTCATCCCCTATGCCTCAGCCATAGGTTCTATTATGTATGCCATGCTGTGTACCAGACCTGATGTAAACCTTGTCGTAAGTTTGGTAGGTAGGTACCAAAGTAATCCTGGCAAGGAACACTAGATAGCGGTCAAGAATATCCGGAAGTACCTGAAAAGGACTAAGGAAATGTTTCTCGTTTATGGAGGTGACGAATAGCTCGTCGTAAAGGGTTACGTCGACGCTAGCTTCGACACAGATCTGGATGACTCTAAGTCACAGACCGGATACGTGTATATTTTGAATGGTGGGGCAGTAAGCTGGTGTAGTTGCAAGCAGAGCATCGTGGCGGGATCTACATGTGAAGCGGAGTACATGGCAGCCTCGGAGGAAGCGCATGAAGCAATTTGGGTGAAGGAGTTCATCACCGACCTAGGAGTCATACCCAATGCATCGGGGCCGATCAAACTCTTCTGTGACAACACTGGAGCTATTGCACTTGCCAAGGAGCCCAGGTTTCACAAGAAGACCAGGCACATCAAGCGTCGCTTCAACTCCATTCGTGAAAATGTTCAAGATGGAGACATAGATATTTGTAAAGTACATACAGACCTAAATGTAGTTGATCTATTGACTAAACCTCTCCCTAGAGCAAAACATGATCAACACCAGAATTCCATGGGTGTTTGATTCATCACAATGTAACTAGATTATTGACTCTAGTGCAAGTGGGAGACTGTTGGAAATATGCCCTAGAGGCAATAATAAAAGGATTATTATTATATTTCCTTGTTCATGATAATTGTCTTTTATTCATGCTATAATTGTGTTATCCGGAAATCGTAATACATGTGTGAATACATAGACACCAACATGTCCCTAGTAAGCCTCTAGTTGACTAGCTCGTTGATCAACAGATAGTCATGGTTTCCTGACTATGGACATTAGATGTCATTGATAACGAGATCACATCATTAGGAGAATGATGTGATGGACAAGACCCAATCCTAAACATAGCACAAGATCGTATAGTTCGTTTGCTAGAGTTTTTCCAATGGCAAGTATATTTTCCTTAGACCATGAGATCGTGTAACACCCGGATACCGTAGGAGTGCTTTGGGCGTACCAAACGTCACAACGTAACTGGGTGACTATAAAGGTATACTATGGGTATCTCCAAAAGTGTCTGTTGGGTTGACACGGATCAAGACTGGGATTTGTCACTCTGTATGACGGAGAGGTATCTTTGGGCCCACTCGGTAATGCATCATCATAATGAGCTCAAAGTGACCAAGTGTCTGGTCATGGGATCATGCATTACGGTACGAGTAAAGTCACTTGCCGATAATGAGATTGAATGAGGTATTGGGATATCGACGATCGAATCTCGGGCAAGTAACATACCGATTGACAAAGGGAATTGTATACGGGGTTGCTTGAATCCTCGACATCGTGGTTCATCCGATGAGATCATCGAGGAGCATGTGGGAGCCAACATGGGTATCCAGATCCCACTGTTGGTTATTGACCGGAGAGCCATCTCGGTCATGTCTACATGTCTCCCAAACCCGTAGGGTCTACACACTTAAGGTTCGGTGACGCTAGGGTTGTAGAGATATGAATATGCAGTAACCCGAAAGTTGTTCGGAGTCCCGGATGAGATCCCGGACATCACGAGGAGTTCCGGAATGGTCCGGAGGTGAAGAATTATATATAGGAAGTGCAGTTTCGGCCATCGGGAGAGTTTCGGGGGTCACCAGTATTGTACCGGGACCACCGGATGGGTCCCGGGGGTCCACCGGGTGGGACCACCCATCTTGGAGGGCCCCATGGGCTGAAGTGGGGAGGGGAACCAGCCCATAGTGGGCTGGTGCGCCCCCCTTGGCCCACCCCCTGCGCCTAGGGTTGGAAACCCTAGGGTGGGGGGGCGCTCCACTTGCCTTGGGGGCCACTCCACCCTTGGCCGCCGCCCCCCTAGGAGATCCCATCTCCTAGGGCCGGCGCCCCCCCTTGGGGAGCCTATATAAGGGGGGGAGGGAGGGGCAGCGGCACCCTTGACTCTTGGCGCCTCCCTCTCCCCTGCTACACCTCTCCCTCTCGCAGAAGAACGACGAAGCCCTGCTGCGGTGATTGCTGCATCCACCACCACGCTGTCGTGCTGCTGGATCTTCATCAACCTCTCCTCCCCCCTTGCTGGATCAAGAAGGAGGAGACGTCATGCTGACCGTACGTGTGTTGAACACGGAGGTGCCGTCCGTTCGGCGCTAGGATCTCCGGTGATTTGGATCACGTCGAGTACGACTTCCTCATCCCCGTTCTTTGAATGCTCCCGCACGTGATCTACAAAGGTATGTAGATGCAATCCGATCACTTGTTGCTAGATGAACTCATAGATGGATCTTGGTGAAACCGTAGGAAAATTTTTGTTGTCTGCAACATTCCCCAACACTTTAATATGTTGTGACTGCAGATGGAGCTGCCACCGTGGAGACCCTTCGGGCGGAGCTTGCCCGAGCCAAGGAACAAGCAAGGAGTAGCAATCCAGCCGCTCTAAAGGCGGCCGAAGAGTTGAGGGACGAACAGGCCGCGCATTGCGAGAGCAACGAAAGAATGGCCAAAATGGCTGAAGAGTTAAAAGATGCCGCTGACCTTTACCAGCTTCTTGAAGAAGAAAGCCGAGCGAGGGCGATGGGCCTGGAGAAGGCCCTGGTAGCTGCCAAGGAAGCCCGCTCCAAAATTAGAGCAACGAAGGAGGAGCTGCATCAAGCTGGAGATATCGTGTCTAGGAAGCCCTTCTTGTTGCGGACTTAATTCGGAGATCCGAAGTATGCTCCTCTTGACCAACTATGGAGTTCTATGGATGCCTACATGGATTTGGTTGCAAGTGCTGCTGATGCAGCCGATTACTTCAAGGATCAGAAAGATCACGAAGTGGAAAAGCTGTTCTGGTCAAAGTTTCATGCTCCAGTCCGTCCGCTGCTGTTGAATGAGCGAATGGCCGAGTGGGCCGAGCTCCATAGGTTGTCCGGAGTTGCCATGAGGTCCGTTGTGGATCATCTATGGCCGGGAGGGCCAATGCCAAATAGCTATTTTAGTTTAGTGCAACAATTGGTGCTGTGCCACGCATCGATGCTATGAAGAGATCGGCGTGCATAGAGGGTGCGTGGATGGCCTTTGCCCGTGTCAAGACATACTGGGCGGAGATGGAGGCCACCACTGTTGCGACACAGGGTTCGGTCGTAGGCCGAGTGGCTGCCGACCACTAGTTTGAAGAAGTTCTTGAAGGCGCTCGTTCGATAGAGACTCAGTGCTCGAAGAATATTATGTTCTAGTGACATGTACTTCCATTGTAAAAATAATCTTTTATTGAGTTATCAAGGCTGTATTTATACTTTTGCCCGAAAGTACTATGATGCCTCATGTGCGGCCGTTTATGTATATATGTATATAACCTGAAAGTTTGCAGTCGTCGGCTTCCGCCCCCATGCATATAATGTGGGGGTGTGCGCAGAAAACGTGAATCCACACTTGATCCAATGTCTTGGTCCATTAAGGAGGTGGTAGCACAGCGAACGAGGCAATCAGACTATATTGTTGTAACACTTTCACTTAGCCATAGGAGTTTGATGGTGGGGCTACTATATAGCCCTTATACTTCCGCGCTCGTCTGAATACGGGGCAGTACGTACATGACCGGGAAACGGCCCTTCGTTAATGCGGAGGAATCCCTAAGATTCCGCTGAGTCATCGAGTGGTTGACCAGTCTCTTGCTATATCATGACAGTCAATTTTCGGCTTTCTCTACTGAGGTGCTCATCCGGATGAACCAGGGCACAATCGTAGTAGTTCTCCCAGTGCTACCTTAGCCGATATAACAGAACGTAAGGTACCTAAACGTGGGAGTCGGGCAAACCCATCATTTGACCAAAGACATGATTCGGAGCTGATGCATATAGGGACAAACTCGCGACGCCAAACACTCCCTAAGGTGGTTGGTCTTTATAACATGTACCGGGCTAAACAATGCCCTTAATAATAAACCCCATCTGTCTAGGTACGTGCAATATCCTGACGTGGCCACATGCAAATAACGTCAGCATCCTTCTCGGTTGTGTGGAGTATCCGGAGGATGTGAGCAACAAGAGAAAGTAAAAAAGGTTTACACATGGTCTTAATCTAAAAAGAAACCTTTGGGTGGGTCCCTGCTGCATGGCTGCACCTGTGTCTTCGTTGTGCCATGTCCTGCACGGGAGTAGCACGATTGTCATCTATAAAAGGAAAGAACTTAGGTGAAAGTTGTCGTGCCAAAAAAAGAATTGGTTATTATCAATTAACTATCAAAATTCAAGAGAAGTCAAGTTGAGCCGAGTTTGCCCTGATTACACGCGGGAAGCCCCTGGTATCGTCTATGAGGGTTTGATCATCAAACCAATCTCATGTATATGCGGTGGAGCGCCGGACTCGTCTAACCGTGTCCGTGGTCTTGACGACCTGTCATTTTTTTCTGGTTGGTGAGGCCGTCTAGTTCGAGGCTGTTAAAGCCGCCGCATCCTCTTCCGCACATAAAAAACGTTCGGTATTTCCGCTAACTGTTATGATGCCATGTGGACCGGGCAGCTTAATCTTGAGAAAAGCATAATGCGGTATTGCATTAAAAGGAGCGAAAGCCGTTCTTCCGACTAGTGCTTCATAACCACTTCGGAATGGAGCGACGTGGAAAGTTAACCTTTCGCTTCGGAAGTTATCGGGAGAACCGAATACAACCTCGAGCAGTAGAGAGCCCCTACATCGGGCCTCTTGGTCTGGTATTACTCCCTTGAAGGTTGTATTACTGTGGCTTATTTGTGTCGGGTCTATTCCCATTTTGCGGACTGTGTCCTGATATATCAGATTTAGATCACTGCCGCCGTCCATGAGGACTCATGTAAAATGGTACCCGTTTATTATTGGGTCTAACACCAAGGCCACCAGTCCTTCGTGCCGGATACTTGTCGCGTGATCCCTACGATAAAAAGTGATCGGGCAAGCCAACCAGGGGTTGAACCTAAGGGTGATGGGCTCTATGGCGTGTGTGTCTCGGAGTGCATGCTTGCTTCTCCTCTTTATCACATGGATCACGTTTACCGTTTTAACCTCTGGTGGGAACTTTTTCGGTCCTCCGGTGCTTTGTTGGCGAGGTTCATCCTCGTCTTCGCTTGGTGTTTCTTCCCCTTTGTGTTCAGCGTTTAGCTTACCAACCTACTTGAAGACCCAACATTCTTTGTGGGTGTGATTTGTAGGTTTGTCGGGGGTGCCGTGAATCTGACAGAGCTTGTCAAGAATCTTGTTTAGGCTAGATGGTCCTTCTCTGTTGCCTTTGAAAGGCTTTTTCTGCTGACCTGGTCGAGAGCCCCTGAATCCGGCGTTTACCACCTTATTATCTGGGCTACCTTCTTTATTTTGATGCTTGTTTTTGTTGCGTCGTGGTTTTCCATTGCCATCCTTGACTTCGGATGTGCTTGGGTCACTGGTGCTACTACGGGCCAACTAGCTATCTTCGCCCGCGCAAAAGCGGGTCACGAGGCTTGTTAGGGCTGCCATTGTTCTCAGTTTTTCTTGGCTGAGGTTTCTGGCGAGCCATTCCTCTCGGACACTATGTTTAAAAGCTGCTAAGGCTTCAGCGTCCGGACAGTCGACGATTTGGTTCTTCTTGGTGA
Source organism: Triticum aestivum (assembly GCF_018294505.1). Lineage (NCBI taxonomy): Eukaryota > Viridiplantae > Streptophyta > Magnoliopsida > Poales > Poaceae > Triticum > Triticum aestivum. Next base: position 81,365,655 of record NC_057809.1, read on the forward strand.
GGAACCTGTTCCAAAGCTTTCGGGCGAACTCTCCGAGATGTTGGATTATATGACTTAAATCGTCTGCATCCGGAGGTCGAACATAAGTCCCTTGAAAATTAGCCCGAAAAGCGTCCTCGAGCTCCTCCCAACTTCCAATTGAGTTTTCGGGGAGGCTTTTCAGCTAGTGCCGAGCTGGCCCTTTAAGCTTGAGGGGCAAGTATTTAATGGCATGGAGATCATCTCCGTGAGCCATATGAAGATGGAGGATAAAGTCCTCGATCCAGACTCCAGGGTCTGTGGTCCCGTCGTACGCCTCTATGTTCGCTGGTTTGAATCCTTCTGGGAATTCGTGATCCAGCACCTCATCAGTGAAACATAGGGGGTGTGCAGCACCCCTGTATTGGGATATGCCATGGTGTTCGGACGGTTGTAGTATTCGGTTTTGATTTTGTGCTGGAGTGCGCTTCCTAGATCCATAGATGGATCTGGTCACGCCGGATTTTTGGTGCAAGTTCTCACGTAGATCGTGTGTTGACTTATGTGTGACTTTGTTGGCCGCTCTATCGCGGTCACAAGTTGGTGGATCTGGCCGGCTGGCCGTATCATTTTCGGCTGTGTGGGCTCTAAGGCCTCATCATCGAATTCAGGTAATAGCTTGCGCTTTGGATAGCTATTTGTGTGGTCACTTCCACCATACTTTGTTTCGTTGTCGAGCACTTTGTTCCACCTGCTGTTGAGCATATCTTGTGCGGCCTTAAGCCTTTGCTTCTGCTTCTTCAAGCTCCTCACTGTGGCAATAAGCCTTCTGCAGAGGTTCTCTTGCTCCAAGTGCGTTTCCGGGATGATGTGTGCATCTTCGTTTGGACTGGTTTCCTCCCCAAATGGGGTTTCATGAGGTTTATCCTTGGCGTCGCCGTGTTCGAACGTCGGATCCGCACTATGTTCACCGTTTGCATCTTGATTGTGCTCTGCCACCAGGGCGGTGCAGTCGTCGTTTCTTCTAGAGTCGACTGGATTGTTATATCCCTTTGTGCTGTTATCGCTGTTTTTGCTATGGCAGGACTTAGAGCGGCGGCGTTGATGTTGGCGCTTGGTTTGCTTGGAGGGGGCATCCTCCGCTGTCTCTTCGCCATTGCCCTCTTTGGGTGTATCCACCATGTATATGTCATGTGATGAAGTGGTTGTCCGGCGCCCTACGGGCGCTAGTTCCTGTTCGTCTCCTGCATCTTCGTTCATGCCGTCGATGTCTTCAGAGTCGAAGTTAAGCATGTCAGTTAAGTCGTCGACAGTGGCTACCAAGTGGGTGGTGGGTGGGCAGTGAATTTCTTCACCGTCCGCATCCCATTCTAGCTGAACGTAGTTCGGCCAAGGTTCTCCTGACAGGGAGAGAGACCTTAATGTATTTAGCAGTTCGCCGAAAGGCGAGTGCTGAAAGATATCCGCGGAGGTGAACTCCATGATCGGCGCCCAATCGAGTTCGACGGGCACGGATGTAAGCGGCTCGGAGTCCATGGCCGGAGATGAATCCAGTGGTTCGGCGACACGGCTCTCGTAAGGGGTAAAGTTAGCATCTGGCTCTATCGCTGCTGAGAGCGCGGCCTCCGTGGCGGACTCTATCCCTTCGCTCTCGGATGGCGCGATTTGCTCTGGATTGATGGCCGGAGTAGTTGCAGATGCGATCTCCCGAATACTGTCTGACGCGATAGAGTTATGTCATGCTCGTCGTGACAGTACGGCGCACCTAACACAGGCTCGAATCCGTCGAAGATCAAGTCTCGGTGGATGTCGGCAGTGTAGTTCAAGTTTCTGAATCTGACCTAATGGCCAGGGGCGTAGCTCTCGGTCTGCTCCAGATGGCCAAGCGAATTGGCCCGCAGTGCGGAGTCGCCGAATACAAGGATCTGTCCGGGGGGAAAACCTCACCCTGGACCGCATCACTACCGATGATCGAAGGAGCCATCAAGCCTTATGGTGGCGTCACAGTGGAACTCTCAATGAAAGCACCAATGATATCGTCATAGACCAACTAATTCGAGCACTCTCGATGACAATGAGTCTGGTGCGCAGTATTGTCTTCGGCATTGCAAGGCGGGTTCTTCTCCAAATACTTCATGGAAGATTTTTGAACACAAGGATTGTGTCCGGTTCTGCAAAACAAGTTCCACACCCCACCGTAGAGAGAATAATATTTCCGTCGATCTAATATGCTGACACGTTTTGGCAGCACAACATCACGTCACGTCCCGGGCCTTATCTGAACCGTTTTTATCAACCAGCGCTGCGCATATTGCGAGGTGATTTTTCTGTCACATCCTGTCAAAGCAGAGATCGTGTCCCCCTTATTACGGGATTCTTATCAATACCGACGTGGGTAACCCAACCGTGCCTGTTGGTATGACTCCTAGATCTTAGGCAAGTCCAAAACGGCCACGAGGAGGACGCTTGATATTCACCCTCTTTATAAAGAGGACAAGGATTTTTCTTTTTTCCCTCTCGTGCTCAATCGAATCCTTCCCCCGCCTCGAGTTCTAACACCCAAAGCTCAGGTCAGGCGCTTCGGACCTTCAACTATGTCCGAATCCAACCTTCAAGGTCGGTGGATGCCTTCCTCTGTGACAGAGGAGGACATCAAGAAGCTGAGAGAGGCCAGATATCTGACCGCCAAAATTTCGCATAGGCTGCCTACTGATAACCCACAAGTATAGGGGATCGCAACAGTTTTCGAGGGTAGAGTATTCAACCCAAATTTATTGATTCGACACAAGGGGAGCCAAAGAATATTCTCAAGTATTAGCAGCTGAGTTTTCAATTCAACCACACCTGGAAACTTAGTATCTGCAGCAAAGTGTTTAGTAGCAAAGTAATATGATAGTGGTGGTAGAGGTAAGAAAAGTAAAGATAGAAAAACTAATGTTTTTGGTATTTTGTAGTGATTGTAACAGTAGTAGCGGAAAAGTAAATAAGCGAGAACCAGTATATGGAAAACTCGTAGGCACCGGATCAGTGATGGATAATTATGTCGGATGCAGTTCATCATGTAACAGTCATAACATAGGGTGACACAGAACTAGCTCCAATTCATCAATGTAATGTAGGCATGTATTCCGTATATAGTCATACGTGCTTATGGAAAAGAACTTGCATGACATCTTTTGTCATACCCTCCCGTGGCAGTGGGGTCCTATTGGAAACTAAGGGATATTAAGGCCTCCTTTTAATAGGAAACCAGAACAAAGCATTAGCACATAGTGAATACATGAACTCCTCAAACTATGGTCATCACTGGGAGTGGTCCTGCTTATTCTCACTTCGGGGTTGCCGGATCATAACGCATAGTAGGTGACTATAGACTTGCAAGATAGGATCAAGAACTCACATATATTCATGCAAACTTAATAGGTTCAAATCTGAAATCATGGCACTCGGGCCCTAGTGACAAGCATTAAGCATAGCAAAGTCATAGCAACATCAATCTCAGAACATAATGGATACTAGGGATCAAACCCTAACAAAACTAATTCGATTACATGATAAATCTCATCCAACCCATCACCGTCCAGCAAGCCTATGATGGAATTACTCACGCACGGCGGTGAGCATCATGAAATTGGTGATGGAGGATGGTTGATGATGACGACGGCGACGAATCCCCCTCTCTGGAGTCCCGAACGGACTCCAGATCATCCCTCCCGAGAGGTTTTAGGGCCTAGCGGTGGCTCCATATCGTAAAACGCGATGATTTCTTATCTCTGATTTTTTTTCTCTCCGAAAGCAAATATATAGAGTTGGAGTTGGCGTCCTAGGGGGGCGCCCTAGGGGGGCGCCCCCCACCCTCGTGAGAAGGGTGTGGCCCCCTAGTCTTCATATTTGGCAAGGATTTTTTATTATTTTTTCTAAGACCTCCCGTGGAGTTTCAGGTCATTCCGAGAATATTTGTTTTCTGCACATAAAACAACATCACGGTAATTCTGCTGAAAACAGCGTCAGTCCAGGTTAGTTCCATTCAAATCATACAAGATAGAGTCCAAAACAAGGGCAAAAGTGTTTGGAAAAGTAGATACGACGGAGACGTATCAACTCCCCCAAGCTTAAACCCTTACTTGTCCTCAAGAAATTTAGTTGACAAACTGAAAGAAAGAAAGAAAAACTTTTAAAAACTCTATTTGCTCTTGTTGTTGTAACTATGTCAAGCCAGGATTCAAGTTTTCAGCATAAATCATAAGTAACCACATTTGCAATAATTCTCAGGTCTCACAACTACTCGTATCAATAGCATAATCAACTAGCAAGTCATAATAATAAATCTTGGATGACAACACTTTCTCAAAACAATCATAATATCATATAACAAGATGGTATCTCGCTAGCCCTTTCTGAGACCGCAAAACATAAATGTAGAGCACCTTTAAAGATCAAGGACTGACTAGACATTGTAATTCACGGTAAAAGAGATCCAATCATAGTCATACCCAATATAAATTAACTGTGATGAATGCAAATGATGGCTGTGCTCTCCAGCTAGTGCTTTTTAATAAGAGGGTGATGACTCAGCATAAATGTAAATGGATAGGTCCTTCGTAGAGGGAAGAAGGGATTTGTAGAGGTGCCAGAGCTCGGTTTTGAAATAGAGATAAATTGTATTTTGAGCGGTATACTTTCATTGTCAACGTAACAACTAAGAGATGGCGATATCTTCCATGCTAAACACATTATAGGCGGTTCCCAAACAGAATGATAAAGTTTATACTCCCCTCCACCAACAAGCATCAATTCATAGCTTGCTCGAAACAACGAGTGCCTCCAACAAACATCAGGTCCTAGGGGGAGTTTTGTTTGCAATTAATTTTGATTTAGTTTGCATAAAGCATGGGACTGAGCATCCCGGTGACCAGCCATTTTCTCGAGAGTGAGGAGAAGAGTCCACTCCTCTTGAGAATAACCCGCCTAACACGGAAGATAAGGACAACCTTTGTTGATACATGAGATATTCGAGCATACAAAACAGAATGTTTATTTGAAGGTTTAGAGTTTGGCACATACAAATTTACTTGGAACGGCAGGTAGATACCGCATATAGGAAGGTATGGTGGACTCATCTGGAATAACTTTGGGGTTTAAGGGATTGGATCCACAAGCAGTATTCCCGCTTAGTACAGGTGAAGGCTAGCAAAAGACTGGGAAGCGACCAACTAGAGAGTGACAACAGCCATGTACATGCATTAAAATTAATAAACATTGGATGCAAGCATGAGTAGGATATAATCCACCATGAACTTAAATATCGTGAAGGCTATGTTGATTTTGTTTCAACTACATGAGTGAACATGTGCCAAGTCAAGTCACTTAAATCATTCAAAAGAGGATACTACCCCATCATACCACATCATAATCATCTCAATAGCATGTTGGCATACAAGGTAAATCATTATAACTCATAGCTAATCAAGCATGGCACAAGCAACTCTGATCTCTAATTGTCATTGCAAACATGTTTATTCATAATAAGCTGAATCAGGAACGACGGGCTCATCATATTTACAAAAACAAAAAAGGTCGAGTTCATACCAGTTTTTCTCATCTCAGTCAGTCCATCATATATCATCATAATTGCCTTTCACTTGCACGACCGAGTGGTGTGAATAATAATAAGAGTGCACATGCATTGGACTAAGCTGGAATCTGCGAGCATTCAATAAACAGGAGACGACAAGGCAATATGGGCTCTTTGGTTAATTCAACAATAATGCATATAAGAGCCACTTCAACAATTTAATTATGGTCTTCTCCTACTGACCCCCAAAGAAAAGAAAAGAAATAAAACTATTTACACGGGAAAGCTCCCAACAAGCAAAAGAAGAACGGGAAATATTTTTGGGTTTTCTTTTTAATTATTACTACTACGGCAGAAAAATAAACTACTACTAATTTTTTGGTTTTTTCTTAAGGTTTAACAAACACACAAGAAGAAAGCAGGAAAAGGAAAATAAACTAGCATGGATATTACAGTGAAAAAGTATGAGCACCGACATCTAGCAATGAGTGTGTGTGAACATAAATGTAATGTCGGTGATAAATACGTACTCCCCCAAGCTTAGGCTTTTGGCCTAAGTTGGTCTATGGCCACGGCTGGCCTGGCGGATATCCATAATAATAGTTGTTGGGGTCGTACTGTGATGAGGAAGGATAGTTGGGATCATACTGATGTGCAGCGGTTATCGCCTGCTGAGCTGCAGTGTGGAGACGAGCTGCCTCTGCTCTCCTCTCGTACTCTTCTGCCTCCTCTCTGGTAATAACATATCTTCCTTTTGTGTGAATCAAAGAAGGCAGGAGCAGGGAGAGTAATACGGAAAACACGTCGTTTATCAAAAATTAAGCGATATAAGAGAGGTGATTCAGGCCTCTCGACAAACTGGTGCGAAGCCATAGAGTTATAATCTAAATATGCAGGAGGCAACTCCATATCACCCTCACGAATGTCTATTTCAAGAAAATGAGCTAAGCGCGTTGCATAAATTCCTCCAAAGAAATCTCCATTATATCTATTATGATGCAACCTACGAGCTACAATGGCTCCCATATGATAAGATTGGTCTCCTAACACAGCACTCCTAAGAATGCTGAGATCAGGGACACACATGTGACATGCTTCATCCTTAGCATTTATGCACCTACCGATGAAAAGAGCAAAATAATGTATAGGAGGAAAGTGAATGCTCCCTATGGTAGCCTGCGTTATATCTCTGGATTCCCCCACAGTTATACTAGCAAGAAAGTTTCTAAATTCAGACTTAGGGGGATCCCTAATACTGCCCCATGATGGAAGTTCGCAAGCAGAAGTGAAATCCTCTAGGTCCATGGTATAAGATTTGTCATAAAGATCAAACATGACTGAAGCAGAATTACGCGAAGATGAATACTCAAACCTCCTCACAAATGAACTTGTGAGATCATGATACTGGGGGCATTTGTTAGCCTCAAAATCCTCGAGACCGGCATTGCGCAAATATGATTTGAATTCTTCTTTAATTCCCGCACAGTCCATAAAATTTTCCGACAGCCATTCGCAAGGCCGTATTGGAGCGTCTCTTGGTGGATCCTCGTCAGCATCACGCATAGCAATTCTGGGTCCTTGCTTCTTAGAGGAACCACCTTGGAACATCTTCCTAAACATATTGTTTTTCTCTGAAAAATTCTGAAATTTTTAGTAACTTCAAAATAATAGTGAACGAAACTCAATAAAACTGATAGTAACTACTCCTACAAGTGCCTAGAGCCTATATCAAGCATTAGAACTACTTGGAACCATATAAATTTGACATGCAAGCTCAAGAACATGGTCACCTATGCAGCACAAATTTGCAATGAATAAAGCACTAGAACAAAAATTAGTTGGACCAATGGAGGAGTCACATACCAAGGAACAATCTCCCCAAGCAGTTTTGAGAGAGGTGCCTTGAGCAAGGAGATCAAAAATCACAGCAAAAGTGGCTGGAACTCGTGCTTGAGTTGGTTTTTCAGGTTTGTGTGAGATGGAGGAAGAAGATGGGTGCTGGGATAAGTGGAGGAAGGCCACCGTGGGCCCACAAGGCAGGGGGGCGCGCCCACCACCCTCGTGGCCAGGTGGCAGCTCCTCCCACGGTAATTTTTGCACAGTAAATTCTCAAATATTCCCGAAAAAATCATATTAAATTGGCATGGCATTCCGAGGACTTTTATTTTCGGGATATTTTTATATTGCAAGGATAAGTCAGGAAACAGACAGCAAATACTATTTTTACTTTATTTAATATAAATAACAGAAAGTAAAAGTGGGGTACAGAAGTTTGTGCTTCTAGTTTCATCCATCTCATGCTCATCAAAAAGAATCCACTAACAAGGTTGATCAAGTCTTGTTAACAAACTCATTCCGATAATCATGAAACTGGAGAAATTTTGAATAACACTAAGTTACCTCAACGGGGATATGCACATCCCCAATAATAAGTATATCATATTTCTTCTTGACAGTTGGCAGAAGAAATTCAAAACCTCCAAATATAATCGATGGAATTTTTCCAATAGAGTTGATACTATGAACTTGAGGTTGTTTCCTAGGAAAGTGTACCGTATGCTCATTACCATTAACATGAAAAGTGACATTGCCTTTGTTGCAATCAATAACAGCCCCTACAGTATTAAGAAAAGGTCTTCCAAGAATAATAGACATACTGTCATCCTCGGGAATATCAAGAATAAAAAAGTCCGTTAAAATAGTAACGTTTGCAACCACAACGGGAACATCCTCGCAAATACCGACAGGTATAGCAGTTGATTTATCAACCATTTGCAAAGATATTTCAGTAGGTGTCAGCTTATTCAAGTCAAGTCTACAATATAAAGAGAGAGGCATAACACTAACACCGGCTCCAAGATCACATAAAGCAGTTTTAGTATAATTCTTTTTAATGGAGCAAGTTATAGTAGGTACTCCGGGATCTCCAAGTTTCTTTGGTATTCCACCCTTAAAAGTATAATTAGCAAGCATGGTGGAAATTTCAGCTTCTGGTATGTTTCTTTTATTAGTAATGATATCCTTCATATATTTAGCATAAGGATTTTTTTGAGCACATCAGTTAATCTCATACGCAAAAAGATAGGCCTAATCATTTCAGCAAAGCGCTCAAAATCCTCATCATCCTTTTTCTTGGATGGTTTAGGAGGAAAAGGCATGGGTTTCTGAACCCAAGGTTCCCTTTCTTTACCATGTTTCCTAGCAACAAAGTCTCTTTTATCATAACATTGATTCTTTGATTGTGCGTTATCAAGATCAATAGCAGGTTCAATTTCTACATCATTGTCATTACTAGGTTGAGTATCATCATGAACATTATCATTAATATTTTTACTAGGTTCATGTTCATTACCAGATTGTGTTTCAGCATCAGACATAGAAATATCATTTGGATTATCAGGTGGTTCAGCAATAGGTCCACTAGAAGTTTGCAAAGTTCTATCATTTTTCTTCTTCTTCTTTTTAGAAGAACTAGGAACATCAATATTATTTCTTTGAGAATCTTGCTCAATTCTCTTAGGGTGGCCTTCATGATACAAAGGTTCCTGAGTCATTCTACCAGTTCTAGTAGCCACTCTAACAGCATAATCATTTTTCTTACTATTCATTTCATCAAGCACTTCTTTTTGAGCTTTAAGTACTTGTTCTACTTGAGTGGTAACCATAGAAGCATGTTTGCTAATAAGTTTAAGTTCACCTTTAACATCATCCATATAATCACCCAAGCGTCTAATCATATAAGCATTTTCTTTTAGTTGTCTACCAAAATAAGGATTGAAGTCATCTTGCTTATACATAAAGTTATCAAACTCATCCAAGCATTGACTAGCAATTTTAGTAGGAGGGACTTCAGCTTTATCATATCTATAGAGAGAATTTACCTTTACTACCTATGTCGGGATATCGGGATCAGGAGGTTCTTCAGTAAATAAATAATTGAGATCATAGGTTTCTTCAACAGGCAATGAATTAAGACCCTGTATTTCTTCAATAGGAGGTAAATTCTTAACGTCTTCAGCTTTAATACCTTTTTCTTTCATAGATTTCTTTGCCTCTTGCATATCTTCGGGACTAAGAAATAGAACACCTCTCTTCTTCGGAGTTGGTTTAAGAATAGGCTCAGTAATTGGAGCAGGAGTTGGCTTAGGAGTTGGCTCAGGAGGTTCCCAATTATTTTCATTTGTCAACATATTATTTAATAGAATTTCAGCTTCATCCGGTGTTCTTTCCCTGAAAATAGAACCGGCACAACTATCCAGGTAATCTCTAGAAGCATCAGTTAATCCATTATAAAAGATATCAAGTATTTCAGGTTTCTTAAGAGGATGATCAGGCAAAGCATTAAGTAACTTGAGAAGCCTCCCCCAAGCTTGTGGGAGACTCTCTTCTTTAACTTGCACAAAGTTGTATATTTCCCTCAAAGCAGCTTGTTTCTTATGAGCAGGGAAATATTTAGCAGAGAAGTAATATATCATATCCTGGGGACTACGCACACAACCAGGATCAAGAGAATTAAACCATATCTTAGCATCGCCCTTTAATGAGAACGGAAATATTTTGAGTAAATAGAGGTAACATGATCTCTCATTATTAGTGAACAGGGCAGCTATATCATTTAACTTAGTAAGATGTGCCACAACAGTTTCAGATTCATAGCCATAAAACGGATCAGATTCAACCAAAGTAATTATATCAGGATCAACAGAGAATTCATAATCCTTATCAGGAACACATATAGGTGAAGTAGCAAAAGCAGGGTCGGGTCTCATTTTATCTCTAAGTGATTCTTTGTTCCATTTAATTAATAACTTCTTAAGCTCATATCTATATTTGCAAGCAAAAATAGCGGCAGAAGATTCCCTATCAAAAAGATAACCTTCAGGAATAACAGGCATATTTTCATCATCACTATCATCATCGTATTAAGATTCAGTAATTTCTCTTTCTCTAGCCCTAGCAATTTGTTCATCAAGAAATTCACTAAGGGGCACATTAGTATCAGGCATAGAAGAAGTTTCATCATAAGTATCATGCATAGCAGAAGTGGCATCATCAATAACATGCGACATATCAGAACGAATAGCAGAAGCAGGTGTAGGTGTCGCAAACTTACTCATAACAGAAGGTGAATCAAGTGTAGAGCTAGATTGCAGTTCCTTACCTCCCCTCGTAGTTGAGGGATAGATCTTGGTTTTTGGATCTCTCAAGTTCTTCATAGTGTCCAGCAGATATAATTCCCAAGTGACTCAAAGAATAGAGCTATGCTCCCCGGCAACGGCGCCAGAAAAAGGTTCTTGATAACCCACAAATATAGGGGATCGCAACAGTTTTCGAGGGTAGAGTATTCAACCCAAATTTATTGATTCAACAAAAGGGGAGCCAAAGAATATTCTCAAGTATTAGCAGCTGAGTTGTCAATTCAACCACACCTGGAAACTTAGTATCTGCAGCAAAGTGTTTAGTAGCAAAGTAATATGATAGTGGTGGTAGTGGTAACAAAAGTAAAGACAGCAAAAGTAATGTTTTTGGTATTTTGTAGTGATTGTAACAGTAGCAGCGGAAAAGTAAATAAGCGAGAACCAGTATATGGAAAACTCGTAGGCACCGGATCAGTGATGGATAATTATGCCGGATGCGGTTCATCATGTAACAGTCATAACATAGGGTGGCACAGAACTAGCTCCAATTCGTCAATGTAATGTAGGCATGTATTCCGTATATAGTCATACGTGCTTATGGAAAAGAACTTGCATGACATCTTTTGTCCTACCCTCCCGTGGCAGCGGGGTCCTATTGGAAACTAACAGATATTAAGGCCTCCTTTTAATAGAGAACCGGAACAAAACATTAGCACATAGTGAATACATGAACTCCTCAAACTATGGTCATCACCGGGAGTGGTCCCGATTATTGTCACTTCAGGGTTGCCGGATCATAACGCATAGTAGGTGACTATAGACTTGCAAGATAGGATCAAGAACTCACATATATTCATGGAAACATAATAGGTTCAGATCTGAAATCATGGCACTCGGGCCCTAGTGACAAGCATTAAGCATAGCAAAGTCATAGCAACATCAATCTCAGAACATAATGGATACTAGGGATCAAACCCTAACAAAACTAATTCGATTACATGATAAATCTCATCCAACCCATCACCGTCCAGCAAGCCTATGATGGAATTACTCACACACGGCGGTGAGCATCATGAAATTGGTGATGGAGGATGGTTGATGATGACGACGGTGACGAATCCCCCTCTCCGGAGCCCCGAACGGACTCCAGATCAGCCCTCCCGAGAGGTTTTAGGGCTTGGCGGGTGCTCCGCGATGATTTCTTCTCTCTGATTTTTTCTCTTCCGAAAGCAAATATATAGAGTTGGAGTTGGTGTCGGAGGGTCTCCAGGGGACCCACGAGGTAGGGGGCGCGCCCTAGGGGGGCTCCCCCCACCCTCGTGAGAAGGGTGTGGCTCCCCTAGTCTTCATATTTGGCAAGGATTTTTTATTATTTTTTCTAAGACCTCCCATGGAGTTTCAGGTCATTCTGAGAATATTTGTTTTCTGCACATAAAACAACATCATGGTAATTCTGCTAAAAACAGTGTCAGTCCGGGTTAGTTCCTTTCAAATCATACAAGATAGAGTCCAAAACAAGGGCAAAAGTGTTTGGAAAAGTAGATACGACATAGACGTATCACCTGCCCGAGGGCAGGTCATCCCTACTCCCGAACCCACCGGGAGTGTCGTGTTCATCTCCCACTTCCTCCGAGGACTAGGCCTCGCTCTGGATCCCTTTGTTAGGGGTCTTAAGTTCTATTATGGGCTGGATTTCCATGATCTGGCCTCGGATTCCCTTCTTCACATCTCATCATTTATTGTCGTATGTGAGGCCTTCCTCCGCATTACCCCTCACTTCGGCCTGTGGCTCAAGACCTTCGATGTGAAGCCGAAGATGATCGAGGGGCGGCACGCAGAGTGCGGAGGTGCCTTAATAAGCAAAATCGCTGATGCTCCATGGCCAGAGGGTTCCTTCACAGACGTGTCTAGATTGTGGCAGCGGGAGTGGTTTTACATCACAGCTCCCCGAAGTGCAAAGTGGGTAGCCGCCCCCACCTTTCGGTCGGGCCCCCCATCGCAACTGATGTCATGGATCAGCAGGGGGTTGAGCTGGGGTCCAGTAAAGGACGTGACAATATTGCAGAGCCGTATCTGAGATCTCTTTGAGAGAGATTTCAGTCTGGTTATGGTAATGCAAGTTATGCTAGTTTGTCGAGTCCAGCCTTGCAAACGTCGCCCCCCTCCGTATGTGGCAATTCAACCCGGAAGGACCACGAGCTATTCAGCATTTCCTCGGCATGACGCTTGAAGAGATGTACAAATCATTTTTCGGACCCCAAATAGAGTGTCCGGACACCACCGAGGATGTGGGTTTGAGCTACAACCGCCCTGCTACCCAAGTAAGTAATCCCATGGCCGAACCCGCTGTCCTTTTGTTTATCATGGCATCATTCTAAAGAGTCGCTCTTTGACCAGGACTGGATAAAAAAGGCGAAGATGATCAGGTGTTCGGCCCCCCTTCCTGAGGGCTTGGACAATCCGGTACTGGACTGTAACATCCCAAATTTTCAATTTGGAATGTTATACATTAGATCATCATTGCATATCATATTTTATTTTGCTTTTGGTTTGATCCTAGAAATTCTACGCAACTCAAGGACCCACGGAGAGAGTTGGGGATTTCGTTATTTTCATATTTGAGTTTTCTCAAATTTTGAGAATAGGATCATTTGATTTTAATTATTTTATCATCAATTATTTCTATTACAAAAAGATGAGAGAGGGAATAAAATGACTTTCCAAAAATAAAGAAATATTGAGGATTTAATAATAAAATCAAATAATATTTTATTTCGGAGTTTTTCGGTATTTTATTTGAATTTAGGAAAAATGTGCGTTTTTCAAAATTGCATTTAGGCCTCAAATAAATGTTCACCTTGTGCGGCCTGATTTTAGAAGCCCAGGAAAATTTATTTCGGGACTTTTGGAGTCCGTTTAGTATTTCTTTTATTTGTTTTCTGCGCGGAATATTAAAAAAAACGCAACCGACCTACGGGCCGTGTCCCACCTGGACACTAGGCCCGATCGGGCTTTATAAGCTAGGAGCCCAGCCCGGGAGCCTCCCCACCGAAACCCTAGCCCCAGCCCCAGCCCCACCCTAGCCGCCGCCGCCGCCCCGCCGCCGACCGCCGCCGCCGCCGGAGTTCTCGCCGGAGGTGCCGGTAGTTTTTTTTAGACACCGGTTTTTTTTCGAAAAACCGTTCGGTTTTTCCGACGGTTTTGTTTGTTTTTTTAGTTTCGGTTTTTTTAATAGATCAGTTTTTCCGATTTATTTAAATAGCGAGCGTTCATTCGTTCGTTCGTTCGTTCTAGCAAACGTTCATCGTTTTTCTTTTCTCGGATTAAATCCGCGATTTTTCTGATCGCGATTCCTGATCCAATTTTCGTTTTAGTATAACTTTTCGCTCGTTTATCAGAATCAGGCGATTCAAGCGCCTGGAGTTTCGTCTCGAAACCCTCTATCCGTTTAACCAACTTAAACAAGTTTTTGTCACTGTAAAAATTGCCCTAGATCCAGAATAGTAAACGAAGCCTGTTTCTTTTGCCGTTTGACCTTCGTTGCTTCGTTTGATTTGATTCTTTTTGCAAACCGGAGTTCTTAAGTTGAACCTTCTGGTTAGATCTCTTATTTGAGTTTTACCTGTGCATTAGATGAATACTTATTGTATGCTTGTTTGTTTGTCTATGATAGAATACCCGGAGTGCGCCGCCTGTTACTTCGAATCTCCAGGTTTCGCGGATCATCGGCAAGGCAAGTAACACTTTGATCATACCTCCTACTACCCAGTTTTATTGTATTAGATCAATCCTCAAACATTGCATGATTAGGATCAAATTAAATTGTGGGATGGGAAGTAGTTGAGGTAGTACCTATTACCTGTTTATTTTCAAACCTTTGGGAGTTACTTCTACGTTTTCCATTATGCCATGCTATGCTAGTAGACGTGGATTGGGTGAGTGATATCCATGACAAATGTGAGTTTGTTAATGAATGGTTTATCTAAGGTGGCAACTTAAACACACATCTGGGTGGATTGAGGTACCTGGGTATTCCAGGATTGCCTGTTTTTCTTTATGGACCGCCACCCAGGCCCGAATGGATCATGAGATTTTTCATACTAGAAACTTCCGTGTGCAGCCACAAGCTATTATGGGCTCTAGCATAGTTGATTAAGTCGTGCGAACTCTTACAGGGTAGACTAGCAGATGTAGGGGAACGTAGGTGTAACGGTCTATCCATCGTAAGGTGCTAGTGCTTCTGAAAGACTATGTCTCGGTCATCCGTCTTCTCAAACACCATGTAGTGCGAGAAACCAAACGGAGGCGATCGAGTCTTGTGGGGAAAAGTGCGCAAACCTCTGCAGAGTGTATAAACTAATCATGGTTAGCCGTGTCCCCGGTTATGGACAACTTGAGTATCTAGTACTTGGATTATCATGTGAATCTGAACATGTTACTCTCAATTAATTTTGTTGGGTTTTGTTAATGATGATGCTTAATTGGGATTGAGGATGCTGTCAACAATTCTCAATGTTTAACAACTACCATGATAGTTAAATATGCATATAGATTAGCCTATTCATTCCATTACTCTCTAGGTGTTACCTTGCCAGCATATTCCGTGTGCTGACCCGTTTTGGGCTGCAACGTTAATGTTGCAGACTTTTTAGATGACGATTAAGGAGTTTTTAGGTCGTGGTTCTATACTCAGTGATGCCGTTGGAGTTGATGGACTCACTTATCTTCCAAGCCTTCTGCTGCTATCGTTATTAGATGGACTTAAGCCATATTTATTGTAATAATTTCTCTATTGAGACACTCGATGTAATAAGTGTGTGATTGCTACTCTGCTATAAATCCTTCAAGTATTGTGTGGTGTCAGCATTACTGATCCAGGGATGACACCTGAGCACAAAGATCAGACCGTTTGAGGTCTGGTCGCTACAAAGATGGTATCAGAGCACACGTTGACTGTAGGACACGACCACTAAGCTAAAGACCTAGATCACTATTCACTCTCTTCTCTTCTGACCTCTCATCTTTTCTACTCTTTAGGATGGCGGATGCAAGGAACAAGTTCACGCGACCGGATGAAGATACACCCTTTGGACGTCACCTGAAGGAAGTCACTAGATACCTGAACATAGGAGTACCAAGCTTCACCAGAACCTACAACGCCACCTTACCTGAAGAAGAGCGCTGGATGATTCAAGTTCAAGTTCCAGGAAGGACGTTCATGCCAGTCACTGAGCCCATAGAGTTTTCTTTTGATGCACCAACTTGGAGTCTAGGAAAGAGCATGGCAGCTCACATCGCCATGGGACGCATTGGAGAAGTCTACCGCAATGATCTCAAGCATACTATCTACCAGATTTGTGGGCGCCGACATAAGCACTGGGAGATGATCAGCACCAGAAAGGATAGATCAATTGCAGCTTTTATCTAGGAACTGAACCAGCACATTCGACGACAGGAGAACCAGATGCGCGCCGACATGATAGACCTGAAGAAGGCTAAGACAAGAATCAAGGAACTGGAGGAAGAACTCAAGGCTACACGTGAAGATTATGAAGAGGAAATCAAAGTATTGGTGGAGAAGAATGACGATCTGATCAAGAAGATCAGGATATTTATGGGAGGCCCTACACCAATAGATGAAGACGAAGAACCAAAGGAGATTCGCCCAGAAGACTACATCATCATTGACGACATCGACTCGGATCCAGATGATAGCGATGATGACTATGTTGATGAAGCCGGAGCAGACATCATGGAGTCTGTAACCGAAGAATATTTCTAGTAGACCACCACATCAGTAGTAGTAGTCCACCATGTAAATACAGTAGTCCGAGCACTTTTGTGATAGTTAGATCGATTGTATGCTCTTGTTTGATTGAATGAAGTGAATTGTTTGCTTTTGCCTCATGTGCATATGGGTAGTGTTTTCTCTTTAGACCCCCTCTATTCTTAAATCTCATCTTTTCTAAACCCTCAGATGCCTCCAAGACGTGACCCCGGATTTACCTTTCCACCGGAGCTCACCCAGTTGATCCAGCAGTAGAACACATTGATGCAGTTGCTAGTCCAGAATCAGAATCAGGGGAACAACAACAACAACCCACCACCACCACCACCACCACCTGTTGATCACTTAGCCCGTTTTCTTAGGCTGAATCCGCCGGTGTTTTCCAGTAGCACCAAGCCGATAGTAGCAGACGATTGGCTCCGCAAGACAACTAGAGAGTTGACCACAACAGGATGCATAGATGCCGCACATCAGCTTGAAGGCCCCGCAGCATCATGGTGGGAGAATTTCACAGCCACTTTCCCTGTCGACACTGTTACCTGGGACCAGTTTCAGCAGGTTTTTCGTACTGCCCATGTTTCAGCAGGAGCTATGGCCATGAAGAAGCGTGAGTTTCGCAACTTGCGCCAAGGAGGACGGACAGTTGGCCATTATGTGGAGGACTTTAGTAAATTAGCACGTTATGCCCCAGATGACGTTGCTACGGATGCAGCTAAGCAGGAGAAGTTTCTGGAAGGACTGAATGATGAGTTGAGCATGCAGTTGATGATAGCAACCTTCAACAACTACCAGGAGTTGGTAGATCGTGCTCTTATGATTGAAGGCAAGTAGCAGCAAATTGAGAATCGCAAGAGGAAGTATGGACAAGGGAAGTACAATTTTGGAGCTCAGCAGAAGCCACGTTTTACCCCTAGATCGGGAGGACATTTTCAGCATACCCATGGAGGAGGTAGCTCGCACAATCACAATGGCACCAAGAATGGTAATGGCAATGGAGAAAGCAACGGCCAGAACCGTACCAACCCATCAACCCCAGCCAAGAAAGACCTGAGCCAAGTCACTTGCTTTAAGTGTCAGAAGACCGGACATTATGCCAATGAATGTCCTGAAGGCCAGAATGGCAATGGAAGCTCTAGGAAGAAGCCGAACCCTTTCAACAAGGGACAGGTGAACCACGTTAACATGGAGGAGGTTGAAGAGCAGCCGGATTCCGTAATTGGTAAGTTTTTGATTAAGTCATTTACTGCACTCATTCTTTTTGATACTGGTGCATCGCATTCACACATATCAAGGGGATTTGAGGATAAGTATAACTTGCCCACTAAGGTTCTTAGAACACCTATGCTAGTAAGCTCAACAGGAGCGGAGTATATGGCCAGTCAAGGATGTTTTCAAGTGCCATTGAGTATAGGTAGGCATGTGTTTCCCTCAGATTTAATCATTTTGGAATCACAAGGATTGGATATAATTCTGGGTATGGATTGGTTGTCGATGTATGGAGGAAACATCGATTGCGCCAGTAAGACAATTTTGCTTACCACCCCAGATGGAAGAAGGATCAAGTATGTATCCCGACATGTGCCAAAAGGGACTCAAGTAAATTGTTTAACAGGAGTTGTGCAGGAGGAAGTACCAGTGGTAAGGGATTTCCCTGAAGTATTTCCAGAAGAGTTGCCAGGCATGCCACCAGATAGAGATATTGAGTTTTTGATTGAGCTATTGCCAGGCACAGGGCCAATATCGACGAGACCATACAGGATGCCTGCAAAGGATTTGGTGGAAATTAAGAAGCAGATTAAGGAGTTACTGGATAAAGGTTACATTCGCCCAAGTTCTTCGTCTTGGGGATCACTAGTACTTCTAGTGGAGAAAAAGGATGGATCGTTAAGGATGGTTGTTGATTATCGTGGGTTGAATGAAGTAACGATCAAGAACAAGTACCCACTGCCAATGATCAATGATCTGTTTGATCGAGTGCAAGGAGCTAAGGTATTTTCCAAGATCGATCTGCGATCAGGATACCACCAGTTGAAGATTCGAGAAGAGGATATACCTAAGATAGCTTTTACCACCAGGTATGGGCTGTACGAGTATACCGTTATGTCATTTGGTCTGACTAATGCACCTGCCTATTTTATGAACATGATGAACAAAGTGTTTATGGAGTTCTTGGATAAGTTCGTCGTGGTGTTCATTGATGATATCCTGGTTTACTCGAAGAATGAAGAGGAGCATAAGGAACATTTGCGATTGGTACTTGAGAAGCTCAGAGAACATCAGTTGTATGCCAAGTTCAGCAAATGTGAGTTTTGGTTGAAGGAAGTAGGATTCCTCGGACACGTTATATCTGGAGAAGGAATAGCAGTTGATCCCACTAAAGTTGATATTGTGACCAAGTGGGAAGCACCAACCACGGTTGGAGAGATCCGGAGTTTCCTTGGACTCGCAGGGTACTACCGGAGATTTATTGAGAATTTCTCCAAAATTGCAAAACCTATGACGGAGTTGTTAAAGAAGGATACCAAGTTCATATGGACAGAGGAATGTGAGGCTAGTTTTCAGGAGTTGAAAAAAATGCTTGGTTACTTCACCAGTGTTTATTTTGCCAGACCAGACCAAGGATTATGAGGTGTATTGTGACGCTTCACGACAAGGACTTGGAGCAGTACTTATGCAGGAAGGGAGAGTTGTTTCATATGCCTCACGACAACTGAAACCCCACGAATTGAATTATGCCACGCATGATTTGGAGTTAGCAGCCATAGTGCATGCATTGAAAACATGGAGACATTTCCTCATTGGAAATCATTGTGAGGTGTACACGGATCACAAGAGTTTGAAATACATTTTCACGCAGAAGGAGTTAAACCTCAGACAAAGGAGATGGTTGGAGCTCATCAAGGATTATGATATGAGATTACATTACCATCCCAGAAAGGCTAATGTAGTAGCTGACGCATTGAGCTGTAAAAGCCATGTCAATACACTAATGACGGGAGAAATACCAAAGGAGTTAGCCGAGGATCTTCGTGAACTATGTTTCAAAATAGTTCCGAGAGGCTATGTAGAAGCATTGGAGATTCAGTCAACTTTGATGGATAGAATCAGAGAAGCTCAGAAGACTGACGAGGAGATTGCCTCTATAAAGGAGAAAATGAGCCAAGGAAAGGCTAAAGGATTTTGTGAGGATGAGCACGACACCCTATGGTTTGAAGACCGTGTTTATCTGCCCAATGACCCGGAGATCAGGAAGTTGATTCTGCAAGAGGCACACGATTCACCATATTTGATTCACCCAGGAAATACCAAGATGTATTTGGATTTGAAGGATATTTTCTGGTGGACCGGAATGAAGAAGGATATTGCGGAGTATGTAGCAATTTGTGATGTATGTCAGAGAGTAAAGGCAGAGCATCAGAAGCCAGCAGGATTGCTACAACCATTGCCGATACCCGAATTGAAGTGGGATAAGTTAGGCATGGATTTTATCACGGGATTACCCAGGACTCGTTCCGGCTATGACTTGATTTGGGTTGTAGTTGATCGGTTGACGAAAGTAGCTCATTTCATCCCGGTAAAGACCACTTACACCAGTGCTATGTTGGCAAAGATATACATGACCAGGATTGTATGCTTACATGGAGTTCCGAGGAGTATAGTATCAGATAGAGGAACCAAGTTTACCTCAAAGTTCTGGAATCAGTTGCACGAAACTTTGGTTACTACGCTAGAGTTCAGTACAACTTTTCATCCACAGACAGATGGACATACCGAGAGAGTCAATCAGATTTTGGAGGACATGCTAAGAGCTTGTCTGCTAGATTATGGATCTAGTTGGGATGACAATTTGCCATATGAAGAATTCCCTTACAACAACAGCTATCAATCCAGTTTAAAGATGGCCCCTTTCGAAGCCTTGTACGGAAGGAGGTGCAGGACACCGTTGTCGTGGGATGAAGTTGGAGGCCGCCAGTTGTTTGGACCTGATTTGATTAAGAAGTCTGAACAAAAGGTGAAATTGATTCGCGATAGGCTCAAGGTAGCCCAGTCTAGGCAGAAGAGCTATGCAACGCAAGGAGACAGTTTATGAAGTCGGAGACCGAGTTTATCTTCGAGTATCTCCACTTCGAGGAGTTATGCACTTTGGAGTTAAGGGAAAGTTAGTGCCACGTTTTGTAGGACCATACAAGGTTTTGGAGCGTATGGGAGAAGTGGCCTACAAGTTGGAATTGCCCGAAGGATTGTCAGGAGTTCATGATGTGTTCCACGTTTCTCAGTTGAAGAAGTGCCATGCGGAGATGGCTAACATACCCTTGAGAGACACAATGCGATTGGAAGCAATTCAGTTGGATAACGATTTGACCCATGAGGAGAAACCAGTTAAGATTCTAGAGTATGCCAGTTGAGTCACCCGCAACAAGGTTATCAAGTTTTGCAAGGTTCAGTGGAGCCACCACATGGAGGATGAAGCCACCTGGGAGCGAGAGGAAGATTTGCTCAAGGACCACCCTCACCTATTTTCTAGCCAACCCGAATCTCGAGGGCGACACTACTAGGAAAAGGCGTACTAATGGCGCACCGGTTTTGCCTACTAATGGCGCACCACCGGTGCGCCATTAGTATCACGCCACTAGATTTTTTTACTAATGGCGCACCACTGGTGCGCCATTAGTATCTGGTATGCTAATGGCACACCAGGCAGTGCGCCATTAGTTTTGCCCACGGTGCGTCACTAGTGTCTGCTATACTAATGGTGCACCACATGGTAGTGCGCCATTAGTAACAATTTTTTTAATTTTTTTTCTTAATCTCAGGTCACTATTTCACCTATGAGATATCCAACACATATATATACAACAAGCATCCATATAACAATCATAGCCAACACACAAGTTCCATCATATATACATACATAGCCAACACACAAGTTCCATCATATATACATACATAGCCAACACATAGTTCCATCGTTACATATTACAAAAGTTTCACATTGTTCATCCAACACCGTTATCCATCAATTCACAAAAGTTTCACATTGTTCATCCAACACCGTTATCCATCAATTCACAAAAGTTTCACATTGATACAAAATAAAAACACAAATGGAAAAGAAGCACTCCATCCATGCAAGCTTCCGTGAATTAAATCAAATCTGCAAAATGATAAACAAGAAGTTAGAAGAGAAAAAGAAGAAGACTAGAAGAATACTAGAAGAAGAAGAACACTAGAAGAAGAATAAGAAGAATTTTGGAAAAGAAGAAGAATAAGAAGAAGACTATAAGCTTATTATGTAAACTTGATCATTTTGTGCTAACATAAGTTATTTTGGAGCTAACCTATAGGAAACTAAGCATATAAGCTCTAAGTTAGTATATTAGAGCCAACTTAGGTAAAATGAAGCTAACCTATGTCATTTTGGAAAAGAAGAAGAATAAGAAAAAGACTATAAGCTTATTATGTAAACTTGATCATTTTGTGCTAACATAAGTTATTTTGGAGCTAACCTATAGGAAACTAAGCATATAAGCTCTAAGTTAGCATATTAGAGCCAACTTAGTTAAATGAAGCTAACCTATAGGAAACTAAGCATATTAGAGATAACATAGGTAACTAAGTATATATATATATATCATTTTGGAGATCTGACATACCTGACAAAGTTCAGTTCTCATGCATTGTTCTTCTCCTTCTCCTTCCTCGGCCTGATGCGCCAAGAGCGGCGAGGCGGTGGAGGCAGTGGGATGTAGTCTTCTACCTCAATTGGCGTGGTCATGTCGCCCAGCTGTGGGATCGCCGGCGCCACCACCGATGTGTGGTCATTGTCAGGCACCACCACCATCGCGAGGCCACCTTCAGGCACGACCATCGCTAGGTCATCCTCAACCACCTCCATCTCTTGCCCATGGTCAGCCACCACCATCTCTTGCCCATGGTCAGCCACCACCATCTCTTGCCCTTGGTCAGCCACCACCAGCGCTAGGTCATCCTCAGCCCGATGCCCATCGTCATCCTACAGCTCCTCATCCCCACTCTGCTCCTCTTCTCCCGCACTCCAGTCCGGATCATCCTTCTTGTTGTCTATGCTGCTGCTAGAATCGTTGTTGCTTTCGCTACAGCCAGAATCGCTGCTGCTTTCACTACATCCATAGTCGCTGCTACTTTGGCTGTAGCCAGTGTCACTGCTGCTGCTCCCATTACCTGTCCAAATGCAACAATGACCGTTAACAATCGATGTGAGACAAAGCCAAATGTAGAGGAATAAGAAGAGGCAGAACGTACCGGCATCATCAACGTCAGCGTAGCGCATGCGACACATAGTCGCGTTGAACACCTTCACGATGAGCATGGTGGCGTCGTCGTCGTACCTGAAGAGAAGGAAGTACCCCAGCTGCAGGTCATAGGCACGGTAGAACTTCTCTCACCCACGAGACAAGTACATGTGGCCCTCCTTGATCACCAACTCCACATCCCACTGCCTGCAAAACCCGCCGCCGGCCTGTCACAGCTTCACATTATTTGGCGGATCTTCACCCATCATCGTGTTCATAAAACTGTTAGGCAGCCTCTGCAGTTTGGGACAATGAGTGATGTAGCAAACAACAGATATCATAATGAGATGGGTGAAGGGGAGATCTCTCTTTTATATACCTACGTCATGGATGATGCTGAAGTCCCAAGTATGATAGTGAAGAACTCGGAAGCATCCAACTCATACTGCGGTGTCGCAAAGTGGCGGTGGCTGCTTCCCGCCATCTCCGATAAGCAGCAGAAGAGACCAATTAGTACCCTTACAACAGGTCATAAAACATGCATGATAACAGGCATTAGTCGCAAGTACCCCATATGTCCTATTTTTAGCAAAGTCATGCTAAAATTCATGAAAAATTTCAGCATGACCTTTGCTAAAAATAGGACATATGGAGTACCCGAATTTGCCGGAACGGAAGTTAATCGACATTCCGGCAAACTCAAGGGCCTCTCGGGGTACCTGCAAAATCATTATCCCCGCGTAATGAAGTCGCCAATGGATCATTTCAGAAGATCACAAGTAGCATAATCACAAGTACAACATCACCATAAATACAATAGCAGGGATATTTTTATGATACAAGAAGAAAGCAGCCACAACTACAGTAAAAACAAGCAACTACACACATAGGAGTTGTAAAATATCCCTGCTATTCTTTTTTACATAAACATGTAATTAGTCAAGACAACTTCTCTCATATTTTTAAACTTCCATTTATTTTAATCTACAGTAGAGACATGACATCATCACCCTCCAGAAAAAACCAACAAATATGGCATCAGAAACATATGTGCCACCTGTCAGAAAATATAGAAAAGAAAGCACATAGTTATAAAGATTAGTATTCGAGACTTTGTAGCGAGCTCTGGTTTCTCTTAATGGCAATTTGGGTGAACCTTTCCATGCAAAAAAATTAAACTGTTATACAGATTTTGGACCCCATCATATGCTAAGCAGGTGTGATGGTTCAGGCTTAATATGAAGCAAGCAGTAGATGAGGTGCAAACAAACATTTTTTTAAACAAATTGTGGTGGGATATTTCAAGACATTGCGGTTCGAGTGCTTCAGAATGGCTGTGAGATGATAACTACAGACAATCAGATCCTCTTGACTATAGTACAACATAAACTGAAGGATAAAAAGGGTGTTTGGATTCAGTTAACTGAATATGCTACTCTAGTTCCTGGAGTTGGTTACTTAATTCTGTCTATTCCCATTGGTCTGGCTGACCTTTGGGTAATAGCTACTTATACTTGTTGTTATAGGTTACTGCTATTATATATACTTACAGCAGCACTGCTAATGATACTAGCCCAAGTGCTTGTGGGTGTGGTGTCCTATTTGCAGAAAAATACCATGTGTAAGTGGAGTGCAGTGTTCTGCAGAAGCAGATGTTCAGTTGGGTGCTACCCTGTCTATTTCTTCTATGCTATCCTTATACTCTGCTTAAGAATCGATGCTACTTGTCTTGGCTATATTCTGCTTTCTTGTCTATTTTTCCATCCATCTCTCTTCTATTAAACTAATAAGAACAGATGTTGCCTGATATTATTGCCTATGATGCTGGTCTGAGGCCTCTCTAGGTTCTAAAGTTATTTTTGTGGCTCCAAGAACTCCTACAAATCCTGTGATGCATGACACAACCTTTCCGTGTGAATTTTTCTATAAATGTACCTAACAGAAAAATTTACTTGAGAATCGACAACAATTTACAAGCCATGGCCATGGTCTCCCTCCCAAACCCTAACCCTATTTACAAGCCATTTTCTGTAACTGTACCTAACTGTCACTTGTGTGGTGGTGCCCTGCACAGCGGTCGTTGAGCTCGCACGGTGTGGTGAGCTCGCTGGAGATGGGCGGGCCCTGCACAGCGGTCGAGACTCAGAGCAGAGGTTGTGGGCAAGAGGAAGAAGAAGAAGAAGGAAGTGGAGGGGAGGGGCTCACCTGCAGTCGAGGGAGTACACGGCGTCGGCCTGGCTGAGCTGAGGTAGGGCAGAGCAGCGCGCGGACGGCGACGTCACGTGGCCTGGCTGAGCTGGCAGTCGTCGTCTCCTCCTCCTCGTCGTCCTCCTCCTCCGACTCGGGGCGCGGGGCGGCAGCGCGGGGGAGCTACAGTGGTGGGGGCGACCCTGAAGTGTCGTCGCGGAGGGTATCTCTGGATCCGCCAAGGCCAGAGGATAAACCTTTGGCTACCCGGAATATCCAGTATCCGGCTCCTAAGGAGAGCGGCAGCAAGAGTCCGGAACCGTACAGTGTGCGGTCGGACGCACTGAAGGATCTTCTGGGGCAAGCGGCCGTCTCGGAAGTGCATCGTACGCTGATGGGTACGGTAATTCAAAGGATTTCATCCGCTGAAAACTGATTGCACGAAGCCTTTATGAGTCTGCTGAAAGGCTTTGAGGTACGTGAAATAGTGTATGTTTTTAATAGTACCGCACACGTTAGGTGTGCCCTATGCAGATAGTAGCCCCTGAGACTCTGGTTGTCGTCGAGAACGGTGGCAACCCGAGGATCATACTCCCAGGTAATAACCCGACTGCCTTTATGTGCAGGCGGCCGCGGCTCCGGTGGCTAGCCGAACTGATGGGTTTACCGAGCTAAAGCGGCAATTTGATGCGGCCGATGCTGATATCATGCTTGTCAACCAGTGGCTTGATGAGGCACAGGGTAAGTGATTTCTCTGGTGATCGTCACATAGTAAGAGGAGCATGATGCCAGTATCTTTAATATGTTGTGACTGTAGATGGAGCTGCCATCGTGGAGACCCTTCGGGCGGAGCTTGCTCGAGCCACGGAACAAGCAAGGAGTAGCAATGCGGCCGCTCTAAAGGCGGCCGAGGAGTTGAGGGCCGAATAGGCCATGCATTGCGAGAGCAAGGAAAGAATGGCCAAAATTGTTGTAGAGTTAAAAGATGCTGCTGACCGTTAGCAGCTTCTTGAAGAAGAAAGCCGAGCGAGGGCGACTGACCTGGAGAAGGCCCTGGTAGCTGCCAAGGAAGCCCGCTCCAAAATTAGAGCGATGAAGGAGGAGCTGCATCAAGCTACAGATATCTTGTCTGGGAAGCCCTTCTTATTGCGGACTAAATTCGGAGATCCGAAGTATGCTCCTCTTGACCGACTATGGAGTTCTGCGGACGGCTACATGGATTTGGCTGCAAGTGCTATTGATGCGGCTGAGTACTTCAAGGATCAGAAAGATCACGAAGTGGAAAAGCTGTTCTGGTCATAGTTTCATGCTCCAGTCCATCCGCTGCTGTTGAATGAGCGAATGGCCGAGTGGGCCGAGCTCCATAGGTTGTCCGGACTTGCCATGAGGTCCGTTGTGGATCATCTGTGGCCGGGAGGGCTAAGGCCGAATAGCTATTTTAGTTTAGTGCAACAATTCCTTGGTCTTGTGCCGCGCATCGATGCTATGAAGAGATCGGTGTGCATAGAGGGTGTGCGGATGGCCTTTTCCCATGTCAAGACATACTGGGCAGAGATGGAGGCCACCACTATTGCGAGACAGGGTTCGTCCGTAGGCCGAGTGGCTGTCGAGCACTACTTTGAAGAAGTTCTTGAAGCCGCTCTTTCGATAGAGGCTCAGTGCTCAAAGAATATTATGTTCTAGTCACATGTACTTCCATTGAAAAAACAATGTTTTATTGAGTTATCAAGGTTGTATTTATACTTTTTCCCGAAAGTACTATGATGCCTCCTGTGCGGCCGTTTATGCATATATGTATATAACCTGAAAGTTTGCAGTCGCCGGCTTCCGCCCCCACGCATATAATGCGGGGGTGTTCGCAGAAAACGTGAATCCACACTTGATCGAACATCTTGGTCCATTAAGGAGGTGTGTGACGCCCGGATAATCAAGCTACAGTAGTCCTCTACTAATGATGACACATCACCTCTGTCACTGTAATTAATCTCGGGTTGATTCGAAACCGTTTTGAATTTAAATCCTAAATCAATCAAACGACAAAAGTTTTCAAAATATTAAACTAAAATGTTCGGGCTGTGCCAAAACTGGCATAGGTAATTATAGTACAGAAAACACATTTTTATAAAATGCCTAAATACTTTTAAATGAAATAAAACAGAAAAGGAAATAAACAAAAAGAAAAGGTAAAAAAAGGAGCAAACCCCCCCCCCACTGGGCCTCGGCCCAGCAGGCCATCGGGCCCCCAGGCCGGCCCACTTGCCCCCTGCATAACCCCCGCTCCCCACTCGGCCGAACCCTAGCCGCCACCCACTCGCCCCCCCACTCGCTCCCTTCCGCACGCCTCTCTCCCCTTCCCCGTCTGGATCGGGGTAGAGGGCCCCGATGTAACACCCGGATAATCATCCTACAGTAATCTCACGTGATGGTGCCACGTCACCTCTGTCACTGTAGTTAACCACGGGTTAGATTGAAACGGTTTCGAAATTAAAATTCAAAATTATAATGACAATAAAAGTTTTCAAGAATTAAAACTAAAATGTTCGGGGGTTGTCTAATATTACAAAGTTAATTATGGTGGGGTGCACACATTTTTGTAAAGTGTCTGGATATTATTAAATGAATTAAAACAGAAGGGAAAAATAAGGAAAGAAAAATAAAACAAAAGGAGAAAAAGGGAAACCCCCCCTAGCCCAACTGGGCCAAGCCACCTGGCCCAGCCGGCCAGCCCCCTGGCCCGGCCGGCCAGCCCCCTGGCCCGGCCCACCCCCTCACTCCCATATCCCCCCTCCCCCGGTCGGCAAACCCTAGCCGACCACCCCACTCCCCCCGATCCCCTTTTCCTCCCTCCCCGCCGATCTGGATCGGGGTCCACCCGATCCCGTCGCCCCTCCGACGCCGGCGCCCCACCGCCCCGTCCTCACCTCCTCCCCTCCTCCCCGACCGGCCGCGCAGGGCGCCCGCTACTCCCCTCGTCGCCTCGGAGCCGCCCCCAACGACCACCACGCCGCACGCCACCGCCCCGTCGCCGTCGAGCGCCTCACCGCCCTCCTCCTCGCCGGTCGCCCCCGACCGCCCCCGAGCCCGCTTTCCCGAGACCCTACGCCCCCCCACCGTGAGCTCTTCCCCCCTTCGCTCCCCCGATCCCCCTGGGATCGATCCCCTCTGCCCCCCCCCCCCCCGCGCTCGGTCGCCGTGGCCGGACCTCGCTCTGGTGCCGCGCTTGCCGCGCTCCGGCTCACCGCGCCCGCGTCCCTCCCCTCGCGCCTCCTCGCTTGGCCGAGGTCCCCCTCCTCTCCCCCCTCGTTCCCCTCCGCACCCGAGCGCCCCCCCCCCGTCGCGGACCTCGTCGCCGGCGCCCTTCCGGTGACCAAATGGTCACGGGGCCGAGCCCCTCGTGCGCAGCGCGTCGCGCACCCCCCCGGCCTTCCCATTATGCCCGTAGTCGCCGGGTCGTCTCGCGCCCGAACCACCCCGCCGCCTCCGCCGCTCGCCGGCGCCGTCTCCGGCCGAGTCCGGCTGTGCCACTGCCACCGTTGGGCGCGTCGTCGTCACCCCGTTCGAACGCACCCGCCCGCGCCCCTTTTGGCCGCCGGACGACGAATTCCGGCGAGGTCCGGCGCCCCCTCCGCCGTGGAACGGCCACCGGAGTTCCCCAACGCCGGCCACCGACGTGGTCGACCCGGGGCCACCCCTGGGTCACTGACCCGTGGGCCCTAGGGGCTCGACCGGCCTGTTGACTCGGTCAGCTAGGCTAACTGGACCGGCCAGGCCAATGACATGACCCCCCCCAAGAACGTTTAATAAAAATGAATAAAAAAATAATAAAAATGAATAAAATTAATTAATTAATTAAGTAAATAATTAATTTAACTAATCCTGATTAATTAACCTAATGGCTAATTAACCTAATTAACTACTATTAATTAAACTAAACTGGGGTAATTAGTTAACAGTCACTAACGAACGGGACCCACCTGTCAGGTTGACCAAGTCAACCCTGTTGACTGCTGACGTCAGCATGACATCATGCTGACGTCATAAATTCATTTTTCGAATTAATTAATTAATTAAATTCCAGAAATTAATAAAATCTTTAGAAAATCATATCTTTTAATCCGTAACTCGGATTAAAATATTTTCAACATGAAAGTTGCTCAGGATGACGAGACGAATCCGGATATGCAGTCCGTTCGTCCGCCACACACCCCTAACCTATCGAACCCGCAACTTTCCCCCTCCGGCTCCTCTGCCCAAAAACACGAAACCCCGGGGATATTTTCCCGGATGTTTCCCCCTTCACCGGTATCACCTCATACCGCGTTAGAACACGTCTAGCTCTGCCTGTTATCCTGTTATGCACTTGCTTGCTATGTATTTACTATTTCTCCCCCCTCTTCTCTTCGGTAGACCCCGTGACGATGCGGATGCCCCAGTTCGACTACGGAGTTGACGACCCCTCTCTCTTGCCAGAGCAACCAGGCAAGCCCCCCCCTTGATCACCAGATATCGCCTATTCTACTCTATACTGCTTGCATTAGAGTAGTGTAGCATGTTACTGCTTTCAGTTAATCCTATACTGCTGCATAGCCTGTCCTTGCTACTACTGTTGTTACCTTTATCTGCTTTCCTACTGATTAGTATAGGATGCTAGTGTTCCATCAGTGGCCCTACACTCTTGTCCGTCTGCCATGCTATACTACTGGGCCGTGATCACTTCGGGAGGTGATCACGGGCATATACTATATACTTTACACAGTTACATTACCTGTGATACTATTCGGAGACGGGGGCTGAAGGGGCAGGTGGCTCCATCCCGGTAGAGGTGGGCCTGGGTTCCCGACGGCCCCCGACTGTTACTTTGTGGCGGAGCGGCAGGGCAGGTTGAGACCACCTAGGAGACAGGTGGGCCTGGCCTTGTTCGGCGTTCGCGGATACTTAACACGCTTAACGAGATCTTGGTATTTGATCTGAGTCGGCTACGAGCCTATACGCACTAACCATCTACGCGGGAGTAGTTATGGGTATCCCGGCGTCGTGGTATCAGCCGAAGCCTTCTTGACGTCAGCGATTGAGTGGCGCGCGCCGGGTTGGACTGCGTTAACGCAACTTCCTTTGTAATGGAGGTTGCTAGGTCTGCTCACCGGCCGCGTACGCAACGTGCAGGTGTGCAATGGGCGATGGGCCCAGACCCCTGCGCGCATAGGATTTAGACCGGCGTGCTGACCTCTCTGTTGTGCCTAGGTGGGGCTGCGACGTGTTGATCTTCCGAGGCCGGGCATGACCCAGGAAAGTGTGTCCGGCCAAATGGGATCGAGCATGTTGGGTTATGTGGTGCACCCCTGCAGGGAAGTTAATCTATTCGAATAGCCGTGATCTTCGGTAACAGGGCGACTTGGAGTTGTACCTTGACCTTATGACAACTAGAACCGGATACTTAATAAAACACACCCTTCCAAGTGCCAGATACAACCCGGTGATCGCTTTTCTACATGGCGACGAGGAGAGGATCGCCGGGTAGGATTATGCTACTGCGATGCTACTGGAGATGCTACTTGGAGATGCTACTTGGAGATGCTACTTGGGGGACTTCAATCTACTCTCTTCTACATGCTGCAAGACGGAGGCTGCCAGAAGCGTAGTCTTCGACAGGATTAGCTATCCCCCTCTTATTCTGGCATTCTGCAGTTCAGTCCACCGATATGGCCCTTTACACATATACCCATGCATATGTAGTGTAGCTCCTTGCTTGCGAGTACTTTGGATGAGTACTCACGGTTTCTTTTCTCCCTCTTTTCCCCTTTCCCTTCTACCTGGTTGTCGCAACCAGATGCTGGAGCCCT
Organism: Triticum aestivum; assembly: GCF_018294505.1. NCBI lineage: Eukaryota > Viridiplantae > Streptophyta > Magnoliopsida > Poales > Poaceae > Triticum > Triticum aestivum. Next base: position 81,396,413 of record NC_057809.1, read on the forward strand.
GGAGCCAGACGCCACCGTCGACGATGATTCCTACTACACTGGAGGTGCCTACTACTACGTGCAGGCCGCTGACGACGACCTGGAGTAGTTTAGGAGGATCCCGGGCAGGAGGCCTGCGCCTCTTTCGATCTGTATCCCAGTTTGTGCTAGCCTTCTTAAGGCAAACTTGTTTAACTTATGTCTGTACTCAGATATTGTTGCTTCCGCTGACTCGTCTATGATCGAGCACTTGTATTCGAGCCCTCGAGGCCCCTGGCTTGTATTATGATGCTTGTATGACTTATTTACGTTTTAGAGTTGTGTTGTGATATCTTCCCGTGAGTCCCCGATCTTGATCGTACACATTTGCGTGCATGATTAGTGTACGACTAAATCGGGGGCGTCACAAGTTGGTATCAGAGCCGACTGCCTGTAGGAATCCCCCTTTCCAACTCCTTGGCCGAAGTCGAGTCTAGTCGTTGAAAAACTTTTACTAACATGGCTGTGTGGCCCATGGGCCCACGTCGCCATCGGGTGGTAGTAGGATCTTTTACTCCTCGACCTATACTCTGGGACTCTGATCTCTCTACTATTCAGGTTAAATGAATTTGCTAACTCTAAGATTAGGATCTCGTGATCGCATCCACCCGGAGAGCCCCTTACTGCAGAGGATCGCCTGCTACATCAGAAGATTCCGAAGATACTCTCTGATGTTCTCTCGAGACTTTGTGCCCATCACTTTTGCTATTCCTAACCACCAATAAATCCGTATGGATAACTACTTACACTTGCCATTCATATGATCATCCCCCATTGATCTTGTTATTACAAGATACCCCGAAGTTTTCTCTATTGTTCCGAGAATACTTTGTGCCTACTGCCTAGCAGTTCTTTCCCACATGAATACCCCCTTCAAATAAATTCTTGCACTTATCGAGTATCCGCTCATCCCCCAGTTGTTCATGTGTTACACAAAAGTCTTCGAAATACCACCCGATATTCCGAAAATCCTCAGCAACCTATTGCTCTGGAATTTCTTGTTTGCTTTCATTATGATTAATCCCGTAAGTATAGAAATCTTATAGGCATTCCTTGTCATTATCATTTTGAGTCTGTTGACTCAATATGTTGCGAATACACGCAATCATCATTGATCCTTATAAATTACCTTTTCGGCTGAGCTTCCATTCTTTTAACTGGAATTGGTTCTCGACCAATCCAATTGTCGTTGATTGTACCCTAAGGCTATTCAACTTATCCATCCCTAATCAGAGCATTGCTTCTGATCCCTTGATTTGGAAATCATAATTCCTTTGCATTTGACAATTGAGTTAGTCAGTTGTTTCTATAATTTGATCTCCTTGCACTCTTCTTCCTCTAGTTGAGTACCGATGCTCACGTCAGATCCCTTGTGGACCATCAGGCCCATTGTTGGATTTTATCCGTCAGCATCCTTCATATTCAATAACCTTGTGAGCCTTCCCTTGGATACATAATGCCCTTGGTAATTGTATCATCTACTTTCTCAACCTTGCTCTACTTTCGAGCTTGTGTTATTTACTCTTGAAACTTGTGGTATATGTTTCTAAGAAGCCCCTATGGGTTGAACATATGCTTTCTCTAAACCGTGTGAACCTGAAAGTTTTCACGAGTCATACTCTTCTGGTGCTTCACCAGATAAAATTTCAACACTGCAACTTCATCGAACGTGAGAAGTGAATGAAAGGTTATGCATTGGAGAAGTGGGAGTCGACCTTGAACTTGTGTTCATGCCCATGGACACGATGTAGATCTTATCATTAAAGCTTCTCTTAAATTAATTATTCCCTTGGTATAAGTACGTCTTATATCTGGGATCTGGCCTTTTGCAATCGTGGTTCCGACCATGATCTCCTTTAAATACCATTTCTCGTGCATGTTTAAGCACTTATCTTCTTTAGAGCAATACCCTAGTCCAAACTCTACTTTGATCTGTCGTCGAGTATTACCCCCCGGTATCTCGAGATTATCATGGAACTGCATAAATTCTTATGAGTTCTTCATGAAGTGCTACATTCTCACTGATTCCAATTTTTTCATGGACTCTTAGTTATTAAACACTCAAAGACACCGATAACTGACTCGAGTCCGCACCGCGATTAAACAACTCTTGGTAACCTTCATTACTTACGAGTTTGTACTCGATCACGTCATTCCTAGCCTGATTGGCTATATCATTATCGTGCTAAATTTTAATTGTGCTACCGGGTCCTTCCCGGAGCATAAATTTCGACGGTGAGCTAATCTTATAATCGATCTTCCTTGTCATATCGTTTGTCCTTGAACAACAAGCTTGGTTTCGAGTTTGTGACATACCCATGGTTCCAATAACCTTTCGCTTCATCATTCGTTTGACTGATGTCATCACCGATCGATTACATCTTCATGAAATCTCTCGACAATTGTGTCGTGATCATCATCAACATTCTGAGCTCTTATAGGAAATCAATCGAATCCTGATGAGAAATACCATCCTTGCCCCTCGATGATTTGTGTTATCATCGACAACATTCTTGCCTTCCCCCAACACACTTGTTCGTGTTTTGTGCATACCTTGAGATCCTTGCTATCCAGCATTTGTTCTCCTTTACCTTGGAGTATTACCATCTTTTTATGTCAAGAATGTCGTGGGAATTTCACCACCTCTTAAGAATTCTTGATACAGGTGATACTTCTTGCCATATCCGTTCCTCCCTTGGTCCCCGTGTTGTTCTAACCGGAGAACCGACAATTGAACTATTATGCATGACTTCAAAACTTCTAGCAACCCTATTGCTTTGAAGTTAATGGTCGATAATTCATTCTTATACCATTGGTTATCGAATCACCATTCTAATATTGATCTTGCTACCTAAGCCCATAATTCCGATGCACCTTTCACCCACTGGTTAATTGCGTATGTTTTCCTCAGGCATACATCATGATATCATTTGATCTGACAAATGTTATCTCCTTGATCACATGATTGTGGAAATCCATCTTTTTGGAAATATCGAGGAATTGTCGCTGAGACCATCAGCCACCCCTCATCCTCTCCTTGGTTTACTGACGAACTCTTGTTTCTGAACTTGCATCCATAGTTCAATTCTGGAGAATCTTAACATATCATCTCGACAATTTGTGTTACACCTTTTCTTCTCAGGCATCCTGGGTCTGAGGTATCATGACCCCAATCAGATCTGAATCTCGGTCAGATATGATGGTTGGAACATATTTTCAAGAGTTATAACATTGATCCTCATATGACCCGGTAAGGTGATGTCATGCACACCTGACGGAGGACCAAGTGTTATAGTTTCCTTTTCAGCAAGGTTATCCATTCTTCAATGAGGAAATTGTAAGACTTATTCTATAATTTGTTCCTGATGGATCCTGTTGTTTCCAAAGTCTGATCTTCACCTATAGACCATGTCAATGCTATCTCGAAGCATGTCGGTGGTGCTCCGATTTTCAACAAGAACATTTGAAGCCCAATGCTAAATGTTACTTGCTCAATTACCCAAACACCGTTGCATCGGTAATGTCATGAAATTTCTCTCCCCTTTCCTAAGGAGTTTTCTACATTATATCCTGCCAAGGATATCATGCTCTGCTTGTCCTTGGGAAGGATATACCCCTGATATATGTGTTTAAACACATTTTCCTTTCCATTATTTGGTTTAACCTTTCTTGTGATCTATATGATCTGAGCAGTAATATTCTCCTGCTTATGTAAACACCTTGTTGTACAATTTTGTCAGCAAGACCCTGTTACTTTGTTGATGACATTCCGGTAACCACCGATGGACGAGAACTTCCCCTACTGGTCCGCCTCGTTCAACGAGCAGGAAAATGGTTCTCTTCGTCCCTCGCCCTTGGTACCGACATTGTTGCCGACATAACTGACATGCTACTCTCTGACATGCCTTGCTATCGTGATCGTACAAGATGTCAGCCCCCCCCCCTTTCTACTTTTAACCCACATGGTGGGCCCATAACCCACAGGTCCCAGGAACGAAACCTGACTCTCCTGTACAACCTGTTGTCAAAGTTATTCCTCGTGCTTGACTTTGTATGTAATTCTCGGGCCACTTGCCTGTTGATTTATTCTGGTATCGGACACAATACTTATTCCCGTTGCTTAGGACCCCTTTCGCACTCTGCTTTAGGCAATGAATGATTGCCTATCTGCTTGAAACTTCTTATTGCACCGTCTTACTTTGCTCTCATAGGTGTAATTTGTTCAACTCGAGAGATACTCATATGTTCATTCTTGGGATACCCCCAAATGAATTTCCCTTATGACCTCCTATCATTGTAGAGCTGCCCCTTACCTATTCGTAAGTACGATGGAGTTCCCCGAAGAAAGGACGACAACTTCATCATGATGCTTTGGAATAAAGAATTGAAGACATCAACGAAAGGGATTAACTTCTTCAAGAAGATCCATTAGAATAACCAGAACCCCCCCCCTTACTCCCCTCTTAAATCTCGGGACGAGATTTCTTGTAGTGGAGGAGATTTGTAACACCCGGATAATCATGCTACAGTAATCTCACGTGATGGTGCCACGTCACCTCTGTCACTGTAGTTAACCACGGGTTAGATCGAAACGGTTTCGAAATTAAAATTCAAAATTATAATGACAATAAAAGTTTTCAAGAATTAAAACTAAAATGTTCGGGGGTTGTCTAATATTACAAAGTTAATTATGGTGGGGTGCACACATTTTTGTAAAGTGTCTAGATATTATTAAATGAATTAAAACAGAAGGGAAAAATAAGGAAAGAAAAATAAAACAAAAGGAGAAAAAGGGAAACCCCCCCGGCCCAACTGGGCCAAGCCACCTGGCCCAGCCGGCCAGCCCCCTGGCCCGGCCCACCCCCTCACTCCCATATCCCCCCTCCCCCGGTCGGCAAACCCTAGCCGACCACCCACTCCCCCCGATCCCCTTTTCCTCCCTCCCCGCCGATCTGGATCGGGGTCCGCCCGATCCCGTCGCCCCTCCGACGCCGGCGCCCCACCGCCCCGTCCTCACCTCCTCCCCTCCTCCCCGACCGGCCGCGCAGGGCGCCCGCTACTCCCCTCGTCGCCTCGGAGCCGCCCCCGACGACCACCACGCCGCACGCCACCGCCCCGTCGCCGTCGAGCGCCTCACCGCCCTCCTCCTCGCCGGTCGCCCCCGACCGCCCCCGAGCCCGCTTTCCCGAGACCCTACGCCCCCCCACCGTGAGCTCTTCCCCCCTTCGCTCCCCCGATCCTCCTGGGATCGATCCCCTCTTCCCCCCCCCCCCCCCCCCGCGCTCGGTCGCCGTGGCCGGACCTCGCTCCGGTGCCGCGCTTGCCGCGCTCCGGCTCACAGCGCCCGCGTCCCTCCCCTCGCGCCTCCTCGCACGGCCGAGGTCCCCCTCCTCTCCCCCCTCGTTCCCCTCCGCACCCGAGCTCCCCCCCCCCGTCACGGACCTCGTCGCCGGCGCCCTTCCGGTGACCAAATGGTCACGGGGCCGAGCCCCTCGTGCTCAGCGCGTCACGCACCCCCCCGGCCTTCCCATTATGCCCGTAGTCGCCGGGTCGTCTCGCGCCCGAACCACCCCGCCGCCTCCGCCGCTCGCCGGCGCCGTCTCCGGCCGAGTCCGGCCGTGCCACTGCCACCGTTGGGCGCGTCGTCGTCACCCCGTTCGAACGCACCCGCCCGCGCCCCTTTTGGCCGCCGGACGACGAATTCTGGCGAGGTCCGGCGCCCCCTCCGCCGCGGAACGGCCACCAGAGTTCCCCAACGCCGGCCACCGACGTGGCCGACCCGGGGCCACCCCTGGGTCACTGACCCGTGGGCCCTAGGGGCCCGGCCGGCCTGTTGACTCGGTCAGCTAGGCTGACTGGACCGGCCAGGCCAATGACATGCCCCCCCCCCAAGAACGTTTAATAAAAATGAATAAAAAATAATAATAAAAATGAATAAAATTAATTAATTAATTAAGTAAATAATTAATTTAATTAATCCTGATTAATTAACCTAATGGCTAATTAACCTAATTAACTACTATTCATTAAACTAAACTGGGGTAATTAGTTAACAGTCACTAACGAACGGGACCCACCTGTCAGGTTGACCAAGTCAACCCTGTTGACTGCTGACGTCAGCATGACATCATGCTAACGTCATAAATTCATTTTTCGAATTAATTAATTAATTAATTAAATTCCAGAAATTAATAAAATCTTTAGAAAATCGTATCTTTTAATCCGTAACTCGGATTAAAATATTTTCAACATGAAAGTTGCTCAGGACGACGAGACGAATCCGGATATGCAGTCCGTTCGTCCGCCACCCACCCCTAACCTATCGAACCCGCAACTTTCCCCCTCCGGCTCCTCTGCCCGAAAACACGAAACCCCGGGGATATTTTCCCGAATGTTTCCCCCTTCACCGGTATCATCTCATACCGCGTTAGAACACGTCTAGCTCTGCCTGTTATCCTGTTATGCACTTGCTTGCTATGTATTTACTGTTTCTCCCCCCTCTTCTCCTCGGTAGACCCCGTGACGATGCGGATGCCCCAGTTCGACTACGGAGTTGACGACCCCTCTCTCTTGCCAGAGCAACCAGGCAAGCCCCCCCCTTGATCACCAGATATCGCCTATTCTACTCTATACTGCTTGCATTAGAGTAGTGTAGCATGTTACTGCTTTCAGTTAATCCTATACTGCTGCATAGCCTGTCCTTGCTACTACTGTTGTTACCTTTATCTGCTTTCTTACTGATTAGTATAGGATGCTAGTGTTCCATCAGTGGCCCTACACTCTTGTCCGTCTGCCATGCTATACTACTGGGCCGTGATCACTTCGGGAGGTGATCACGGGCATATACTATATACTTTACACAGTTACATTACCTGTGATACTGTTCGGAGACGGGGGCTGAAGGGGCAGGTGGCTCCATCCCGGTAGAGGTGGGCCTGGGTTCCCGACGGCCCCCGACTGTTACTTTGTGGCGGAGCGGCAGGGCAGGTTGAGACCACCTAGGAGACAGGTGGGCCTGGCCCTGTTCGGCGTTCGCGGATACTTAACACACTTAACGAGATCTTGGTATTTTATCTGAGTCGGCTACGAGCCTATACGCACTAACCATCTACGCGGGAGTAGTTATGGGTATCCCGGCGTCGTGGTATCAGCCGAAGCCTTCTTGACGTCAGCGACTGAGTGACGCGCGCCGGGTTGGACTGCGTTAACGCAACTTCCTTTGTAATGGAGGTTGCTAGGTCTGCTCACCGGCCGCGTACGCAACGTGCAGGTGTGCAATGGGCGACGGGCCCAGACCCCTGCGCGCATAGGATTTAGACCGGCGTGCTGACCTCTCTGTTGTGCCTAGGTGGGGCTGCGACGTGTTGATCTTCCGAGGCCGGGCATGACCCAGGAAAGTGTGTCCGGCCAAATGGGATCGAGCGTGTTGGGTTATGTGGTGCACCCCAGCAGGGAAGTTAATCTATTCGAATAGCCGTGATCTTCGGTAACAGGACGACTTGGAGTTGTACCTTGACCTTATGACAACTAGAACCGGATACTTAATAAAACACACCCTTCCAAGTGCCAGATACAACCCGGTGATCGCTTTTCTACAGGGCGACGAGGAGAGGATCGCCGGGTAGGATTATGCTACTGCGATGCTACTGGAGATGCTACTTGGAGATGCTACTTGGAGATGCTACTTGGGGAACTTCAATCTACTCTCTTCTACATGCTGCAAGACGGAGGCTGCCAGAAGCGTAGTCTTCGACAGGATTAGCTATCCCCCTCTTATTCTGGCATTCTGCAGTTCAGTCCACCGATATGGCCCTTTACACATATACCCATGCATATGTAGTGTAGCTCCTTGCTTGCGAGTACTTTGGATGAGTACTCATGGTTGCTTTTCTCCCTCTTTTCCCCTTTCCCTTCTACCTGGTTGTCGCAACCAGATGCTGGAGCCCTGGAGCCAGACGCCACCGTCGACGATGATTCCTACTACACTGGAGGTGCCTACTACTACGTGCAGGCCGCTGACGACGACCTGGAGTAGTTTAGGAGGATCCCAGGCAGGAGGCCTGCGCCTCTTTCGATCTGTATCCCAGTTTGTGCTACCCTTCTTAAGGCAAACTTGTTTAACTTATGTCTGTACTCAGATATTGTTGCTTCCGCTGACTCGTCTATGATCGAGCACTTGTATTCGAGCCCTCGAGGCCCCTGGCTTGTATTATGATGCTTGTATGACTTATTTATGTTTTAGAGTTGTGTTGTGATATCTTCCCGTGAGTCCTTGATCTTAATCGTACACATTTGCGTGCATGATTAGTGTACGATTAAATCGGGGGCGTCACACCCGACCCCCCCCCTCTCACCAACGCCGTTGCCCGCCACCAGCCGGCGCCGGCGCCGCCCCTCCCGGACTCCTCCGCGCCCCTTCTCTCCCTCGCACGATGCCCGCCCCGACGCCGTGCTCCTCCGTCCCCTCTGCCTCCTCTCGATTTGGATCGAGGGGATCCGCCCCGACTCCACCGCCGCACATCGCCGGAGCTGGCCGCCGACCTCGACCTCGCCGTGGCCTCCTCGTCCCCTCCCCGAATCGCCGGACCGATTCGCCGCCGCCCGGAGCTCCACGCGCCTCCTCCTCCTCGCCGGTCCCCCCGACCTTCCCCGAGCCCGCTGCCATGATCCCCACGAACGTCGGTGAGGCTCCGGCCTTCCTCCTCTCTCCCTCGCCCCGTGCTCCCCTCCTCCCGTGTGCCACTGCCGCCACTCCCTCGCGTCGCGCGTGTGTGCGCCGGCGCGCACCATGGCGCCCCGCGCGCCTCCGCACGCGCACTGGCATGCGAGCCCGCACCGCTCGGTGCCGCCAGCCAACGCCGCCCGAGTTTCCGCTCACGGCCCCCACGACCACGGCCTTGCTCCCCCCCCCTGCCACGCCCGGCACCACCGGCGGCCGCCTGCGTGGGCTTGTGTCCGCCCGGGCCGCGCCCCGGCTGAACCCCGTCGCAGCAAGCCCCCCCCCCCGGGCCACTGACTAGGGGGCCCCGCCCCATAACGTTTTTAGAAAAAAAGAATTAAAAAAATATATTAAATGAATAAATAAATAATAATTAAAAAAATTTAAAATGTTAGTTAATTAATTAATTAAGTAATTAATTAAGTTAATTAATCCTGATTAGATTAACCTAATCACTAATTAAATTAACTAATCTATAATTAAATTAAACAGAGAATGACAGGTGGGTCCCACTGGACCCACATGTCAGGTTGACCAAGTCAACTCTGTTGACTGCTGACGTCAGCATGACATCATGCTGATGTCATAAATCCATTTTCGAATTAAATTAAATAATTAATTAAATTTCAGAAATTAATAAAATCTTTAGAAAATCATATCTTTTAATCCGTAACTCGGATTAAAATATTTTCAATATGAAAGTTGCTCAGAACGACGAGACGAATCCGGATACGCAGTACGTTCGTCCACCACACACCCTTAACCTATCGAACCAGTAACTTTCCCCCTCCGGCTCCTCTGCCCAAAAACACGAAACCCCGGGATATTTTCCTGGATGTTTCCCCCCTTAACCGGTACCACCTCATACCACGTTAGGGCACGCCTAGCATCATTACTTGTCATGTCATGCATCGATATGCATCTGTTTACATGGTATTCATTGTTTCTTCCCCCTCTTCTCTCCGGTAGACTACGAGACCGACGCTGCTGCTGCCCAGTTCGACTACGGAGTTGACGACCCCTCTCTCTTGCCAGAGCAACCAGGCAAGCCCCCCCTTGATCACCAGATATCGCCTATTCTACTCTATACTGCTTGCATTAGAGTAGTGTAGCATGTTACTGCTTTCCGTTATACCTATCCTGATGCATAGCCTGTCCTTGTTACTACTGTTGTTACCTTTACCTGCAATCCTATATGCTTAGTATAGGATGCTAGTATTTCCATCTGTGGCCCTACATTCTTGTCCGTCAGCCGTGCTATACTATCGGGCCGTGATCACTCGGGAGGTGATCACGGGTATATACTATATACTTCATACATGATACATGTGGAGACTAAAGTCGGGTCGGCTGGTGGAGCACCCGCGAGTGGATCTTTGTGGCGGAGCGACAGGGCAGGTTGAGACCGCCTAGGAGAGAGGTGGGCCTGGCCCTGTTCGGCGTTCGCGGATAATTAACACGCTTAACGAGATCTTGGTATTTGATCTGAGTTGGCTACGAGCCTATACGCACTAACCAACTACGTGGGAAAGATATGGGCACTCGGCGTCGTGGTATCAGCCGAAGCACTTCGTGACGCCAGCGACTGAGTGGCGCACGCCGGATTGGAACGTAACCTGCTCTTGTATTAAGGGGGCTAGTTCTGCTTTCGGCCGCGTACGCAACGTGCAGGTGTGCTATGGGCGATGGGCCCAGACCCCTGTGCGCTTAGGTTTAGACCGGCGTGCTGGCCTCTCTGTTGAGCCTAGGTGGGGCTGCGACGTGTTGATCTTCCGAGGCCGGGCATGACCCGGGAAAGTGTGTCCGGCCAAATGGGATCAAGCGTGTTGGGTAAGTTGGTGCACCCCAGCAGGGAAGTTAATCTATTCGAATAGCCGTGATCTTCGGTAACAGGATGACTTGGAGTTGTACCTTGACCTTATGACAACTAGAACCGGATACTTAATAAAACACACCCTTCTAAGTGCCAGATACAACCGGTGGTCACTCTCCCTCAGGGATATGAGGAGGGGATCGCCGGGTAGGATTATTGCTATGTGATGTTACTTGGAGGACTTCAACCTACCCTCTTCTACCTGTTGCAAGACGGAGGTGACCCGAAGCGTAGTCTTCGATAAGACTAGCTATCCCCCTCTTATTCTGGCATTCTGCAGTTCAGTCCACTGATATGGCCCTTTACACATATATCCATGCATATGTAGTGTAGATCCTTGCTTGCGAGTACTTTGGATGAGTACTCACGGTTGCTTTCTCCCCTCTTTTCCCCTTTCCTTTCTACCTGGTTGTCGCAACCAGATGCTGGAGCCCTGGAGCCAGACGCCACCGTCGACGACGACTCCTACTACACCGGAGGTGCCTACTACTACGTGCAGCCCGCTGACGACGACCAGGAGTAGTTTAGGAGGATCCCAGGCAGGAGGCCTGCGCCTCTTTCGATCTGTATCCCAGTTTGTGCTAGCCTTCTTAAGGCAAACTTGTTTAACTTATGTCTGTACTCAGATATTGTTGCTTCCGCTGACTCGTCTATGATCGAGCACTTGTATTCGAGCCCTCGAGGCCCCTGGCTTGTATTATGATGCTTGTATGACTTATTTATGTTTAGAGTTGTGTTGTGATATCTTCCCGTGAGTCCTGATCTTGATCGTACACATTTGCGTGCATGATTAGTGTACGATTGAATCGGGGGCGTCACAAGTTGGTATCAGAGCCGACTGCCTGTAGGAATCCCCCTTCCACACTCCTTGGCCGAAGTTGAGTCTAGACTTTACAAAACTTTTACTAACATGGCTGTGTGTCTTACGGGCACACGTCGCCATTGGGTGGTATTAGGATCTTTTATTCCTCGACCTATACTCTGGGACTCTGACATCTCTTCTATTCGGGTTAAATGAATTTTACTAAATCTAACATTAGGATCTCGTTATCATTTTCACCCGGAGAGCCCCTTATTACTGATGATCGTCTGCTGCACCAGAAGACCCTGAAGATACTCTCCGCTGTTAACCCGAGAACTTGTGTTCATCGCGTTTGCAATTCACCTTCCACCGCAAACCCTTATGGATAACTACTTGCATTTGTTATTCTTACATTCATCCCCAGTGGTCTTGTTATTACAAGATACCCTGAAAAACTCGTCGTGGTTTCGATAATCCCTTGAGCTTACTGCCTTGCTGTTCTTGTCACTTGAATACCCCTACGGTTAATTCTCGCATTTATCGAGTATCCGCCCATCCCCCAGTTGTTCATGTGTTACACAAAAGTCTTCGAAATACCACCCGATATTCCGAAAATCCTCAGCAACCTATTGCTCTGGAATTTCTTGTTTGCTTTCATTATGATTAATCCCATAAGTATAGAAATCTTATTGACATTCCTTGTCATTATCATTTTGAGTCTGTTGACTCAATATGTTGCGAATACACGCAATCATCATTGATCCTTATAAATTACCTTTCCGGCTGAGCTTCCATTCTTTTAACTGGAATTGGTTCTCGACCAATCCAATTGTCTTTGATTGTACCCTAAGGCTATTCAACTTGTCCACCCCTAATCAGAGCATTGCTTCTGATCCCTTGATTTGGAAATCATAATTCCTTTGCATTTGACAATTGAGTTAGTCAGTTGTTTCTATAATCTGCTTCCTCTAGTTGAGTACCGATGCTCACGTCAGATCCCTTGTGGACCACCAGATCCTTTGTTGGATTTTATCTGACAACGCCCTTCATATTCAATAAACTTGTGAGCCTTTTCTCGGATACATAATGCCTTTGGTAAATTGTATCGTCTGCTTTCTCAACCATGCTCTGCCTTCGAGCTTGAGTTAATTACTTCTAAAGATTTTGGTATATGATTCTAAGATGCCCCGATGGGTTGAACCTATGCCTTCCTTAATATGTGTGAACTCGAAAGTTTTCACGAGTCGTACTCTTCTGGTATTTTGCCAGATAAAATTTCAACGCTATAACTTCATCGAAAGCGAGAAGTGAATGAAAGGGTATGCATTGGAGAAGTGGGAGTCGACCTTGAACCTTGTGTTCATGCCCATGGACGCGATATATATCCTATCATGAAAGCTTCTTGTAACAATAACTATTTCCTTGATAACTAACCTATGGTATCTGTGAATTGATCCCTTGCAACCGTGGTTCCGACCATGATTGTTCTTCTTTGATCTCATTTCTCGGACAAGTTAAAACAATTGTCTTCTATGGATCAATACACCAGTCCAACCTTTACTTTGATCTTGTGTCGAGTATTACCCCCCTGGTATCTCGAGATTATCATGGAACTGCATAACTTTTTATGAGTTCTTCATCAAGTGCTACCTTCCCACTGATTCCAATTTTTCGCGGGCTCTGTGTTATTGAACACTCAAAGACACCGATAACTGAACCGAGTCCGCTCTACGGTTCAACAACTCTTCAGTAAGCTTCTATAAGTACGAGTTTGTACCCGATCACGCCATTCCTAGCCTGTTTGGCTATATCATTGTCGTGACGATTCTAACGGTGCTACCTGGTCCTTATTCTCGGAGCACCAATTTTCGACGATGAACTAACCTTACATCGATTTTCCTCGTCATACCCTTTCACCTTAAACAACAAGCTTGAGTTCGAGTTTGTGTCGTAACTGTGGTTCCAATAACCTCTTGCTTCATCATTCCTTTGACTTGATGTCGTCGCTGATTGACTACATCTGCATGAAATCTCTCGACAATTGTGTCGTGATCATCATCAACCTTATGAGCTCTTCCAGGAATTCAATTGAATTCATGATGGGTAATACCATCCTTGCCCCTCGATGATTCCTGTTCTCATCGACCACTTTATTGCCTTCCGTTCAACACAACTTGTTCGTGTTTTGTGTAAACCTTGAGATCACTGCTACCCAGCAGTTGATCTTCCTTACCTCGGAAGTATTACCATCTCTTTTTGTCAAGAATGTGGTGAGAATTTCACCACCTCTTAATAATTCTTGATATCATAATACTTCTTGCCATCTTCGTTCATTCCTTGGTCCCCGTATTGTTTTCAACCGGAATACCGACAATGGAGCTATGACGTGTGAATTCAAAACTTCTAGCAACCCTATTGCTTTGAAGTGAATGGGCGATAGTTCATTCTAAGTCCTTCGCTAATTGAATCACCATTCTGACATTGGTCGTGCAACCCAACCCATATTTCGGGCGCACCTTTCAACCAATGTTTAATTGTGTATGTTTTCCTCGAGCATACTTCCTTATATCATTTGATCTGACAAATGTTATCTCCTTGTTCACTTAATGGTGGAAATCCATCTTTTGGGAATCTCGGTGAATTGCCGTTGAGTTCACCAGACACCTCCTTGTCCTCTCCTTGGGTTAATGATGAACTCTTGTTAACGGAAGTCACTTCATAGTTCATTTCCCGAGAATCTTACAGTGTCATCCCGTCAATTGGTGTTGCACCTTTCTTCTCAGGCATCCTGAGCCTGAGGTATCCTGACACCAATCATACCTGAATCTCCGTCAGATATGATGGTTAGGACAACTTTCCAAGAGTTATGATATTGATCCTTTGATGACCCGGTAACATGATGTCATGCCTAGCACCCCCCCCCCGGCTGGAGGACCTATCATTATAGATTCCTTTTCAGCAAGGTTATCCATTCACCCATGAGGAAATTGTAAGACTTATTCTACAAGTTATTCCTGATGGATCCTTCGTGTTTCCAGAGTCTGATCTTCACATGAAGACCATGTCAATGCTATCTCGAAGCATGTCTATGGTACTCCAATTTTCAACAAGAACATTTGAAGCCCAATGTTAAATGTTTCCTGCCCAATTATCCAAACACCGCTGTATGGGTAATATCATGAAATTTCTCTCCCCTACCTAAGGAGTTTTCTACGTAATATCCTGTCATGGATATCATGCTTTGCTTGTCCTTGGGAAGGATATACCCCTGATATACGTGTTTAAGCACATTTTCCTTCCCATTGTTTTGTTCAAACTTTCTTGTAAACCACTTAACCGAGCAGTGGTAATCCCCTGCTTAGGTAAACACCTCGGTGTACCTTCCTGTCTGGTGTAACCCTGTTTGTACTGTTGATGACTTCCGGTAACTACCGATGGACAAGAACTTTGCCTATTGGTCCGCCTCGATGCAACAAGCAAGAAAATGGTTCTCTTCGTCCCTCGCCCTTGGTACCAACGTTGTTGCCGACATAACTGACATGGTACTCTCTTACATGCCTTGCTATAATGACCGTCAAAGATGTCACTTCTCCTATTAAAAAAAACCCCACATGGTGGGCCCATAACCCACCGTTCCACAGGATCGAAACCTGACTGTCCTGTACACCCCCTATTCCCAAGGTTATTCCTCGTGCGTGGACTCGTATGTAATTCACGGGCCACTGTCCTAGTGATCTATTCTGGTATCAGACGCAATACTTACTCTCGCTACTCTGATCCCCTTTCTCACTCTGGTTCGGGCTTCGAGCAACTATCTATCCGCTTGGAGCCTCTTATGGTACCTTCGTACCTTACTCTCGAGGTATTTCATATGTTCAACTCGAGAGATAATCTTATACTAATTCATGGGTTAACCCCAGATTGTTCCCTCAAAAGAATTATGTCGTAGTGAGCTGCCCCTTATCCTTTCGTAAGTACGATGGAGTTCCCGAAGAAATGATGACAAGTTTATCATGATGCATCGGAATAAAGAATTGAAGACATCAACGAAAGGGATTAACTTCTTCGAGAAGATTCGTTAGAATATCATAACCTAGTCTTTCCCCTTACCCCCCTCTTAAATCTTGGGACGAGATTTCTTGTAGTGGAGGAGAACTGTGACGCCCGGATAATCAAGCTACAACAGTCCTCTACTAATGATGACACATCACCTCTGTCACTGTAATTAATCTCGGGTTGATTCGAAACCGTTTTGAATTTAAATCCTAAATCAATCAAACGACAAAAGTTTTCAAAATATTAAACTAAAATGTTCGGGCTGTGCCAAAAATGGCATAGGTAATTATAATACAGAAAACACATTTTTATAAAATGCCTAAATACTTTTAAATGAAATAAAACAGAAAAGGAAATAAACAAAAAGAAAAGGTAAAAAAAAGGAGCAAACCCCCCCCCCACTGGGCCTCGGCCCAGCAGGCCATCGGGCCCCCAGGCCGGCCCACTCGCCCCCTGCATAACCCCCGCTCCCCACTCGGCCGAACCCTAGCCGCCACCCACTCGCCCCCCCACTCGCTCCCTCCCGCACGCCTCTCTCCCCTTCCCCGTCTGGATCGGGGCAGAGGGCCCCGACCCCCCCCCTCTCACCAACGCCGTTGCCCGCCACCAGCCGGCGCCGGCGCCGCCCCTCCCGGACTCCTCCGCGCCCCTTCTCTCCCTTGCACAATGCCCGCCCCGACGCCATGCTCCTCCGTCCCCTCTGCCTCCTCTCGATTTGGATCGAGGGGATCCGCCCCGACTCCACCGCCGCACATCGCCGGAGCTGGACGCCGACCTCGACCTCGCCGTGGCCTCCTCGTCCCCTCCCCGACTCGCCGGACCGATTCGCCGCCGCCCGGAGCTCCACGCGCCTCCTCCTCCTCGCCGGTCCCCCCCGACCTTCCCCGAGCCCGCTGCCATGATCCCCACGAACGTCGGTGAGGCTCCGGCCTTCCTCCTCTCTCCCTCGCCCCGTGCTCCCCTCCTCCCGTGTGCCACTGCCGCCACTCCCTCGCGTCGCGCGTGTGTGCGCCAGCGCGCACCATGGCGCCCCGCGCGCCTCCGCACGCGCCCTAGCATGCGAGCCCGCATAGCTCGGTGCCGCCAGCCAACGCCGCCCGAGTTTCCGCTCACGGCCCCCACGGCCACGGCCTTGCTCCGCCCCCCCTGCCACGCCCGGCACCGCCGGCGGCCGCCTGCGTGGGCTTGTGTCCGCCCGGGCCGCGCCCCGGCCGAACCCCGTTGCAGCAAGCCCCCCCCCCGGGCCACTCACTAGGGGGCCCCGCCCCATAACGTTTTTAGAAAAAAAAGAATTAAAAAAATATATTAAATGAATAAATAAATAATAATTAAAAAAATTAAAATGTTAATTAATTAAGTAAGTAAGTAATTAATTAAGTTAATTAATCCTGATTAGATTAACCTAATCACTAATTAAATTAACTAATTTGTAATTAAACTAAACAGAGAATGACAGGTGGGTCCCACTGGACCCAAATGTCAGGTTGACCAAGTCAACTCTGTTGACTGCTGACGTCAGCATGACATCATGCTGATGTCATAAATCCATTTTCGAATTAATTAAATAATTAATTAAATTCAGAAATTAATAAAATCTTTAGAAAATCATATCTTTTAATCCGTAACTCGGATTAAAATATTTTCAACATGAAAGTTGCTCAGAACGACGAGACGAATCCGGATACGCAGTCCGTTCGTCCGCCACACACCCCTAACCTATCGAACCCGCAACTTTCCCCCTCCGGCTCCTCTGCCCGAAAACACGAAACACCGGGATATTTTCCCGGATGTTTCCCCCCTTAACCGGTACCACCTCATACCACGCTAGGGCACGCCTAGCATCGTTACTTGTCTTGTCATGCATCGATATGCATCTGTTTACATGGTATTCATTGTTTCTTCCCCCTCTTCTCTCCGGTAGACTACGAGACCGACGCTGCTGCTGCCCAGTTCGACTACGGAGTTGACGACCCCTCTCTCTTGCCAGAGCAACCAGGCAAGCCCCCCCCTTGATCACCAGATATCGCCTATTCTACTCTATACTGCTTGCATTAGAGTAGTGTAGCATGTTACTGCTTTCTGTTATACCTATCCTGATGCATAGCCTGTCCTTGTTACTACTGTTGTTACCTTTACCTGCAATCCTATATGCTTAGTATAGGATGCTAGTATATTCCATCTGTGGCCCTACATTCTTGTCCGTCAGCCGTGCTATACTATCGGGCCGTGATCACTCGGGAGGTGATCACGGGTATATACTATATACTTCATACATGATACATGTGGAGACTAAAGTCGGGTCGGCTGGTGGAGCACCCGCGAGTGGATCTTTGTGGCGGAGCGACAGGGCAGGTTGAGACCGCCTAGAAGAGAGGTGGGCCTGGCCCTGTTCGGCGTTCGCGGATACTTAACATGCTTAACGAGATCTTGGTATTTGATCTGAGTTGGCTATGAGCCTATACGCACTAACCAACCACGTGGGAAAGATATGGGCACTCGACGTCGTGGTATCAGCCGAAGCACTTCGTGACGCCAGCGACTGAGTGGCACGCGCCGGATTGGAACATAAACCTGCTCTTGTATTAAGGGCGCTAGTTCTGCTTTCGGCCGCGTACGCAACATGCAGGTGTGCTATGGGCGATGGGCCCAGACCCCTGTGCGCTTAGGTTTAGACCGGCGTGCTGGCCTCTCTGTCGAGCCTAGGTGGGGCTGCGACGTGTTGATCTTCCGAGGCCGGGCATGACCCGGGAAAGTGTGTCCGGCCAAATGGGATCAAGCGTGTTGGGTAAGTTGGTGCACCCCTGCAGGGAAGTTAATCTATTCAAATAGCCGTGATCTTCGGTAACAGGACGACTTGGAGTTGTACCTTGACCTTATGACAACTAGAACCGGATACTTAATAAAACACACCCTTCTAAGTGCCAGATACAACCGGTGGTCACTCTCCCTCAGGGATATGAGGAGGGGATCGCCGGGTAGGATTATTGCTATGTGATGTTACTTGGAGGACTTCAACCTACCCTCTTCTACCTGTTGCAAGACGGAGGTGACCAGAAGCATAGTCTTCGATAGGACTAGCTATCCCCCTCTTATTCTGGCATTCTGCAGTTCAGTCCACCGATATGGCCCTTTACACATATACCCATGCATATGTAGTGTAGCTCCTTGCTTGCGAGTACTTTGGATGAGTACTCACGGTTGCTTTTCTCCCCCTTTTTCCCCCTTTCCTTCTTTCCTGGTTGTCGCAACCAGATGCTGGAGCCCTGGAGCCAGACGCCACCGTCGACGATGACTCCTACTACACCGGAGGTGCCTACTACTACGTGCAGCCCGCTGACGACGACCAGGAGTAGTTTAGGAGGATCCCAGGCAGGAGGCCTGCGCCTCTTTCGATCTGTATCCCAGTTTGTGCTAGCCTTCTTAAGGCAAACTTGTTTAACTTATGTCTGTACTCAGATATTGTTGCTTCCGCTGACTCGTCTATGATCAAGCACTTGTATTCGAGCCCTCGAGGCCCCTGGCTTGTATTATGATGCTTGTATGACTTATTTATGTTTTAGAGTTGTGTTGTGATATCTTCCCGTGAGTCCTTGATACATATTGCGTGCATGATTAGTGTACGATTGAATCGGGGGCGTCATAAGGTGGTAGCGCAGCGAACGAGGCAATCGGACTATATTGCTTTAACACTTTCACTTAGCCATAGGAGTTTGACGGTGGGGCTACTATATAGCCCCTGGTACTTCTGCGCGCTCGTTCGAATACGGGGCGCGTACGTACATGACTGGGAAACTGCCCTTCGTTAATGCGAAGGAATCTCGAGGATTCCGCTGAGTGATTGAGTGGTTGACCAGTCTCTCGCTATATTATGACAGTCAGTTTTTGGCTTTCTCTACTGAGGTGCTCATCCGGATGAACCAGGGCACAGTCACAGTAGTTCTCCCAGTGCTACCTTAGGCGATATAACGGAACGTAAGGTACCACAACATGGGAGCCGGGCAAACCCAACATTTGACCAAATACATGATTCGGAGCTGATGCATATAGGGCCAAACTCGCGACGCCGAACATTCCCTAAGGTGTTTGGTCTTTATAACATGTACCGGGCTAAACAATGCTCTTAATAATAAACCCCATGTGTCCAGCTACGTGCAATATCCTGACTTGGCCACATGCCAATAACGTCAGCATCCTTCTCGGTTGTGTGGAGTATCCGGAGGATGTGAGCAACAAGAGACAGTAAAAAAGGTTTACGCAGGGTCTTAATCTAAAAAGAAACCGTTGGGCGGGTCCCTGCTGCACGTCTACGCCTGTATCTCCGTTGTGTCGTGTCCTGGACGGGTGTAGCACGATTGTCATCTATAAAAGGAAAGAACTTAGGTGAAAGTTGCCGTGCCAAAAAAAGAATTGGTTATTATCAATGAATTATCAAAATTCAAGACAAGTCAAGTTGAGCCGGGCTGGCCCTGATTACACGCGGGAAGCCCCTGGTATCGTCTATGAGGTGTGATCATCAAACCAATCTCATGTATATGTGGTGGAGCGCCGGACTCGTCTAATCGTGTCCGTGGTCTTGACAACCGGTCATTTTTTTCTGGTTGGTGAGGCCGTCTAATTCGCCGATGTTAAAGCCGCCGCATCCTCTTCCGCACATAAAAACTTTCGGTATTTCCACTAACTGTGATGATGCCATGTGGACCGGGCATCTTAAGCTTGAGAAAAGCTAAAGCCGTTCTTCCGAGTAGTGCTTGATAACCACTTCAGAATGGAGCGACGTGGAAAGTTAACCTTTCGCTTCGGAAGTTATTTGGAGAACTGAATACAACCTCTAGCAGTAGAGAGCCCGTACAGCGGGCCTCTTGGCCTGGTATTACTCCCTTGAAGGTAGTATTACTTTGGCTTATTTGTGTCGGGTCTATCCCCATTTTGAGGACTGTGTCCTGATATATCAGATTTAGATCACTGCCGCCATCCATGAGGACTCGTGTGAAATGGTACCCGTTTATTATTGGGTCTAACACCAAGGCCACCAGTCCTTCGTGCCGGATAATTGTCATGTGATCCCTGCGATCAAAAGTGATCGGGCAGGCCAACCAGGGGTTGAACCTAGGGGTGATAGGCTCTATGGCGCGTGTGTCTCAGAGTGCATGCTTGCTTCTCCTCTTCGTCACATGGATCACGTTTACCGTTTTAACCTCTGGTGGGAACTTTTTCTGTCCTCTGGTGTTTTGCTGGCGAGGTTCATCCTCGTCTTCGCTTGGTGTCTCTTCCCCTTTGTGTTCGGCGTTTAGCTTACCGGCCTGCTTGAAGACCCAACATTCTCTGTGGGTGTGATTTGCAGGTTTGTCGGGGGTGCCGTGAATCTGACGGAGCTTGTCAAGAATCTTGTTTAGGCCGGATGGTCCTTCTCTGCTGCCTTTGAAAGGCTTTTTCCGCTGACCTGGTCGAGAGCCCCTGAATCCGGCGTTTACCGCCGTATTATCTGGGCTACCTTCTTTATTTCGACGCTTGTTTTTGTTGCATCGTGGTTTTCCATTGCCATCCCTGACTTCAGATGTGCTTGGGTCGCTGGTGCTGCTACGGGCCAACTAGCTGTCTTCGCCCTCTCAAAAGCAGGTCATGAGGCTTGTTAGGGCTTCCATTGTTCTCGGTTTTTCTTGGCCGAGGTGTCTAGCGAGCCATTCGTCTCGGACATTGTGTTTGAAAGCTGCTAAGGCTTCGGTGTTCGGACAGTCGATGATTTGGTTCTTCTTGGTGAGGAACCTGTTCCAAAGCTTTCGGGCGGACTCTCCGGACTGTTGGATTGTATGACTTAAATCGTCTGCATCCGGAGGTCGGACATAAGTCCCTTGACAATTAGCCCAAAAAGCGTCCTCGAGCTCCTCCCAACTTCCAATTGAGTTTTCGGGGAGGCTTTTCAGCCAGTGTCGAGCTGGCCCTTTAAGCTTGAGGGGCAAGTATTTAATTGCATGGAGATCGTCTCCGCGAGCCATATGAATATGGAGGATAAAGTCCTCGATCCAGACTCCAGGGTCTGTGGTCCCGTCATATGCCTCTATGTTCACTGGTTTGAATCCTTCTAGGAATTCATGATCCAGCACCTCATCGGTGAAACATAGGGGGTGTGTGGCACCCCTGTATTGGGATATGCCATGGTGTTCGGACGGTTGTAGTATTCTGTTTTGATTTTGTGCCGGAGCGCGCTTCCTAGATCCATAGATGGATCTGGTCGCGCCGGATTTTTGGTGCAAGTTCTCACATAGATCATGTCTTGATTTATGTGCGACTTTGTTAGCCTCTCTATCGTAGTCACAAGGTGGTGGATCTGGCCGATTGGTCGTATCATTTTTCAGCTATGTGGACTCTAAGGCCTCATCGTCGAATTCAGGTAATAACTTGCGCTTTGAACAGTTATTTGTGTGGTAACTTTCACCATACTTTGTTTCGTTGTCGAGCACTTTGTTCCACGTGTTGTTGAGTGTATCTTGTGCGTCCTTAAGCCTTTGCTTCTGCTTCTTCAGGCTCCTCGCTGTGGCAATAAGCCTTCTGCGGAGGTTCTCTTGCTCCACGTGCGTTTCCGGGATGATGTGTGCATCTTCGTCCGGACTGTTTTCCTCCCCAGACGGGGTTTGATGAGGTTTATCCTTGGCGTCGCCGTGCTCAGATGCTGGATCCGCACTATGTTCGCCCTTTGCATCTTGCTCGTGCTCTACCACCGGGGCGGTGCAGTCGTCGTTTCTTCTAGAGTTGACTGGACTGTTATTTCCTCTTGCGTTGTTATCGCTGTTTTTGCTATGGCAGGACTTAGAGCAGCGCCGCTGACGTTGGCGCTTGGGTTGCTTGGAGGGGGCATCCTGCGCTGTCTCTTCGCCATTGCCCTCTTTGGGTGTATCCACCATGTATATGTCATGTGATGAATTGGTTGTCCGGCGCCCTGTGGGCGCTGGTTCCTGTTCGTCTCCTGCATCTTCGTTCATGTCGTCAATGTCTTCGGAGTCGAAGTTAAGCATGTCGGTTAGGTCATCGATAGTGGCTACCAAGTGGGTGGTGGGTGGGCAGCGAATTTCTTTGTCGTCTGCATCCCATTCTAGCCGAACATAGTTCGGCCAAGGTTCTCCTGACAGGGAGAGAGGCCTTAATGTATTTAGCAGATCGCCGAAAGGTGAGTGCTGAAAGATATCCAGGGAGGTGAACTCCATGATCGGCGCCCAGACGAGTTCGACGGGCACGAATGTAAGCGGCTCAAAGTTTGTGGCCAGAGATGAATCCAGTGGTTCGGCGACACAGCTCTGGTAAGAGGTAAAGTGAGCATCCGGCTCTGTCGCCGCTGAGAGCGCGGCCTCCGTGGCGGTGTCTATCCCTCCGCTCTCGGATTGCGCAATTTTCTCCAGATTGACGGCCGGAGTAGTTGCAGACTAGATCTCCCGAATACTATCCGACAATAGAGTTATGTCATGCTCGTCGTGATAGTGCGGCGCACTTGACACAAGCTCGAATCCGTCGAAGATCAAGTCTCCGCGGATGTCGGCAGTGTAGTTCAAGTTTCCGAATCTGACCTGATGGCCAGGGGTGTAGCTCTCGGTCTGCTCCAGATGGCCAAGCGAATTGGCCCGCAGTGCGGAGTCGCCGAATACAAAGATCTGTCTGGGGAGGAAAACCTCACCCTGGACCGCATCGCTACCGATGATCGAAGGAGCCATCAAGCCTTATGGTGGCGACACAGTGGAACACTCAATGAAAGCACCAATGTCGGTGTCAAAACCGGCGGATCTCGGGTAGGGGTTCCCGAATTGTGCGTCTAAGGCGGATGGTAACAGGAAGCAGGGGACACGATGTTTACCCAGGTTCGGGCCCTCTTGATGGAGGTAATACCCTACGTCCTGCTTGATTGTTCTTGATGATATGAGTATTACAAGAGTTTATCTACCACAAGATCATAGAGGCTAACCCTAGAAGCTAGCCTATGGTATGACTGTCTATCTTCCTACAGACTAAACCCTCCGGATTATATAGACACCGGAGGGGGCTAGGGTTACACAAGGTCGGTTACAAGGGAGGAGATATACACATCCGTATTGCCTAGCTTGCCTTCCACGCCAAGGAGAGTCCCATCCGGACACGTGACGAAGTCTTCAATCTTGTATCTTCATAGTCCAACAGTCTAGCCAAAGGATATAGTCCGGCTGTCTGGAGACCCCCTACTCCAGGACTCCCTTAGTTATATTCGGACACCGGAAGGGTTTCGGGGGTTACCTGATAAATACCGGAGTACCGGGGGTTACCGGAACCCCCCGGGGGCTTAATGGGCTTACATGGGCCTTAGTGGAAATAGAGGGCAGCAAGGGAAGTGTGGGGCGCGCCCCCCCAAGGCCCAAACCTAATTGGTTTAAGGCAAGGGGGCCGGGCCCCTCTTTACTTCTCCTCCTCTCCCTTTCCTTACCCTCTCCTACTAGGACTAGGAAAGAGGGGGCAAACCTACTTGGAGTAGGATTGCCAGCCCTTGGGCGCGCCTCTCCCCTTGGCCGGCCCTCTCCTCCTCCCCTCCTTTATATACAGGGGTAGGGGGCACCCCAAAGACACAACAATTGATCATTGATCTCTTAGCCGTGTGCGGTGCCCCCCTCCACCATAATCCACCTCGATCATATCATAGCGGTGCTTAGGCGAAGCCCTGCGTCGGTCATCACCGTCACCATGCCGTCATGCTGACGAAACTCTCCCATGAAGCTTTGCTGGATCGGAGCTCGCGGGACGTCATCGAGTTGAACGTGTGCAGAACTCGGAGGTGCCATGCGTTTGGTACTTGGATCGGTCGGATCGTGAAGACATACGACTACATCAACCGTGTTGTGCAAACGCTTCCGCATTCGGTCTACGAAGGTAGGTGGACACACTCTCCCCTCTTGTTGCTATGCATCACCATGATCCTGTGTGTGCGTAGGAATTTTTTTGAAATTACTATGTTCCCCAACAATTGGGTCCAATGAAAATCTTTTGTGATAATACTGGAGCAATTGCCTTGGCGAAGGAATCCAGATTTTAGAAGAGAACCAAACACATCAAGAGACGCTTCAATTCGATCTGCGATTAGGTCAAGGAGGGAGACATAGAGATTTTCCAAATACATACAGATCTGAATGTTGCAGACCCGTTGACTAAGCCTCTTCCACGAGCAAAACATGATCAGCACCAAGACTCCATTGGTGTTAGAACCATTACTATGTAATCTAGATTATTGACTCTAGTGCAAGTGGGAGACTAAAGGAAGTATGCCCTAGAGGCAATAATAAAGTTTTTATTTATATTTCCTTATATCATGATAAATGTTTATTATTCATGCTAGAATTGTATTAACCGGAAACTTAGTACATGCGTGAGTACATAGAGAAAAAAGAGTGTCCCTAGTATGCGTCGACTAGCTCGTTAATCAAAGATGGTTATGTTTCCTGATCATAGACATGTGCTGTCATTTGATGAACGGGATCACATCATTAGATAATGATTTGATGGACAAGACCCATCCGTTAGCTTAGCATTATGATCGTTTAGTTTTATTGCTATTGCTTTCTTCATGACTTATACAAATTCCTCTAACTATGAGATTATGCAACTCCCGAATACCAGAGGAACACCTTGTGTGCTATCAAAAATCACAACGTAACTGGGTGATTATAAAGATGCTCTACAGGTGTCTCCGAAGGTGTTTGTTGAGTTGGCATAGATCAAGATTAGGATTTGTCACTCGGTGTATCGGAGAGGTATCTCTGGGCCCTCTCAGTAATGCACATCACTATAAGCCTTGCAAGCAATGTGACTAATGAGTTAGTTATGTGATGGTGCATTACGGAACGATTAAAGAGACTTGCCGGTAACAAGATTGAACTAGGTATGATGATACCGACGATCGAATCTCGGGCAAGTAACATACCGATGACAAACGGAATGACGTATGTTGTTATGCGGTGTGACCGATAAAGATCTTCATAGAATATGTAGGAACCAATATGAGCATCCTAGTTCTACAATTGGTTATTGACCGAAGATATGTCTCGTCATGTCTACATAGTTCTCGAACCCGTAGGGTCCGCACGCTTAACATTCAATGACGATTTGTATTATGAGTTATGTGTTTTGCTGACCGAAGTTTGTTCGGAGTCCCGGATGAGATCACGGACATGAGGAGGAGTCTCAAAATGGTCGAGAGGTAAAGATTCATATATTGGAAGGTAGTATTCTGACATCGGAATGGTTTCGAGTGATTCGGGCATTTTACCGTAAAACTGAGGGGTTACCGGAACCCCCCGGGGAAGTGTTGGGCCAACTTGGACCGAGGTAGAGAGAGGGAAGCCCGCGGGGGGGGGGGGGGGTGGCGCCCCCCTCCTAGGGAGTCCGGATAGGACAAGGAGGAGGGGGCACTACCTCCCCCCCTTTCCTTTCCCTCTCCCTCTCGTTCCTTTTCCCTCCGATGGAGAAAGGAAGGGGGCGAATGCTACTTGGACTAGCAGTGCAAGTAGGACACCCCCCATGGCGCGCCCCTCCTGGCCGCCGGCCTCCTCCTCCCCTCCTTTATATACGTGGGCGGGGGGGGCACCCCATTGGCACACCAAGAATTCTCTTAGCCGTGTGCGGTGCCCCCTCCACACTTTACTCCTCCGGTCATAGCGTCGTAGTGCTTAGGCGAAGTCCTGCGCGGATCACATCACCATCACTGTCACCATGTCATTGTGCTGACGGAACTCTCCCTTGACCCTCTGCTGGATCAAGAGTTCGAGAGACGTCATCGAGCTGAACGTGTGCTGAACACGGAGATGTCGTACGTTCGGTACTTGGATCGGTTGGATTGTGAAAACGTTCGACTACATCAACCGTGTTAAACTAACGCTTCTGCTTTTGGTCTACGAGGCTACATGGACTCACTCTCTGATACGTCTCCAACATATCTATATTTTTTGATTGCTCCATGCTGTTTTATTATCAATCATGGATGTTTTATAATCATTTTATAGTCATTTTATATCATTTTGGTACTAACCTGTTGACATAGTGCCAAGTGCCAGTTGCTGTTTTTTCCATGTTTTTTACATCACAGGAAATCAATATCAAATGGAGTCCAAATGCCACGAAACTTTACAACGATTTTTTTGGGGCCAAAAGGAAGAAGTTGGGCCCCGGTTGCACCTGGGGTAGTCCCGAGGAGGGGACAACCCACCAGGGCATGCCAGGAGGCCCTGGCACGCCCTCGTGGGTTGTGCCCACCTCGGGTGCCCCATGGACTGCCTCTTTACTCTATAAATACCCCCAAAATCCCAAAACCCTAGGGGAGTCGACGAAATATTCATCCAGCCGCCGCAGAGTCCAAAACTGCCAGATCCAATCTAGACAGCATCTCGAATGGGGTTCACCGCCTCCATTGGTGCCTCTCCGATGATGCGTGAGTAGTTCTTTGTAGACCTTCGGGTCCGTAGTTAGTAGCTATATGGCTTCATCTCTCTCTCTCTCTTGATTCTCAATACAATGGTCTCTTGGAGATCCATATGATGTAACTCTTTTGCGGTGTGTTTGTTGGGATCCGATGAACTTTGAGTTTATGATCAGATCTATCTTTTTATATCCATGAAAGTATTTGAGTTTATTTGATCTCTTTTATGCATGATCTCTTATAGCCTCATATTTATTCTCCGATATTTGGTTTTGTTTGTCCAACTTTATCTATTTATCTTGCAATGGGAAGAGGTTCCCTGTAGTGGGTTCGATCTTATGGTGCTTGATGCCAGTGACAGAAAGGGAACCGACACGTTGATACGTCTCCAACATATCTATAATTTTTTATTGTTCCATGCTATTATATTATCTGTTTTGGATGTTAATGGGCTTATTTATACACTTTTATATTATTTTTGGGACTAACCTACTAACCCAAGGCCCAGTGCAAATTGCTATTTTTTGCCTATTTCAGTGTTTCGCAGAAAAGGAATATCAAACAGAATCCAAATGGAATAAAACCTTCGTGAGAGTTATTTTTGAAACAAACGTGATCCAGGGGACTTGGAGTGGACGTCAAGAAACCAACAAGGAGGCCACGAGGCAGGGGGCGCGCCCTCCACCCTCATGGGCCCCTCGTGGCTCCACCGACCTACTTCTTCCTCCTATATATATATATATTCATATACCCCGAAAACATCCAGGAGCACCATGAAACCCTATTTCCACCGCCGCAACCTTCTATAACCAAGAGATCCCATCTTGGGGCCTTTTCCGGAGCTTCGACAGAGGGGGAATCGATAACGGAGGGCTTCTACATCAACACCATAGCCTCTCCGATGATGTGTGAGTAGTTTACCTCAGACCTTCGGGTCCATAGTTATTAGCTAGATGGCTTCTTATCTCTCTTTGGATCTCAATACAATGTTCTCCTCGATCTTCTTGGAGATCTATTTGATGTAACTATTTTTATGGTTCGTTTATCGAGATCTGGTGAATTGTGGGTTTATGATCAAGTTTATCTATGAACAATATTTGATTCTTCTCTGGAATATTTTATGTATGATTGGTTATCTTTGCAAGTCTCTTCGAATTATCAATTTGGTTTGTCCTACTAGATTGATCTTTCTTGCAATGCGAGAAGTGCTTAGCTTTGGGCTCAATCTTGCGGTGTCCTTTCCCAGTGATAGCAGGGGCACCAAGGCACGTATTGTATTGTTGCCATCGAGGATAAAAAGATGGGGTTTATATCATATTGCTTGATTTTATCCCTCTACATCATGTCATCTTGCCTAATGTGTTACTCTGTTCTTATGAATGTAATACTCTAGATGCATGCTGGATAGCGGTCGATGTGTGGAGTAATAGTAGTAGATGCGGAATCGTTTCGGTCTACTTGTCGCGAATGTGATGCCTATTGAGGGAGTCCTAGATTAGGGGGTCTCCGGACTGCCGAATTATATCCTTTCGCCGGATTGTTGGACTATGAAGATACAAGATTGAAGACTTCGTCGCGTGTCTGGATGGGACTCTACTTGGCGTGGAAGGCAAGCTAGGCAATACGGATATGGATATCTCCTCCTTTGTAGCCGACCTTGTGTAAACCTAACCCTCTCCGGTGTCTATATAAACCGGAGGGTTTTAGTCTGTAGGACGAAACAACTACAACATACAATCATACCATAGGCCAGCTTCTAGGGTTTAGCCTCTCTGATCTCATGGTACATCTACTCTTTTACTACCCATATCATCAATATTAATCAAGCAGGACGTAGGGCGAGGGGCTTAGCACCTCAGTAGAGAAAGCTAAAACTGACTATCATGATAAGGCGAGAGACTGGTCGCTGTTCGGCGAGGTTTTCGAGTCCCTAATGACTTATGCCGCTTAGGGCGAGGGGCCGGCCCTGTCCGGCTTAAAGGCATGTATCACGCCCCGAATTCGGCCTTCCGAATACCAGGGGCTTCGCCGAAATTTAAAATTATAGAATTCTATGGCTAAGTGAGAGTGATAAAGCATTATTAGGCTGGTTGCCTTGTTCGTTGTGCTGAGCACCTCCCTCGAAGGACCCAAACAAGGGAACAAGAGTGCTCAGGTTTATCCCAAACACCCCAGCACTCGTGGCATGGGGGCAGAAGCCGAGGACTAGCCATCTCTCAGGTTGGATAAACGGCCAAACAGAAGGTAATATTTTAAATTCACACAAGCGATGCATAGAGCATATGAAACAAGTTTTCATCATACAGGATCACACGAGCAAGTTTACTCAAATATTACATCCTTTGAACATTCGTCCGCTACAAGACGGGCACCCTTCAGGACACCCTCATAATAAATCTCGGGGGTGCGATGCTCCTTGCCCTGCGGCGGCCCTTCCTTGATCAGCTTCACATCGTCTAGCTTGGCCCACTGCACCTTCACACGGGCGAAAGCCCGGCGTGCACCTTCGATGTAGACGGACCGCTTGATGACCTCCAGCCATGGGCAGTCATCCACAAGCCGCCTCACCAGGCCAAAGTAGCTGTTCAGAAGGGCCTCGCCAGGCCACAGTCAGACTATAAGGCCCTTCATGGCATGTTCGGCTGCCTTGTGCAGCTCGACCAGCTGCTTTAGCTGGTCACTCAGAGGCATCGGGTGTTCGGTCCCAGTATACTGAGACCAGAACAGCTTCTCCGTTGAGCTTCCCTCCTCGGCCTGGTAAAACTGTGCGTCATCCAACACGCTGCGGGGCAAATCTGCGAATGCTCCTGGAGAGCTCCGAATTCGGGTAAGTAATCAGTAATTTACTTTTACATGCTTGCTTTGCATATAGAATGCCTTACCCGCCACTATTTTCTTCATCGCATCAATCTCCTTGACGGCCTTTTGGGCTTCGGCCTTGGCACTTTTTGCGCTCTCAAGGGTAGCGGCAAGCTCAGACTCTCGTGTCTTCGAGTCAAGCTCCAACGCCTCGTGCTTCGTCACGAGAGCCTGGAGCTCTTGCTGCACCTCACCCACACGAGCCTCTTGTTTTTCCCGCTTGGTGCGCTCCTTGGCCGCTTTATCTTCGGCCTTGGTTAGTGCTTGCTTTAGGGTCGCCACCTCGGTCGTGGCCCTTGGCAAATATACGATGATCCTGTCATTTTGCAATCGCGTCTTCTTTTATATATACATATCTATAGACATGGTATTACTTACCCTTGTTCTCCTCGAGCTGCCTCTTGGCAAGGCCGAGCTCTTTCTTGGACCCCTTCGTGGTCTTGCTTCAGTACGGCGACCTCCGCAGTCAGTGTGGCAGACGCCTTCAGCGAGGCCTGCATACGCATATTGACATACTCATATTAGACTCCTGCGATTTTGTTTGATCCTCTGTTCGGCTTTTCTTTGTGAACACCGAACAAAGCGTCAGGGGCTACTGTCTATGCGGTAATATTTTTCCTATATTTTACAACACTTACCTCAAAGCTTGTTAGAAGGCTGGCACAGGCTTCAGTCAATCCGCTCTTGGCGGACTGAACCTTCTGGACCACTGCACTCATAATAGTACGGTGCTCCTCATCGATGGAAGTGCTGCGAAGCGCTTCCAGCAGATTGTCCAGTGCCTCTGGATGGACAGAGGTCACCGGCATAGGCGTCTTGCCCCTCTTAGAAAGAGGCCGCCTGCCCAAGCCTGGAACCACTAGAGGTTCCGGCGCAGTGTTCGGCTGAGGGCCAACTTCGGAGCTCTCAGGGGCCTTGTCCCCTCAGCTCCCGGAGTCTGGGAGGCAGCCTTGAGGCACCTCCGGGACTGTCTCCCCTCGACCCGGTGCCTCGTGAGACAGCACCTCAGCGTCGTCCGCAGGATAGGGGGAGGCAGCGGTCGGGACTGGATCGCTATCCATGTCCGACGAGCCCAGGGAGCCGTCCGATGGTACATCGATACGGGCTCGGGGCGGCCTACATAATCATATTTCGGCTTTAGGTGAAGTAGTGCGGCAAAGGAATACTATGACTTACTTTGGTATCCGAATACTTACGACTTCCCCAGGGGCTTGGCCCTGGGCAGCCACTCGTCTTCACCGTCGGCGGCGGTGGTAGAGTAGTCCGGAAGGAGAGTTCTCCCCTTCTTAGACCCTTCGGCCTCCCCAGTTGGGGCGGCCTTCCTTTTCTTGTCTCCCCCGTTGAAGGGGGAGCATCTTCTTCTACCTCCTCATCTTCGGGGGAGGATTGCACCGTAGAGTCCTCGGACGGTGAGTCCGACGACGCCTGGCGTCGGGAACTCTTTCGGGTTCCCTTGGCCTTCTTGGTATTCTCCGGCACTGTATAAGGAGCCGGAGTCAGCATCTTCGCCAGAAGAGCGTCTTCTAGGCCTTCGGGCAAAGGAGCCGGACAGTTGATCTGTCCGGCTGTCTCCTGCCAGTCCTGTCAAAGGTACGGGAGTTTAGATCCGCATGGAGTCAATCTATAAAAAATAAGTATCCTGTGAAAGTTAAAGCAGCTTACCGCACTGGCTTGGCGCTTCGCGCTGAATCCGCGATCCTCAGTAATGGGAGGGGGGACCTCGGCGCTTTTGAACAGCACCCTCCAGGCATCTTCGTGAGTTGTGTCGAAGAGCCTGTTCAGAGTTCGGTGCTGCGCCGGGTCAAACTCCCACAAGTTGAAGTCCCATTGTTGGCACAGGAGGATCCGACGGTGGAGCATGACCTGGACTACATTGACGAGTTTGAGCTTCTTGTTCACCATGTTCTGAATACATGTTTGGAGTCCGGTCAGCTCTCCCAAACTACCCTAGGACAGGCCCTTCTCTTTCCAGGAGGTGAGCCGCGTGGGGATGCCAGATCGGAACTCGGGGGCCGCTGCCCATGCAGGGTCACGTGGCTCGGTGATGTAGAACCACCCCTATTGCCACCCCTTTATGGTTTCCACAAAGGAGCCCTCGAGCCATGTAATGTTGGGCATCTTGCCCACCATGGCGCCTCCGCACTCCGCCTGGCGGCCGCCCACAACCTTCGGCTTGACGTTGAAGATCTTCAGCCATAAGCCGAAGTGGGGCTTTATGCGGAGGAAGGCCTCGCACACGACGATAAACGCCGAGATGTTGAGGATGAAGTTCGGGGCCAGATCGTGGAAATCCAGGCCGTAGTAGAACATGAGACCCCGGACGAATGGGTGGAGAGGGAATCCCAGTCCATGGAGGAAATGGGTAAGGAACACTACCCTCTCATGGGGCATGGCGGTGGGGATGAGCTGCCCCTCATCTGGGAGCCGGTGCGCGATGTCGTCGGGCAGGTATTCGGCTCTCCTCAGCTTCTTGATATCTCCCTCCGTGACGGAGGAGACCATCCACCTGCCTCCCGCTCCGGACATGGTTGGAGAAGGTTGAGGTGGGAAGTGCGGACTTGGGCGCTAGAGCTCGAATGTGCAAAAATGGATGAACAAAGGAGGAAGAAGGCGTGGATGAAAAGGTGAATCCTTATCCCTTTATATGGGCGGACGAAACTAAGTGTCCCCACTAGCCTGGTAAAACTCGCTTATCCCCCAAGCGCCGTAATCAATGGTGCGGTTGGGTTACCCACACCCGTATTGATGAGAATCCCGTGATAAGGGGACACGATCTCTGCTTCGACAAGACGTGTCAAAAAACTGCCTCGCGTTATGTGCGGGGCTAGTTAAAGGAAACGGTTCGAATAATCACCGGGCCATGACATAATGTCGTGTTGCCAAAACAAGTCAGCAAATTAAATTGGCAGAAATATTATTCTCTCTACGGTGGTATGTGGAATTTATTTTGCAGGGTCGGACACTATCCTTGTATTCAAATTCTTCTGTGATGTATTCGGAGGAGGAACCCGCCTTGCAATGCCGAAGACAATACTGTGCGCCGGACTCATCATCATTGAAGCCTAGTTCAGGGGCTACTGAGGGAATCCTAGATTAGGGGGTCTCCGGACAGCCGGATTATATCCTTTGGCCGGACAGTTGGACTATGAAGATACAAGATTGAAGACTTCGTCTCGTGTCCGGATGGGACCCTACTTGGCGTGGAAGGCAAGCTAGGCAATACGGATATGGATATCTCCTCCTTTGTAACCGACCTTGTGTAACCCTAACCATCTCCGGTGTCTATATAAACCGGAGGGTTTTAGTCCGTAGGACACAACAACTACAACATACAATCATACCATAGGCTAGCTTCTATGGTTTAGCCTCTCTAATCTTGTGGTAGATCTACTCTTGTACTACCCATATCATTAATATTAATCAAGCATGACGTAGGGTTTTACCTCCATCAAGACGGCCTGAACCTGGGTAAAACATCGAGTCCCCTGCCTCCTGTTACCATCCTCCTTAGACGCACAATTCGGGACCCCCTATCCGAGATCCGCCGATTTTGACACAGACACCTATATACATGATCATGCCTAGATATTCTCATAATTATACATTTTTCTATCAATTGCTCGACAACAATTTGTTCACCCATCGTAATACTTATGATATCTTGAGAGAAGCCACTAGTGAAACCTATGGCCCCGGGTCTATTTTCCATCATATAAGTTTCCAATCTATTTTATTTTGCAAAAAAAAAACTTTACTTTCAATCTATATCATAAAAATACCAAAAATATTTATCTTACTATTATTATCTCTATCTGATCTCACTCTCGTAAGTGATCGTGAAGGGCTTGACAACCCCTTTATCGTGTTGGTTGCGAGGTTCTTATTTGTTTGTGTAGGTACGAGCGACTTGTGTGTAGTCTCCTACTGGATTGATACCTTGGTTCTCAAAAGCTGAGGGAAATACTTACGCTACTTTGCTGCATCACCCTTTCCTCTTCAAGGGAAAACCAACACAGTGCTCAAGAGGTAGCACACATATGTATCATTGCTACTAAGGATAAAAAGATGGGATCTATATCTACCGCCATAGATAAACGGATCTTGTCTACATCATGTCATCATTCTTATTGCATTACTCCGTTTTTCCATGAAGTTAATACACTAGATGCATGCTGGATGGCGGTCTATGTGGAGTAATAGTAGTAGATGCAGGCAAGAGTCGGTCTACTAATCTTGGACGTGATGCATTGCCTGGATATCGTCATAATTATTCGAGGTCCTATCTATTGCCCAACAGTAATTTGTTCACCCACCGTTTGCTGTTTTTCTCGAGAGAAGCCACTAGTGAAACCTACGGCCCCCGGATCTCTTTCTCATATTATTTGCCTTTGCGATCTACTTTTATTTGCTTTTATTTTCATATATATTAATCCAAAAACCCGAAAATACTTCGCTACACTTTATTTATTTGCGATCTATCTATTCAATCTATCACAACTTTATCTCCCGTCACACGTCGTTTCTGGCACCGTTACCCGAAAGGGATTGACAAACCCTTTAACACGTCGTGTTGTGAGGTGTTGTTATTTGTAGGCAGGGGATGTTTACGTTGTGTTGCTTGGTTCTCCTACTGGTTCGATAACCTTGGTTTCATATCTGAGGGAAATACCTACCGTCGTTGTGTTGCATCATCCCTTCCTCTTTGAGGAAATACCGACGTAGCTTCAGGTGACATCACTCTCCCACTCTAGTTGTTATGCATCTCCTATATAGATCTTGCGTGATCGTAGGAATTTTTTTTGAAATTTCATGCTATGTTCCCCAACACTCCCCCAATAGCACGCACCTCCTGGCCTACCTCCTCCTCCCCTCCTTTATATACGGGGCGGGGGCACCCAAAAGGCACATCAATTGTTCTCTTAGCCGTGTGCGGTGCCCCCCTCCACAGTTTACTCCTCCGGTCATAGCGTTGTAGTGCTTAGGCGAAGCCCTGCGCATATCACATCACCCTCACCGTCACCATGTCGTCGTGCTGACGGAACTCTCCCTCGACCCTCTCCTACATCAAGAGTTCGAGGGACGTCATCGAGCTAAACATGTGTTGAACTCGGAGGTGACGTACGTTCAGTACTAGATCGGTTGGATCGAGAAGATGTTCGACTACATCAACCGCGTTAACCTAACACTTTCGCTTTCGGTCTACGAGGGTATGTGGACACACTCTCCCCTTTCGTTGCTATGCATCTCCTAGATAGATCTTGCGTGATCGTAGGAATTTTTTTGAAATTGCATGCTATGTTGCCCAACAATTATTCTCATGAATAGTAGTGGGAGGAAACTCAACAAAATAGCTATCATGAGGTAATTGATTTACATAATCAATTCGAGCACTGAAATCATGATGACAAATTTCATGGTTATCATTATTCTCTATAGCATACATGTCATCACAATAGTCATCATAAGTGGCAACTTTGTTCTCATCATAATCAATTGAAACCTCTTCCGAGTAGTGGAATCATTACTAAATAAAGTCATGACCTCTCCAAACCTAGTTTTATCATTATAATGAGATTCAACACCCTCCAGAATAGTGGGATAATAATTATCTAAAGTTTTCACTCTTCCAAACCCACTTTCATAAATATTGCAATCATAATAACAAATTTAAACATCAAAACTTGGGGGACTAGAAATATCATCTTCATCAAACATAACATCCCCAAGCTTATGACCATGCATATCATTAGCATCATGGATATTCAAAGAATTCATACCAACAACATTGCAATCATGCTCATAATTCAAAGAATTTATGCCAAACATTTTATTGAATTCTTCTTCTAACACTTTGGCACAATTTTCTGATCCATCATTTTCAAGAAACACTTTATAAAGACAAAGAATATGAGGCAACCTCACTTCCATTTTTCTTCGGTGTAGTTTTCTTTTATAACCAAACTGTTGATAAAATAAGAAACTAAAAGATTCAATCACAAGATCTAAATATATACCTTCTAGCACTCACCTCCCCGACAACGGCGCCAGAAAAGAGCTTGATGTCTACTACACAACTTATTCTGGTAGACTTGTGTTGGGCCTCCAAGCGCATAGTTTTGTAGGAGAGTATCAATTTTTTCCTCATGTGGATGACCTAAGGTTTATCAATCCGTGAGAGGCGTAGGATGAAGATGGTCTCTCTCAAACAACCCTGCAACCAAATACAAGAAATCTCTTGTGTCCCCAATACACCCAATACAATAGAAAATTGTATAGGTGCACTAGTTCGGCAAGAGATGGTGATACAAGTGTATTATGGATGGTAGATATAAGTTTTTTTAATCTGAAAAAGCAAGGTAGCAAATGATGAAATGGAGCACAAACAATATTGCAATGCTTAGAAACAAGGCCTAGGGTTCATACTTTCACTAGTGAAATCTCTCAACAGTGCTAACATAGTTGAATCATATAACAATTCCTCAACCTGCAACAAAGAGTCACTCCAAAGTTCTTATCTAGTGGAGAACATAAAATGAAATTGTTCTAAGGTACGAAACCACCTCAAAGTTATCTTGTCCGATCAATCTATTGAGCCATTCCTATAAGTGTCACAAACAGCCCTAGAGTTCGTACTAAAATAACACCATATGGTACACATCAACCAACTCTAATGTCACCTAGATACTCCAATGTCACCACAAGTATCCGTGAGTTGATTATTCAATATGCATCAACAACTTCAGATTC
This sequence comes from Triticum aestivum, assembly GCF_018294505.1. Lineage (NCBI taxonomy): Eukaryota > Viridiplantae > Streptophyta > Magnoliopsida > Poales > Poaceae > Triticum > Triticum aestivum. The sequence continues at coordinate 81,432,906 of NC_057809.1, forward strand.
ATAATATTCAATCCAACACAAATAACATCAAAGAGTGCCCCAAGATTCCTATCAGAGAAAGTACAACAAAAATGTGCAACAACCTCTATGCCTAGATTACCCCAATGTCACGAATCCGCAAGTTGATTGCCAAAATATATATCAAGTGAATCAATAGAACACCCCATTGTCACCACGGGTATCCACATGCAAGACATACATCAAGTGTTCTGAAATCCAGAATATTCAATCCGATAATAGTGAAACCTCAATTCATCATAACAAGATAGAGAAGGAGAAGCACCATTTGATCCAACTATATTAACAAAGCTCGCGGTACAAGAAGATCGTGCCAAATCAAGAACACGAGAGAGAGAGAGAGAGATCAAACACATAGCTAATGGTACATACTCTCAGCCCCGAGGGTGAACTACTCCATCCTCGTCATGGAGACCGCCGGGATGATGAAGATGGCCTCCGGTGATGATTTTGCCGTCCGGCAGGGTGCCCGAACAGGACTCCAGATGGATCTCTTTGGTACATAGGCTTGCAATGACTGAGTCAAAGTTCTAGGGTTATTTCTAGTTTTTTTCCCTATTTATAAGAATTTTTAGAGTTGGAATCTCACAAAAATGAGCTAAGATGGGCCCACGAGGCACTTGGGCACGACCATCCCCCTGGGCATGCCCAGGTGGTCAGTGGGGCCCTTGTGGCTCTTCTGGTCCTCCCACAAAGCTCCGGGGGTCTTTTTTGTTCAAAAAAACCGTCAAAAAGTTTGAGCCCATTCCAAGAACTTTTATTTCTGCACAAAAAACAACACCATAGTAGTTTTGCTGAAAATAGCGTCTGTCCAGGTTAGTTCCATTCAAATCATACCAAACCATATAAAAGTTGTGTAAACATGGCATGCATACTTCATAAACTATAGATACGTTGGAGATGTATCGACCAATCAAACGACCAAACGCGGTCATTTGGAAGGCCACCGACCATGATTTCCTTTCGTGTTTCAATAGAATTTCGCCTGATCTTATTTGGTTTGTTTCCTATCCTTTTTAAATTCCTTATCTCGTCAAAACTTGCATCATCAGCCTTTTATATGCAAAACTATTGCTCCCTCCTCTATCAAAATACATAAAACAATCTAGACAAAGTCTTCTTGAGTTTTGAAGTGCAGGTAGCCATGGCTCATTCGTGGGATAAGAGGCAAATCTCTTCTCAAGAAGGATGACTTGGAGCAGGAGGGATATTCTCCAGTAAGCATAAGGGAGAGGCTCCGTTGTTGCCGCGATTGGACCTCTTCCGAAGAAGATCCAGAGGAACCCCCTTTTGAGGAGGAGGAAGAGGAAGATAAAGAGAAGGGCAAGAAACCAATGACCATCCCATGAACGCCATCAAGGCCATCATCAACGAGGACAAAATCAAGTGGGTCAAGGAGACTCCCGCCATCATGGGGAAGTGCAGTTTCAGTAACTTCCCTATCCATGATCTTTTTGAAGAATCCGACAAGATTGATCCGAGAGCGCGTGGGATGCACACCATTGGCGCCTACATGCAAGTTGGACCTCCTAGGGAAAGGCGTGACACTGCCCCGGTGCAACCAAATCCACCCCAGGTAAAAATCAATAATTCAGTAGTTGAGACTAAAGCTTTGACTGATAAGATCATGGAGATGGAGGTTGCTTTGGCTGTCAAGACTTGTGAGGCTCTTGACACAAGCTTGAGGATCATCACCAACTAGGATGCAAGCCTTCGCATGTACAATTCTCGCATCACAGATTTTGAGGTTGCCAATAAGCTCTTGATTGATGCCCTAACCGGTGTCACCGTTCCACCTTTAGAAGAGAACAACGGTACCAATGAAAAGGAGAATAAATGAATCCAACTGGCCTAACATGTTAAGATTGGGGGGATTTTGAAGCTCTTTCTCGTTTCACTTATCATTATTATTTTTAGTTAAACTTTTTTTGAAAGAGTTCTTTAGTTCGAGTTATAGAAGTACTATCATACCTTTTGGTGAAGTGGGAAGAGTCTTATCCGCCGAGTCATGGATGGTTTGATGAATAGTCCATAATGATCTTAATGAATTTGCTAGTATGGTTATACATCTTTGTGTGCTACACATCTTTACATTTAGATGATGATTAGAAGTCTTCCACATCTTTAGTATCAATCAAGAATGAGAATTTAACAACTTGATGTGATGCATTGGAACTGGTTTCAGTTTATTTGGTGATTACCTTGTGAGGTTTCTTAAAACTAGTGAACGAAGTATGAAATATGGATAAGTTCTTGTACATAAAAATAAAACATTATTGATTCAAGAAAACATATGTAATTACCAATAATTGAACTTGGATGATTAAGCATACCCTTCATATCACCTCTCACAAAGAGAAAAACCTAGAGTCATATGGGGCAAGCTTAGCAATTCATGAAATAAAAAGGAGTGAAGATAAGAAAGTGCAAGGTTTATTGTACTAAGGCTAGTCCGACTGAAAGAGGAGACTAAGGTATCACTTAAAGTTAGGAGGAGTCTCACTAATGATTGATAATAAGGTGTGGAAGCCTTCGTACACATTTGATCGAAATTAGGATGTGATGGTGCACGGTATAATTAATCAAATGATGCAAATTTGGAGTTTTACTTTGGACCCATTCATTTGATTCATCCGCAGCTCATAACAAAGATGACCTCTTCATTACAAGCTGCGGTATTTTCTCGTGGATGAGCAAAACTTTAAGCTTGGGGGAGTTGATGAGTCCAAATTATGAGACCTTTTTACCAATATTTTTGCGCCTACTAGGTAGGATTTGTGGAATTTTACCGCATTCACGCACTTCTTTTTGTTGATAATCCCTCAGGTAAAGGTTTTTGGAGCAATGTTCATTTATTGGAGAAAATCCCTAAAAATGGAAGTGGAATTACGTATTAAAGGTGATAAACACTTTCCATAAAAGAGTCAAGCAAGATGGCTGAAGAAACCTTCATCGTCGTGCTTACAGAGTGAACGACGACGTTCCATGTGACCACGCATTCTCGCATGACCGGTCGTTTGGCGCGCCACCACCTCTGGGAGATCAGCTATTTTCACCCCGTCGAAGCTGATCATGGATGAGACGTGCAGAGACTCCAAAAACTCATCCAGAAAGTAGAACCCTAGCCACTGGAGCCCATCGGATGGGAGGATCAACAAGGAGAAGGAGGGGATTCTCCTCATCGCGAGGGGGGCGAAGTCATCATCACCACCTTCATCATCATCGTCTTCATCGTCGTCATCATCCACATCCTTATCATTTGCGTCATCAAGAACCCTAGTGGTTCTTTCGGTGTATCGGTTGATCTATTCATCCATGTATTTCATCACCATTACCATGATGATTGTCGTTCCCATGTGTGAGTGGACCCGTTGTCCCGGGGTATGGACAAACCCTAGTGTGTAATAGGATGTTTAATATTAGGATTTAATATCCTCTTTGCATGTTTATGTTGATAATCTTCTTGACGTTGGCTGAAGTCGACCATCCAATGTATGCCTACTCTATACGGAAGGTTATTACTGTTGGCTAACTATGTGGTTGTGGAGTTGGGTGACGTGACATGCCCCTTCTTGCTTCGTAACGTATAGTTGCAACATGGGTAAAACAGAGACCAATTTGGCTGCATCCACGGGGACCTCTTTCCCCTTAACCACCAATTGATAACCAGAGTGGGGAAGAACGATGGTGGCGTATGGAATACGGAGATACCATGAGTATGCATGTGTCTGTACCGGCTCCGTCCATAAAGAGAAACATGTAAAGTGGCTTAGGAATCCGAAATAGCTTTGTGTTTAGGCACCGTCGTAGATGCACACTAGCGGGGATTCCGAACCCCTGGGAACTCTTTTAATCATTTGTCTCAAGTCTAGTCATTTTACTTGTTATTTATTTTAGCTCATTTATTCACCTTTACACTTGCAACCTTATTATTATCATCACTACTGTTCTGGAATACTTACAATTTCTAGGCACATTATTTGCACCTTGTAAAGGACCAAAGATGGATTCATGTGCTTCCTGTGGGATCGATACTCTTAGAGCATCTCCAGTCATTCGGCCCCCCAAGGGGCTTGAAAAAGCGCCGCCTGGGGCCGCGCCGGCGTAAATATGGGTGTGGGTGCCATCGGTTTTCCAACCGCCGACCCCGCCGAACCCAGACACCATTTTTTGAATTAAAAAGTCAGCCAAAGACGACAAAGGTCGGGCAAAATAGGCAATTTTTCATTAATGTTTGTACATTAAAGTCTGAAAAACATCATATAAAAAATAAAACATGTGTAGCTGCCCCCGCCCGCCCTACATGCTGAAGAACACGCTGAAGGCGTTGTAGTCGTTGCCGTCGTCGCCGCCGTCGACCTCCTCCTTCTTCACGCCGCCGCAGTCCTTGCTGCTCCCCTGCCCTGCATCCCCTTGGAGGACGGGCTTTGGTGGCGGCGGTGGCGCGTCCTCGTCACTGTCCTCGAGGAAGATGACGTCGCCCTCGTCGCGGCCGCGGCGCTGGGCCGCAATCTCTTCGAGGGTGCGGCGCTGGCGCTTTGTCTCCAGTTTCGCGTAGTCCTCGCGCGCCCACTTCAGGGTGACCTCATCGTCGATGGCCAGGTCATCGTACTCACTCTTGACAGCGACGAGGCAAGTTACACACATACCGTCAAATTCATACATGAAAGGAGCGTCCAATGATATAATTTTCACATTATACATCTTATATATTATTAATCTTGTCAATAGTCAAAGGCAATCTTAAAAATACATGCGAACCAACCTGTGGTTGGATGGTTAGAGGGACAGTGGTATCCCCAGCCCACCAGGGTTCAAATCCTGGTGCTCACATTATTCCTGGATTTATTTCAGGATTTCCGGCAATGCGCTTTCAGTGGAGGAGACGTTCCCGTCGACGACGAGGCGCCTACGGTGACTTCGTAAATTTCAAGATGACATGATGGCTTAGTCTGTCGGATGTGCTCATAGGGGTAGGATGTGTGTGTGTTTATAGGGGTGAGTGTATGCGCGTATGTATGAGCGCTTGCGTCTGTACTAATGTTCAAAAAAAATCTCAAAAAATACATTAGGCCCTATATATATGGAAGGAGGGAGTATCTATTTTGAAATCACTTTATTATCCACACCAAGATTTATGTTTTTTTTCGTTTTAGAGTAAACTTCTCAATTGAAATTTTGGAATATATGTACAACAGTAACTGCTCTCGGACTTGTGGGCCCTAGGCTATTAGCTAGGATTTTTTTCAGGTCCGCTAAATCAACGGTGAGCGGCTCGTCACACTTGTCACAGACTTGTGGGCCCTAGGCCATTAGCTAGGATTGTTTAATGAAAAATAAAAAAAAACAGTTTTATAGGTTTACGAGAACTCACAAAAGTTACTTTGTGAAAACTTCCCCTAAATTTTAGGCCATACCGTAAATTCCGTATCAAATCCCCCATAGGTCCTTAAAAACAGATTTTAGGGAGAGAAGTTTACAAGAGAATTTTTTTTTCTTGAGGGGAGAGGTTTTCTAAGAGAGCGCTTGGAGTTGCTCTAAGCACCAACGTTGCTTTGTCCGTTAATCCCGTATATCAAATCTCCCAGAGGGAAAAAAATTATATGAGACCAGGTCTCACGGTTAGCAGGTGAGACCCGTCCTGATAGATGACACGTGACATTTACAAATCACAAAGCATCTAATTTCTCTCCCCTTCTAATTTTAACTGGGGGGTGAATGATGCTTTGTGATTTGTGAATGCCACGTGTCATCCATCAAGATGGGTCTCGCATGAGACCTGGTCTCATAGAACCCCATAGGTCTAGCATTAATCGTGGTGGAGTAAAAAGAAAGCGTGTGCAATGAAGGAAATACTTATATAAAGAAACATAAATAGAGTAGGAGATCGTCTCGGGCATCTGTATAACTAAACCAGCCGTAAGAAATATACTCAATGAATCAACCATACCACCTCCCGAAAAATGAAAATCAGAATCATACCATTCGAGATTTCCTTCCTAAGAATTGATCATCAAATATTACATATCCTCCGGGATTCGCTAGTGCCCCCTATATAAACACCAGCACGCGTGAGAGATAATCAACTCCCAAAGAAAAACCATAGGATTAACCAAGCACCCCTCCTCAACCCTCATGGCGCGTGCCAGCAGCGACGCCCGGGCGGCTCTGTGCCTGGTGGCTCTTCTGGCCATGTCGTCTCTCATGTCCTTTCAGGCGGCCGGAAGAAACATAGGTAAACTTCTCCTTCGCCCGCTAAAAACTTCAGTCGATCTGTGTTTGCGCCATACGATGAGCTTGAAAGCTAACGGAGTGTGGCCGTCGTCGTGCACAGGTACAACCGGCGCCGATCCGACCACGAACTGCATACATGCTTTAGGCTGCGCGCCGCCGCCGCCGGGCAAGCCTGACATCGACATCTTCTGCAGGGCTTACTGCTACCAGCGAGGCTACGACCTGTTGAAAAGCTATTGCAAGCCGGACGGCGGCGGCACGTGCTGCTGCGTGAAGCCGTGAAGTAACGATGACACGGGGATGATTGAGCATGCAACGTCACATGTTGGATTCTTAATACGGCTGTATCTCCTTTGATAGGACATTGATTTTGCGGTCGTGTCTCTGAGGATCAATAAAGCTTTTCTTGCTGGTTATCGTGTGCTATTTTTTAATTTGAGTGATTTGAAGATTGCTCACCACACTTGCCGATTATTGTGTGCTATATGAGCCTATGACAACGCAAAGATACATCAGTGAACATGGGTTGATATTCATCCAAATTAATAATAATTTCTAAATATAGCAAAGAAAATCAATGATTCGAATCTTCTTTTAGCAATTATGATCGACTGTAGTTTCGCGAATAAAATGACATGCATGTCTTGCCAAAAAAACCCGAACCTCCAAATTGCTTCAAATAATTGTTTTTGTGGGTCTAATTTTATCTTTTTGCCTAGAATACCATGGACGTCCTTTTTCGTGAAACTTTGCACCTCGGTCATGTTTGTTACGATTTTTTAGAATTATTTGATGTTTTTTACTATTTTCTCATTTTTATTGTTTATCTGGGTGCATGTGCACACATGTTTGATCTACATTGTTGACCGAAATTATGTACACACGCATCGCTCTATTTCATACAAAGCCCTATCTAACTATTACTGGGATTGCAATTTCTCAATTAGCTTCTGGACCGTTGGATCAGCAAACAAGGATTTGTGCGGATTTTTCCTTTTTGGGGTTTCACGTTTCATTTTTAGTATTTTTACATCATTATTTTTTATGTTTATTAGTATTTTTTTCTTTCATGCGCTCAATTACAGTTGCACGCCCACATGTCGAGAGCAACTATAGTTATGTGTGCAGACGACGGACACACTTGCGGCTGAGGGCAACTATAGCTACACACGAAGTCGGGCGAGCACGCAACTGTACACGTTTGTTGGCCGGGCGCAACTATAGTCTACAGCTGCACTTGCACACCTGCTTCCCGCATACAACTACAAGTGCACATTTGTCATTGGGCACGCGCAACTACAGTTTTGCACATTCCCTGTTTCCCCATCAGTCACCCAACACCTATAGTAAGGTTGTCCACGAATTGCGCGGCTAGATTTTTAAGTTGTAGCATTTATTATGGCCATTTTTAAGTTGTAGCATTTGTTATGGCCATATCTGAAAATGCACATATTTGAAACAACCATCCAAGGGACGGCCGTACCCGATGTCATAGCTAGGCTTTTGTCTAGACGTTCACGCTCTCATAGGATCGCACGAGGCGATCAAGGAAGGCGACGAGGGTTTCCTTGCGCGCCGCCGATGACGCCGCGTTTCCCTCTCTCTTCGTCAGCCGCTCCGGCAGCGGGGGGAGGGGGAACCTCAGTTCTGTTCGCTTGATGGGTGTGTGGAGGGTTAGGGTTGAGGGAGACGCTGTCGAGGCTGTTGCGGTGGTGTCGCGTCGGAATAAATTTCTTCGGGCTCCGTTCGTGGTCAGGCAAGGCTTTTGCCTTCGTCTAGAAGCCAGCGGGGTTGGGGATTGTTGAATATATTGTGTACGTGTGTATTGTGTTTTGGGCCCACCTCCTAGTTCCTCTGTATAGTTGAGGTTGTGTTCCCCTCTGTACTCATATATACGTGCCGGGTGCACCAATCAATGTATTGTGTTGCACAACCTATTCTTTCCCTTCCACATGATATCAGTTTTTTAAGTTTTTTTCTCGCTTCCGCCACTGCCGCCGCTGCCGCGCGTCTCCTCCGCGCCAGCCGTCGATCCCGCATCTCCCTGTCTCACGCGCGTAGCCGCCAGCTGCCGCAAGGCCCGATCGATCCTGCCTCGCACGCGTAGCCGCCGGCTGCCGCAAGTCCCGATCGATCGTGTTGCATGCACGTTGCTTGATCGATCCCGCTAGCCAATTGCTTGATCGATCCCGCTAGCCTGCCTAGTGCGTACGCCTGCCTAGCTTAATCTCTTCATCTATTCTACAACTACTACACTACGGTGCTACTTCTTTCCCTACACGTTTACAAGCATAGTCTATCATCTACTGGAGTTCTTGCTGGGACGCCACTCGCACGTTGGCCCGCTTCGCTCTCCAGCCAGCATCATCCGCGCCCGCTCGCCAGATCGTCCGAGTCGCCTCTAGCCGCCGCCGCACCGGGCCGCTGCCGCCGCTATCTGTGCCGCCGCCGCTGCGATGTCTTCTGCCACGTCGTCTCTCTTCAGCTACATGTACGCGGACGCGCCGGATCCCTTCATCATGCCGCAGATTTTTCCGGCGGGCCATCCGGCCTACTTCACCGTGCCGCAGCAGCCGGCCAATGCCGGCTCTGCAGCTCTGCTCGCCATGCCAATGGTCGGCGGCCATGCTCCGCCCACCCCTGTTCAGCCCTACGGTGGCTTCGCCTCGCTGCCGGTCTCACTGCTATGGAACACCACTTCCTTGGCCGCCCTGCACTCGGCCTCATCACCGGCGGCGCTTGGTACATGGACTCGGGCGCCACCGCGCACATGACATCTCATCTCGGTACTCTAACCTCCTTCACTCCGGTTCATACTCCTACTTGCATCACCGTTGGCAACGGTTTCTCTTTACCTATCACACATGTTGGTCGTGCTTCGTTTCCTTCCACATCTGCACCTATCACTATGTTTGATGTTCTTGTGTCTCCTGATTTAGTTACGAACCTTGTATCTGTTCGTCGTCTTGCCCGTGAGAATCCCATTACCGTTGAATTTGATGATGTCGGTTTTTCTGTGAAGGACGCCCGTACTCGGATGGTCCTTCACCGTTGCGATAGTCCTGACGAGCTCTATCCGGTGCACTCCTCCACCACCGCCTCCACCACCCCAGTCGCCCTCGCCGCGGGTGTCGACCTTTGGCATGCTCGTTTGGGACACCCGAACTCCACCACTTTGCGTCAAATACTTAAGAGTTTTTCATTCTCATGCAATAAGATCGACGACCATACTTGTAAGGCTTGTCGTCTTGGCAAGCACGTTCGTCTTCCCTTTAGCGCATCTACCACTATTTCCACTTTTCCGTTTCAGTTATTGCATAGTGATGTTTGGACATCCCCGGTTGCAAGCAACACGGGTTACCTATACTATTTGGTGATCTTAGATGATTTCTCTCATTATGTGTGGACATTTCCTCTTCGTCGCAAGTCCGACGCCCTTGCCACACTCACTGCCTTTTATTCCTACATCACCACACAGTTCGGTCGTCCTATCCTTGCTTTACAAACTGACAATGGAAAAGAGTTTGACAACGCCACTGTTCGTAACATTCTAGCCTCCCACGACACTATCTTCCGCCTCACTTGCCCCTACACGTCCCAACAAAATGGTCGTGCCGAGCGTATGCTTCGCACTCTTAATGATTGTGTCCGCACATTACTCTTTCACTCTAACGTGCCTCCCCGGTTTTGGCCGGACGTTCTTGCCACCGCCACCCTCATTAACATCCGCCCGTGCCGCCCACGCTGGAACTATGCCCCTCACCATCTCCTATTTGGTGCGCCCCCATCTTATGATGGCCTTCGCATCTTTGGCTATCTTTGCTATCCTAGCCTCGCCGCCACCGCGCCTCATAAGCTTGCACCTCGCCCAGTCGCTTGTATCTTCCTCGGCTACCCACCTAACACCAAAGGATACCGCTGCTACGATCCCGTCTCACATCATGTATTCACCTCCCGGCACGTTTACTTTGATGAAACGGTATTTCCATTTTAGCAGGTACCTCCCGTCGCCCCGTCGCCGCCGGCCACCGGCGGCCCTCCAGCGCCCCCGTCAGGTGGACGGCCCCGCTCGATTCTTGGACCGCCCCCGGGCTTCGGCGGTCCTCCCGCACTGGGACAAGCTGCGACTCGCGCCCCCACTACGTCCTCGCCGACTCCGTCAGGGGCCTCGGCATCGCCCGCCTCGCCAGCATCTTCGCCGGCAGCCGCTGCGTCGCCGGCCTCTTCGCCGGCATCTTCGCCGGCCGCCCCGTCGCCGGTATCTTCACCGGCCACCTCGGGCGCCGCCCCGTCGCCAGCTGTCTCGGCCGGCCCAGCCGCCTCGGGCGCCTCAGGCAGCGCCCCCGCCTCACCCGCCCCCCACGCCTCGGGCGCTTCGGCGGCCTCGAGCGCTTTGGCTGCCTCGGGCGCCGCTTCTTCACCGGCCATCTCGTCGGCGGCTTCACCGGCCACCTCGCTGGCTTCTTCGCCGACCGTGTCGCCAGTCGCCGAGTTGCCATCTAGCCCCGTCACTGGGGCTCGAGCCGGCGTTCATCGCCCGAGCCTACGGTACTCCATCGACGAGTATCTTCTCGTTGCCTCCACCAGTGAGCCATCACCGATCCCTGCGTCTGCTCGTGCAGCCCTTCGTGATCCTCACTGGCTTGCTGCGATGCAGGAAGAGTTCGATGCTCTTCAGCGGAACCGTACCTGGATACTGGTTCCTCGGCCTTCTCGCGCTAATGTCATCAGCGGCAAGTGGGTCTTTCGCCATAAGACCCGCTCGGATGGTACACTTGAGCGCTACAAGGCTCACTGGGTGGTCCGTGGTTTTCGGCAGCGCACTGGAGTTAACTTCACCGAGACGTTTGCCCCGGTTGTCAAACCAGGCACGATCCGCACAGTTCTCAAGATGGCAGTTTCCCGAGCCTGGCCGGTTCATCAGATGGATGTCTCCAATGCATTTATTCACGGCCATCTTGAGGAGCAGGTTTACTGTGAGCAGCCGACCGGTTTCGTCGACGCATCTCTTCCTGGGCATGTGTGTTTGTTCTCCCGGTCTCTCTACGGGCTCAAGCAAGCACCTCACGCCTGGTACCAGCGTATCGTCGGGTTCCTTCAGACACTTGGCTTCAGTGTCACTCGGTCGGATGCCTCGTTGTTTGTCTATCACCGCGGTGACACGACTGCATATTTGCTCCTCTACGTCGACGACATCATCTTGACGGCCTCCTCCGCAGCCCTTCTTCAGCAGATTACTCTTCGGCTGCGTGATGAGTTTGCCGTCAAGGACCTGGGCGCTCTACATTATTTCCTTGGCATTGAGGTCGTTCGGCGACCCGACGGCTTCGTTCTTCACCAGCAGAAGTATGCGCACGAGCTACTTGAGCGTGCCGGCATGCTCAACTATCACCCTGTTGCTACTCCTGTTGACACGAAGGCCAAGGTTTCTACTCTCGAGGGCTCTCCCGCATCGGATGCTCCGTTCTACCGATCCATTGTTGGTGCTCTTCAGTATCTGACTCTCACCCGACCAGATTTACAGTATGTTGTTCAGCAGGTGTGTTTGCATCTGCACGCCCCTCGTGACTCCCATTGGACCCTCGTGAAGTGGATTCTCCGATACATCCGCGGCACGATGGCTTTTGGGCTTATTCTCACGGGGTCCACTTCTCTAGAGATGGTGGCCTACTCCGACCCCGACTGGGCCGGCTGCCCCGACACCCATCGGTCCTTCACTCGTCTCGTGGTCGTCCAAGCGACAACCTACGGTTTCGCGCTCTAGCGCAGAGGCTGATTACCGAGCTATGGCTAATGCTGTCGCTGAGTGCACCTGGCTACGACAGTTACTTCAGGAGTTGCATCATGACGTCTCCTAGGCTACAGTTGTCTACTGTGACAATGTTTCTGCGGTGTACCTTTCCTCCAACCCCGTTCATCATCGCCGGACTAAGCACATTGAGCTCGACATTCACTTTGTGCGCGAGCATGTGGCCCTTGGACGTATTCGGGTCCTCCATGTTCCGACTGCACAACAGTTCGCCGATGTGATGACTAAGGGACTGCCGACTTCCACCTTCAAGGACTATCGTTCCAGTCTCTGCGTCTCCGGCACCGCTTCGACTGCGGGGGGGGGGGGTGTTGAATATATTGTGTTTTGGGCCCACCTCCTAGTTCCTCTGTATAGTTGAGGTTGTGGCCCCCTCTATACTCATATATACGTGCCGGGTGCACCGATCAATGCATTGTGTTGCACAGCCTATTCTTTCCCTTCCACAGGGATCCCCGGATCTCGTCGAGGTCGCGGGCTATGGTGGCTGGAGGTCCATCGGCACTGGCCGTTGGGGTCCTTGGATGGGCGATGGATGCAGGGAGACGAAGACCTTTCTTCTTCCTTGTTGGTATGATTTGTTGCTGCTGTTCTTCTCCTTTCTCTGCGCTGATGCTGGTGGGAGATCCTGCTTTGTCCAGGCGGATGGCCCAGCCGCAGTGCTGGACCGGTCGGATGACTCGAGTTCTCTTTCTTTCGGAAGGGACACTTTTTGCGGTACTCAAAGCCATAGATGGCGACGGCTGTTGCAGGTGTGTTGGATTGATGTCCATGCCCTCTCAGCGCTGGTGTCAATAATGGAGGAAGCAGCATGGTGGCAATTGTACCGTAGTCGAAGATGATGACCTGTTTGTGACTGGTTGCAGATCCTTCTTCTGCAGGGGTCTTCTCTCAAGATTCCGGAATAATGACACAGGGCTCCGGAGATCTTCTTGTGTTATGGTTGTCTTAGGATACTCTAGGTGTTTTTGGTCCTTTGTGTTTGCGTTTCAGTGTGCTTATAAGGGTCAACTACTTTGTACTGATTCATGATATGAATGAAAAAATTCTAAAAAAAATACAAAGGACAGCCCTGTCGTGGCGCACCGTGCTCTGGTGCAGCACAAAACAACCACACAATATTTGGTGTTTTCTTCACCAAATTAGATCCAACAAAAAAATTGCACATTCTAAAAGCAGCACCTACTCTACGGACATCGCTGAATGCATAGCTGATTTTACCATGGGTCTACCTAGATTACTCAACGACTATTTTGGCAACTTGATAGAATAAAAATGATAAGCATAGCAAAAATATTTGTGGCAACTAGATTTTATAAGCACTGATAAGCTTTATGAGGCAACATGACAACTAGGTAGAGTAATAAATGACAAGCCATCAGAACATTGGGCAACTGGATTTAGAAGCACCGACGAGCTTTATACGAGTACAATATCAGTAAATATGTCTAGTAAGTTATTTTTTGTCGGGTAAGTAATATGACAAGTGAATGGAACAATGTGGCAAGTACGGACCCAATTTTTTTTGAAACATGTCGACATGGCATCTAGTTCCAAAGATCCGGCCGCGAGAATAGGAATGGTGAAAATAGATCATCAATCTAATTGATGATTTTAGAGATAAAACTTTTTGAATTTAAAATATCAGAGGGAAATCTTAATGACATCATCACATGCATGCATGGGAGAGAGAGGGGGGATTTGCCACATCATGGCCATACTTGTAGACCAAGTATAATAAGGTGAAGTAGATGGCCTATAAGCATTTACTTAATATATTCTTACTGAGTTGGAGGAGAAAGAAGTGGACAGAGGAGAAAAGCAGACTGTAGATTAATAGCCAGCTGCAACAAGTGCTCTTAAATACTTTGTGAAGTGTAAGGTGGGCCATAGTAATACATATTTATAGCTAACTATTATACGTGCATGGTATAGGACTACCTATAGATGACATGTCAACAACGTATAGCCAACAACCGGCAATACTATTAACCATGCTAATTAGTACTCCCTCCAGTCCTTTTTAGTTTGCATATAAGTTTTGTCTGAAGTCAAAGTATCTCTACTTTGACCAAACTTATAGAAGAAAATATCAACATTTACAATGTCAAATCAATATTGTTAGATTCATTACGAAATGTAGTTTCATGGAATATATATTCGGTATGGTAGATGTTGATATTTTTTAATATATATTTTGTTAAACTTGGCAAAGTTTGACTTGACCCAAACCTAATATGCGGAGTAAAAAGGACAGAAGGGAGTAGAAGGGAGACAAAGGAATGCAAGGTTCCCTCTCCGGTCTTGCATTCCTCTTCTTCCGCCTCCAACCCGTTTGATTTCTTTACCACCTCCCATGACTTTGATTTTTTTTCTTACCGAAACATTGTTCGCTCACATGTTTATCAGCCATAACCCTTTCCCCCTGGCCGTCTTGAACCGCTTCAACCATGGTCCAATCGCACAGATCTACCGTTTAGCGCCATGCGTGAACTGGTGTCACAACGAGATCGAGCGGGGATGGGTGCACCTCGTGCATGACTGGGTCCAGAAGCTACTTCTGTCCTCTACGTCGAGGCGATCCGCTGCTGCCACCGCCAACCTCGGATCCACAGCTGGCAAACACATCTCGAGATCACCATGCGCCCTGGTGTCACACCATGCCAAGGGCCATGACCACTACGATGAGGCTGTGCAACTCACCTCCAAGCACAAGACCAAGGTAATGCTTGGCCATTCCATAAGCTTTGTGATGAACATGTTTTCATTTAGTTTTCAAGAGGGCCATGTTGAAGATTTCAAGAACTTGATTCTAGGGTACGGCTATAGCTATTGGTCATGCAGTATTGCGAGGCTTGACAAACATACTTGTTCGACATAACTTTGATTTGTGCTCTCACAGGTAAAACCAATCTCCGTCCAACGCAAAATTGGCATAGCTGAACATGCTAAGGAGGGTAGGCTTATTACACTGGAGTTATCATGTCCAATATGGAGAAGAGGGTATTCATGTTATAAGGGCATGATTCCAAGGGGGTCATGAAAATTAATCAAGCATGTGAAGTAATGTTTATTTCTTTAAATTGGTTGAAATTCTCTATGCTAATGCCTAATTTATATGCTCAAACTTTCAAGTTTGGATTTACTTTTGTAATGGAAAGCTTGCATCAGTTGTTGTAGAAAGAAAATGCATTTTATGCTCTAATGGTTTTTTGAGATTATATAATACCGTAAATGCAATAACAATGGAGTCAGGCAACTAACTAATCTATAGAAGGACATTCTACAAAGTAGTTAGTTGCTTGACTCCATTGTTATTATATAATAGCATTAATGATTCATAAAATAAAAAAATGTATTGAATACATAATAGAAGTGTATAGTGTTTTCCCTTGGAGAAACTTGTATGGAGTCATATTGTAATCTTCTAGATTTATGTTCTAATGTTACAAGCCCAAAATAGTGAGTTTCATTTCACATATTACTATATAAGACTCAGCCTTGTTCACCGTTTTGTTTCCTATTTCGGTATAAAACTCAAAGCCCAATTTGTTTCCAACTAAGGACCAAAACTGCATCTGGATGATCATTTTCAATAAAAAAATGTTGTTGTTATTTTGTTTTTCATGTGCCCAGTAGCTGCAACCTAATACTTGCCGCACCTTAATATTAGGCCCTGCGGTGTTGAAGCTTGATACATCGGCGTATCTACTTTTCCAAAAACTTTTGCCCTTGTTTTGGACTCTAACTTGCATGATTTGAATGGAACTAACCGGGGCTGACGCTGTTTTCAGCAGAATTGCCATGGTGTTATTTTTGTGCAGAAATAAAAGTTCTCAGAATGACCTGAAAATCAATGAAGATTATTTTTGGAATACATAAAAAATACTGGCGAAAGAATCAAGGCCAGGGGGCCCACACCCTGTCCACGAGGGTGGGGGGCACCTACCCCCCTAGGCGCGCCCCCCTGCCTCATGGGCCCCCTGACGCTCCATCGACCTCAACTCCAACTCCATATATTCGTGTTCGGGGAGAAAAAAAAGAGAGAAGGATTCATTGCGTTTTACGATATGGAGCCGCCGCCAAGCCCTAAACTCTCTCAGGAGGGCTGATCTGGAGTCCGTTCGGGGCTCCGGAGAGGGGAATCCATCGCCATCGTCATCATCAACCTTCCTCCATCACCAATTTCATGATGCTCACCGCCGTGCGTGAGTAATTTCATCGTAGGCTTGCTGGACGGTGATGGGTTGGATGAGATTTATCATGTAATCGTGTTATTTTTGTTAGGGTTTGATCCCTAGTATCCATTATGTTGTGAGATTGATGTTGCTATGACTTTCCTATGCTTAATGCTTGTCACTAGGGCCCGAGTGCCATGATTTTAGATCTAAACCTATTATATTTTCATGAATATATGTGAGTTCTTGATCCTATCTTGCAAGTCTATAGTCACCTATTATGTGTTATGATTCGTTAACCCCGAAGTGACAATAATCGGGATATTTACCGGTGATGACCGTAGTTTGAGGAGTTCATGTATTCACTATGTGTTAATGCTTTAGTCCGGTACTCTATTAAAAGGAGGCCTTAATATCCCTTAGTTTCCAATAGGACCCCGCTGCCACGGGAGGGTAGGACAAAATATGTCATGCAAGTTCTTTTCCATAAGCATGTATGACTATATTCGAAATACATGCCTACATTACATTGATGAACTAGAGCTAGTTCTGTGTCACCCTATGTTATAACTATTGCATGAGGAATCACATCCGACATAATTATCCATAACTGGTCCATTGCCTACGAGCTTTTCATATATTGATCTTTGCTTATTTACTTTTCCGTTGCTACTATTACAATCACTATAAAACCAAACTGCTACCGTTACTTTTGCCACTATTACCACTACTATCATATTACTTTGCTACTAAATACCTTGCTGCAGATATTAAGTTTCCAGGTGTGGTTAAATTGGCAACTCAGCTGCTAATACTTGAGAATATTCTTTGGCTCCCCTTGCGTCGAAACAATAAATTTGGGTTGAATACTCTACCCTCGAAAACTGTTGGTGTCCCCTATACTTGTGGGTTATCAAGACTATTTTCTGGCACCGTTGCCGGGGATCATAGCTCTACTCTTTGAGTCACTTGGGATTTATATCTGCTGATCACTAAGAAGAACTTGAAAGATCAAAGAACCAAGATTTTTCCCTCAACTATGAGGGGAGGTAAGGAACTGTCATCTAGCTCTACACTTGATTCACCTCCTATTTTGAGTAAACTTGCGACACCTACTACTGCTATTGATTCCGATAGGTCGCATGTTATTGATGATGCCACTTCTGCTATGCGTGATATTTATGATGAACTACTTCTATGCTTGATAATATTGTGCCACTAGGTGAATTTCTGGATGAACAACTTGCTAGGGTTAGAGAGAATGAAATTATTGAAACTGATAATTTTGATGAAAGTGATGCTGAAGATTCTCCCCCTAGATATGAATTGCCTGTTGTGCCTGAGGGCTATGTTATGGATGAAGAAACTACTAGAGACTTCTTAGTTTGCAATGATAGATCTGATCTTAAGAAATTATTAGCTAAGCTTAAAGAAAAGTCTTTGAATGCTAGAATGAAATATGACCCTGCTTTTGCTACTTCACCTATCTTTATTACTGATAAGGATTATGATTTCTCTATCGATCCTGAGTTAATTACTTTGGTTGAATCTGATCCTTTTTATGGCTATGAATTTGAAACTGTTGTGGCACATCTTACTAAATTAAATGATATAGCCACCCTGTTAACTAATGATGAGAAAACTCGCTATTACTTTATCCTTAAGTTGTTTCCGTTCTCATTAAAGGGTGATGCTAAAACATGGTTTAATTATCTTGATCCTGGTTGTGTGCGTAGTCCCCAGGATATGATTTATTACTTCTCTGCTAAATATTTCCCCACTCACAAGAAACAAGCTTCCTTAAGGGAAATATATAATTTTGTGCAAATTGAAGAAGAGAGTCCCCCACAAGCTTGGGGGAGGCTTCTCCGATTACTTAATGCTTTACCTGATCATCCTCTCAAGAAAAATGAAATACTTGATATCTTTTATAATGGACTAACCGATGCTTCCAGAGACTACCTGGATAGTTGTGTTGGTTGTGTTTTCAGGGAAAGAACTGTTGATCAAGCTGAATTGCTATTGAATAATATGTTGAGTAATGAAAATAATTGGACACTTCCTGAACCAACTCCTAAGCCAACTCCGAAGAAAAGGGGTATTCTATTTCTCAGTCCTGAAGATATGCAGGAGGCAAAGAAATCTATGAAAGAAAAAGGTATTAAAGCTGAAGATGTTAAGAATTTACCACCTATTGAAGAAATACATGGTCTTGATAACCCGACCCAGGTAGTAAAGGTAAATTCTCTCTATAGATTAATGTGAAATCCCATTTACTAAGTTTGCTAGCCAATGCTTGGATGAGTTCGATGACTTTATGGTTAAGCAAGAAAACTTCAATGCTTATGTTGGTAGACAATTAAAATGCAATGCTGATATGCTTGAGCACTTGAGTGATTATATGTCTAGAGTTAAAGGTGAACTTAGAATTATTAGTAAACATGCTTCTATGGTTACCACTCAAGTAGAACAAGTACTTAAGGCTCAGAATGATTTTCTCAATGAATTAAATAATAAGAAAAATGATAATGTTGTTAGAGTTATGACTAGAGGGGGTAAAATGACTCAGGAACCTTTGTATCCTGAGGGCCACCCTAAGAGAATTGAGCAAGATTCTCAGAGAGCTAATGTTGATGCACCTAGTTCTTCTAAGAAGAAGAAGAAGAAAAATGATTGGACCTTGCATGCTTCTAGTGAACCTATTGTTGACACACCTGAGAATCCAAATGATATTTCTATTTTTGATGCTGAAACACAATCTGGTAATGAACATGAAACTAGTGATGATGTTAATGATGGTGTTCATGCTGATGCTCAACCTAGCAATGATAATGATGTAGAGATTGAACCTGATGTTGATCTTGATAACCCACAATCGAAGAATCCACGCTATGATAAGAGAGACTTTGTTGCTAGGAAGCACGGTAAGGAAAGAGAACCATGGGTTCAGAAACCCATGCCTTTTCCTCCTAAACCATCCAAGAAAAAGGATGATGAGGATTTTGAGCGCTTTGCTGAAATGATTAGACCTATCTTTTTGCGCATGCGTTTGACTGATATGCTTAAAATGAACTCTTATGCTAAGTACATGAAGGATATTGTTACTAACAAAAGAAAGATACCAGAAGCTGAAATTTCCACCATGCTTTCTAATTACACTTTTAAGGGTGGAATACCAAAGAAACTTGGAGATCCAGGAGTACCAACTATACCATGCTCCATTAAAAGAAACTATGTAAAAACTTCTTTATGTGATCTTGGAGCCAGTGTTAGTGTTATGCCTCCCTCTTTATATCGTAGACTTGATTTGAATAAGTTGACACCTACTGAAATATCTTTGCAAATGGTTGATAAATCAACTGCTATACCTATCTGTATTTGTGAGGATGTGCCTGTTGTGGTTGCAAATGTTACTATTTTAACGGACTTTGTTATTCTTGATATTCCTAAGGAAGATAGTATGTCGATTATCCTTGGTAGACCCTTTTTGAATACTTCAGGGGCTGTTATTGATTGCAACAAAGGTGAAAGATCGTGGATGTCGCCTAGAGGGGGGTGAATATGTGTTTTAAAATATTTACGGTTGAGGCTTGAACAAATGCAGAATAAACCTAGCGGTTAATTTGTCAAGCACAAAACCTACAACAACTAGGCTCACCTATGTGCACCAACAACTTATGCTAAGCAAGATAAACTACTAAGTGATAGCAAGATATATGACAAGAAACAATATGGCTATCACAAAGTAAAGCGCATAAGTAAAGGGCTCGGGTAAGAGATAACCGAGTCACGCGGAGATGACGATGTATCCCGAAGTTCACACCCTTGCGGATGTTAATCTCCATTTGGAGCGGTGTGGAGGCACAATGCTCCCTAAGAAGCCACTAGGGCCACCGTAATCTCCTCACACCCTTGCACCATGCAAGATGTCGTGATTCCACTAAGGGACCCTTGAGGGCAGTCACCGAACCCGTACAAATGGCAACCCTTGGGGGCGGTCACCAAACCCGTACACATTGGCAACCCTTGGGGCGGTCACCAGAACCCGTCAAATTGCTCAGGGCGATCTCCACAACCTAATTGGAGACCCCGACACTTGCTCGGAGCTTTACACTGATGACCCACAAGTATACGGGATCTATCGTAGTCCTTTCGATAAGTAAGAGTGTCGAACCGAACAAGGAGCAGAAGGAAATGATAAGCGGTTTTCAGCAAGGTATTCTCTGCAAGTACTGAAATAAGTGGTAACAGATAGTTTTGTGACGGGATAAATTGTAACGAGCAACAAGTAACAAAAGTAAATAAAATGCAGCAAGGTGGCCCAATCCTTTTGTAGCAAAGGACAAGCCGGAACAAACTCTTATAATAGGAAAAGCGCTCCCGATGACACATGGGAATATCGTCAAGCTAGTTTTCATCACGTTCATATGATTCGCGTTCGATACTTTGATAATTTGATATGTGGGTGGACCGGTGCTTGGGTTCTGTTCTTACTTGAACAAGTATTAACCTCTATTGCAAGCATCCGCAACTACAACAAAAGTATTAAGGTAAACCTAACCATAGCATGAAACATGTGGATCCAAATCAGCCCCTTACGAAGCAACACATAATCTAGGGTTTTAAGCTTCTGTCACTCTAGCAACCCATCATCTACTTATTACTTCCCAATGCCTTCCACTAGGCCCAAATAATGGTGAAGTGTTATGTAGTCGAAGTTCACATAACACCACTAGAGGCTAGACAACATACATCTTATCAAAATATCAAACGAATACCAAATTCACATGACTACTCATAGCAAGACTTCTCCCTTGTCCTCAGGAACGAACGTAATTACTCACAAAGCATATTCATGTTCATAATCAGAGGGGTAATAATATGCATATAGGATCTGAACATATGATCTTCCACCAAATAAACCAACTAGCATCAACTGCAAGGAGTAATCAACACTACTAGCAACCTACTAGCACCAATCCCGGACTTTGAGACAAGAATTGGATACAAGAGATGAACTAGGGTTTGGAGATGAGATGGTGTTGGTGAAGATGTTGATGGAGATTGCCCTCTCCCAATGAGAGGAGCGTTGGTGATGACGATGGTGATGATTTCCCCCTCCCGGAGGGAAGTTTCCCCGGCAGAACAGCTCTGCCGGAGCTCTAGACTGGATCCGCCAAGGTTCCGCCTCGTGGCGGCGGAGTCTCGTCCCGAAAAGTTCCCTTTTATTTTTTTCTCATCGAAAGACTTCATATAGGAGAAGATGGGCGTCGGAGAGCCACCAGGGGGCCCATGAGGTAGGGGGGGGGGGCGCGCCCCCACCCTCGTGAGCAGGGTGTGGGCCCCCTGGCCTTCATCTCTGGCGAGGATTTTTATTTATTTATTTTAAGATGTTCCATGGAGTTTCGAGACTTTTGGAGTTGCGCATAATAGGTCTCTAATATTTGCTCCTTTTCCAGCCCAGAATTCCAGCTGCCGGCATTCTCCCTCATGTAAACCTTGTAAAATAACACTACTAGGAAAAGGCCTACTAATGGCGCACCTAATTTGGCCATTAATGGCGCATTAGTGGTGCGCCATTAGTAGCACGCCATTAGTATATTTTACTAATGGCGCACCACTGGTGCGCCATTAGTATCTGGTATACTAATGGCGCACCCCTGATGCGCCATTAGTATATACAATAGTGCGCCATTAGTATGCCTCCCAGGGGGCCATGTATACCCAGGTGCTTTGGCATACTAATGGCGCACGACAGCAAGGTGCGCCATTAGTAACTTCGGCATACTAATGGCGCACTGTTTAATGATGCGCCATTAGTATCCTTTGGCATACTAATGGCGCACCGTGATGTGATGCGCCATTAGTATGAATATTAGGTTTTTTTTATTTTTTTATTTTCTGTTTTTTGCACAGGTTACAAAATGTATAATTGGACAAAATATAGATAGCACACATCAACAACAGATTCATCGAATACAATAGAAGATTATTCTCTGAATACAATTCATCATTTTAGTCTCCGAATACAAGTCATCATATTAGTCTCCGAATTGAAAAGACCGAACAAAGATAGAACATTATATTACAAGTCTCAAGACCGCGAGTTTGTCTTCACATTACAAGTCGATATCGATCATCTAAACTACCATCACATAGAAGAGAGCTACAGTCATCACGATGAGCATCATCATGATGAAACTCGTATTCATCCGGTTCCTCCAACGCTCCCTCCCCTCTCCCTCTAGATAGCGGGCGTATCTAGATTTGGCCTCGGCCCTAGTGACGTACCCTTTGTAAATGTCACCGCTGAATCGGTGAATCTGTCTCCGACACTCCTCCCAGTCGTCGTAGACTCCGGGAACCTTACCCTTGTACACGACATACCACGGCATCGCTATGCAGTAGCCAAACGAAACATTAGTACCAATTCACAGACAATACATAAGCAATATATAAGTATGCAACAGAACAATCGGAAGAGAAAAGCAAGACATTAATAGCATCGATTACATCTTAAGTTGAACGACTCTTGAAACCAAAGAGACATACTACAAGTTCATTAAAGTTTAATTACAACATGAGCCAATCGATGTTTCAGAACTAGACACAACATCACTGCTTTCGACTCGACTCAAGGGACCGGAGCATGGATGAAGCCGCCGTCTATCGTGGGAGTCATGAAAGAACGGGCGTTGTCAGCCTACATTTGTAGGATTGTGTCGATGTCACTGTTGGACGGTTGATTTCTGAGGTAGAACTGCCCCGCGGTACGAAGGACATCTTGATGGATGATTTCCGCAAACTCCGACTGGATGCAAAAGAATTCTTGTCTGATGTCCGTGTCCTGGATTGCTGACACGCTCACGGCCCAATCTTTGAGTCTACTCGGTAGCAGAAGTTGATGATGGTCCCGTACGATCGCCCGCATGTGATGGATGGCGTAGTAGGCACCCTTCTGACCGCCAGGCGGCTGCTTGACGCAGTAGAACGTCGTATTGTGGGAGAACACGTGCTTGCCGTACTTACGAATAGGCCTGGTGAAGGTGCCTCCAGATTTGACGTAGCCGGGGAGAACATCATCAAGAACCTTCTTGACATTTGTGTAGTCTACGTTCGACTGATGGTCCGGGTCGAAATACGTGGCCATGGAATATTTGGGGCTTAGGAGGATGAGCGTGCAACGTGTGTCACTGCAGAAAACACGGAATGTTAAAAGAAAAACGATCGAAATCTAAGAATTCATATGTTACGGGGCGGTTGAGGGGAGGACTTACTCGGGAAAGTAAGGCACGAGGAAGTTATCCTTATCTTGGTTTGCCAGAATGACGCCTTCGAGGTAAGAACTCGCGACTTGCCGGTCCCCAGCGCTGCCCAAGATCTTGGCACGCATGTAGAAGGGGTCGACTATCACGATGTCCGGGGTCTTGTCGCGAATGATCCGCATCTCCATACTCAGCGAAAATAGCCGAACGAAGGTGTAGTGCAGCGGATGAAGGTTCAACATAGCGTGGATGTCATCAAACCGCAGGACGATCGTACCCCCGATGGAGTTATCCACAAAGCCCTTGCCCTCTGGCACCTTGGCCGCGAAAACCGGGTATGCCACATCCTTCTCTCCGAGACGCCGCTTCTCCAAAGAAAGAACACTGTCATGCAGACTCCGCATAGCACCGGTTGCAGCATCGAGCATATTTCTCGGTAGCATCGGCCTACCCGCCACATGCACCCTCCTCGAGATATCCTCAGGTGAAGGTGGCCCGTCCTGAGCACGGATCGTACTCGGTGCCGGCTGGCCCGCACCCTTGTTAGTCTTTCTTTTGCGTGCCTTCTTCTTCTCCTGTAATGGGACCGAGTTCTGCTCACAGACCGCCTTCTTGAGTGTGTTGGGGCTGATCATATTTAGCACCTCGCCTATCTGAGGCTCGGCGAAGTCGGCAGCTGGAGGCGTCTCCTGAGAGCTGAACTGCAGACGACGCCTGTTGCAACTTGGCTTCTCCGCGGTACCAGCTAGATCGCGCACGTCTTTTGTTGGGTTGGGTTCTTGAGAAGGAGGCCCCATGAAGTCGCCACCGTACCGATGATCGGCAAAGTACTGATCGACGTTGGCAAATGTATCGTCATCGTCGTTGTTCTGATCCTGTGCCATATGCCTATTTGGATCCAGTGGCATAGGGATGTCCGGCACCATTGCGGCGGTCTTGCCATGGGGCCGACTTGGCGCCGGCATGACTGGCGGTGTTGTCTTTGGGGTGGTGTCCCCCGCCCCCAAATGAATCTGGCTCTTCGGCCAAAGCAGGGGCCAGCTCAGGCAGGCGCTGAGGGTCATCACGTCATCATCGTCGGCCCCGACAGGTCGAATCGGAGGCAACAACTCGTCATAGCCTGGCAGCACTCGAACCAGTTGAACCCTAAACAAGTTGGGTGGCATCTGGGTACCGTGGAACAAGGGGTTGCCCGGTTGAACGCTTTTTCCCTTGGCGATATCGACCAACTCGTTGTTCACGAAGTGCAGGAGAGTGCACGGAACGTCGGCGCCGCCCTGCGAAAACATGTAGGGCGTCAGGGATGCCCAGTCAAAGGCAAGGAGATGAAGTCCTCGACCGAGAGAGGCTTAATTAGTTACCGTGATGATGGCGTCGAGCTCAGCTAATGTCGAGGCACCGCCAATGGCGGGCATGCAGTTGACGGAGGGGCCGCTTGCTGCAGAGGTGCCGGCCGACGTACAACCGGGTGCATTAAGCTCCCGTGCTGGCGTCGGAGACACCCATGCCGCCTCCGCCGGAGACACCAATGGCCCCGCCATCGCGTTCTGCGAGTTGCTGGCCGTGAAACTAGGAATCGGGGGCGGCCCTTGTTGGCCGCCCGCAATCCACGCACTAATCCCCTGGATCAAGGTAGGCACAATGGCGGTGATCGTCGCTCCGAGTTGTTGTTGCACTTGCTCTTGGAAAATCTCCGGAATCCGTGCCACCTGTGCCCTGAGTTCTTGAACCTCGCGCGCCTGGCTTTCTGAGCTGGTCTTTTTCTCCTTTCGCCCACCAGTATTATAGTATGACGACCATTTTGTCGACAAGCCTTTGCCGGCCACACGACCAGCTGACGTTGGCTTACTGAGCTTATCCTTGTTCTTCATTACATTCAACGCCCTATTTAGAGTGGTGTCCCAAGGGTTGCTCTTAGTCGACCCCGCGCTACTGCTTTCAGTCGCCTGCGGAAGGAATGTGAACCATTTAGAAATTTGGCTTCATTAATTAGAATGCAACCATATGGAGCTAATTACGCGGGGGTGTATTCCTTACCAGAACAAGCTCAAGCGCCCTGGTCTTCGGATCCGTGGTAAGCTCCTTTGTTTTCAGGTCCTTCTTGTACCGGGCCCTGACAAAGTTCCTGGTCTGCTTGTCACCGTATTTATCGAAGAGGGGCGGTAGGCCTTGCTCGGCACGGTCCGCCTCCTCCTTGTCCCATATAGGCTCCGCCACTCTGTAACCGCCGGGACCGAGTGTGTGTTCCCCTAAGTTCAGCTCCCGCATTTCTTTCCCCCACTTACTTGATTCGGAGCTTGCGGTGCTCGAGCAATTGATCTTGAAGTCGTTGTAGTCATCTTCGGTGATCGAAGGATTTTTCTCCTTGGTCTTCTCATAACTCTCACCTTTCTCGATCATTCTCTTCACATTGCTTTTCCAAGTAGACAGGGCTGTGCTCATCTTCGTGAGGGCAACATTGTTCACTTTATTCCCTTTGAGGCTTGTGTTTTCAAATTCAGCGGGGAACTTGTATCGTTCGTGCAGCTTCATGAAGACGAGGTTGCGCAAATTCCCTCGTTCAGGATGCCTGAGGTTCTCGGTGTTGATCGAGACGGTGCTCCGGAGAATGCACCCGAGCTGAAGCGAGTACCCCTTGACTATTCGTTCGGGCGCCGTTGGATTCCCATTGGAGTCCACTTTAGTAACTTCCTCCTTGAGGGTGCGGAGCACGGTCGGGCGCCGGTCCTTCCGTTGCCTCTTCGGTTGGCTGCCATCTGTGCATGCGCCGCCATCATCAGTGGTGGCATCCTCGGCGGCACCATCAGTGGGGTCATCCTCGGCGGTACCATCAGTGGTCTCAGGATCGGTGGGGAAGGCGGCATCCTCATACAAGTGAGGTTGTTCCTCCATCTCCTGGGACAGCTCCCAGAATTTCTTGCCGCCCGAACCCTCGGCCTCATCGTTGTTGGCCATGTTTCTCTATAAATAGGAACAAAGTTTGGTCAAAAAGTTGGTTATTGTCAAGGAACAAGATCATGGTCTCATCATTTAGGGTTTGTCGACACCGAGGCATCCTAAAAGCTAAGCTTTTATCATTGAGGGTTTTTCGACGCCGAGGCACCCTAAAAGCCTAAGCTTTCATCATTTCGGTTTTTATCGACACTGAGGCACCCTAAAAGCCATGCATTAGTCACAAGTATGCCGGGGCACTTGATCCTACTTAATTAACTACTAAGATACCCCGGCCCATGCATTAGTCACAAGTACCCCATATGTCCTATTTTTAGCAAAGTCATGCTAAAATTCACGGAAAATTTCAGCATGACCTTTGCTGAAAATAGGACATATGGAGTACCCGAATTTGCCGGAAAGGAAGTTAATTGACATTCCAGCAAACTCAAGGGCCTCTCGGGTGGACAAGGCAAAAAAGAACACGATGGTCAGAGACATGACCTTTGCCTAACAGTTCTGAACTCCTGCCAAAACTGAACACAACACTGCATAACAATTCCGAACTTCTGCCAAAGCATCTTGCCAGCTAGTAGACCAACTAGTAGACCATCATTTGTCAGGCCAAATTGAGGCCAAACAAAAAACCAATGTGCCCATGGCACAAAGTCCATGACCCAGAACAGGAGACATGTGAAACTATACAACTATACAAGCCTACACTAGTATTACCACACTATATATATATATATTGCTGTGAACAATCAGGCCAAAGCACATCCAAAGCACAATATGCAGGACAGATAGGCCATCAATATTTCCTCTATGCAAATACAATGGTAGCATCCAAAGGGCAACAACCTTGTACTACTACTTGACACAATCAGCACATCCATATCAAAATTAGTTCTAGCATATATAAGCAGTACCACATAGCAAAATCATAGGAAAACATCATACATTAGCAGCAGTTCATAGCAAAACTAGATGAATGTTTGGCCTCTTGATAAAAATCAGCTAGGTTTTCTTGGAATCAAAAAGCCCCAAAGTAGAACCCTACTTCTTCCGGTCTGGCTACACCCGCTCCGCCTGCTTGTCCCCCTTCCAAGTTCCAAGTACCAACAAGATGGAAACGAGGTCGCGATCAGTGCTCTGCAATTATAGAAACTATCAGGGATCGCATGCCGAGCAGAGAGCCAAGATCCTACAAAGCAACAAACCAGCTAAACTAGCATTCCACTACTATCCACTAGATTGGATATTCAGTCACAACTGCTACATTTTCAGTTTTTTGAACAACAGATAACATCCTAGAAGATCCCATTTAGTAATCCTATAGCAATAAAAACACCAGAAGCCGAGCAAGGATACTTAGATGGAAATATTGCAATTTATTGCACTGAAATGTTGATCAAATGGCAGGCAAATTTTAGAGGAAATGGCAGGGGAAAACAGAACCTCCAATTCAGCCTATTATAACAACAGCAAGACTTGGAGAAGCAAAAATATTGGTCAAATTCTCCAAACAGAACCTCCAATCCTACTTAAAATATTGGTCAAATTCGAAGATCCCACCCATCTCTCTACGAACAGCAAGAACTTGGAGAAGCAAAAAGCTTTTCCTAGAGCCAAGACCCAAGAACTTGGCAACTCTGCAAGCGCCCAGTACCTAAGTACCTAAGCGCCCAGTACCTAAGAATTAAGAGTTATTTTGGCTAGTTGGCAACTCTGAACTCTCCAAAATTTATACATTAATCCAATACACAAAGACAGATTTACACTTTCTTATGCAAGCCAATTCATAAAGTCATACATTATTCAGATATATACTTTAAAGCCACTATATTTGCTTTGCAAATACAAGAAACCTACACGTGTATTGCATTATGCAGTGCCCAGTACCTAAGTATAGTGCCATCATGGTAGAGAAGAATGCAACTGAATAGGAAACAGAGATAACCAAGTACACGTAGTTCACACAGGGAAGAGGGGGAGAGGGGGAGAGGGGGAGAGGAGGAGGGGGAGCTCATGGGGGCCGTAGGGATAGGGCAGTGGGGCGCGGGGAGGATGTCGGGGACGAGGTCCGGGTGGTGGTGGTGCTCCGGCGATGGTGGTGTGGACGGGGCGGCGTCCGGGCGGCGGGGTCGCGTCGAGGCGGCGGGGCAGCGTCGAGGCGGCGGGACAGTGGCGTCGGGGCGGGGTCGAGGCGTCGTCGGGGCGGCGTCGGGGCGGCGGGGCAGCAGCGTCGGGAGAGGAGAGGGGAAGGGGATCGAGGGCGAGGGCGAGGGAGAGAGAGGGGATAGGTTAATTTGGGCCGGGGAGGAAATATGGATGGGGGCGGCACAATACTAATGGCACACCACCCCTCGGTGCGCCATAAGTACATCCATACTAATGGCGCACTTCACCGTGGTGCGCCATTAGTAGTTTTTTTTTCTTATAGCAATGGGACAATACTAATGGCGCACCACCCCTAGGTGCGCCATAAGTACATCCATACTAATGGCGCACCTCACCGTGGTGCGCCATTAGTATTTTTTTATAAGACAGTAATAATTTTTTAAACTTGTTTAAATCATAATAGTAATATTTTTTTATAAGACAGTAACAGTAATATTTTTTTATAAGATAGTAATAATTTTTTTTTAAAATATCATCAAACAGTAATGTCGGCGGCGGCGGTTGAGTAGGGGAGGGGTGCGGGGGGTCGGCGGCGGAGGTTGAGTAGGGGGATCGAGGGTGCGGGGGGTCGGCGGCGGCGGCCGGTGGACCGGGGGGTGCTCGGCGGCGAGGGGGACCGGATCTGGCAAGGTGGGATAGCGATCGAGATGGAGGGGGATCGAGATCGAGTGTCCGTGAAATTTAAAAATATTCATGATAGTTCAAAAAGTGCCCATGAAATACAATCGAGAAATGAAGGCTACGATTTAAATACAATCGATCTTAGCTAGCTATCTATTCACAATCTTCTTGCCCTTCTTTGTCGCAAATGGAGTTCTTCTGTGGAACGGACGTCCTTTAGGTAGGGTGGTCCTGCTTCTTCTTGTGGTGTATGCTGCTACTTCATCATCGTCGTCATGTTCGATCCTCGGGTCGCCGTACTTGTCGAAGTCTTGCTCATTGGCTACTCCATCCATTCCGATGATCTTCCTTTTGCCTCTCCTCACGACAACACGACTGGGCTTTGATGGGTCGGTAATGAAGAAGCATTGGTCCACTTGGGAAGCCAGTACCCATGGCTCATTTTTCGCGGTGACGTTTGCGCCCGCGGTCTTGGATTTGGCTTCGGGTATAACCATGGTGGTGAAATACCGGTCTTCTTTTAGGACGCTCTTGGCCCATCTGACACGGAACATCGGGACCTTCTCTCCAGCGTAGCTCAGCTCCCAGATCTCCTCGATCCTTCCGTAGTATCTGTCCTTGTCGTTACCGGTGTAGGATTCCATCGTTACCCCGGAGTTCTGATAACCATCGCTCTTCATGTCCTTGGCCTCGGTGTAGAATGTGTAGCCGTTGATATCGTACGCCTCATAGGTCATCAGGTTGTGCTCGGCGCCCTGTGACAAGGCGAATATGAGTTGTTCTTCCGCGGAAGAATCCTCATGTAAAGGGTACGACAGAAGCTTCTGCTTGAACCAACGCGTGAAACATGAGTTGTGCTCTTTGAGTATATCTCCGTCCGTCCTCTGTTGGCCTCGGTCATTGTACGTCTTCTTAATAAAGGTTTTGTGCTGTACCACCCAAGGATCGACCACGTCTATGTGTTGTAGCGCGACTAGGTTTGCTCTTTCAAAGTCGGCGAGTCGACCCTCGAAGTCGACATGCATTTCGCGACGACCCTCACGGTGACCCCATCCAGCGAGCCTGCCGAGGTGCCTGTTGACGGGCAGACCAACGGGGTTCTCGATGCCTAGATAATTCGTGCAGTAGGAGATGCACTCTTCGGTCAGAAAGCCCCTGGCTATGCTTCCCTCTGGACGTGACATGTTGCGAACGTATCCTTTGATGACACCATTCATCCTTTCGAACGGCATCATGCTGTGCAGGAACGTCGGCCCGAGTTGGATGATATCGTCCACGATATGGACCAGCAGATGCACCATAACATCGAAGAATGCGGGCGGGAAGTACATCTCAAGCTCGCATAGTATCACCACGATCTCTTCCTGTAGCCTTCTGAGTTGCCTCACGCCAACAGACTTCCGAGAGATGACGTCGAAAAAGTTGCATAGGCCAAATAGGGTTTCACGGACGTGCGCGTCCATGATCCCACGGATTGCAACTGGAAGTATCTGCGTCATCAGCACGTGACAGTCGTGAGACTTCATCCCGCTGAACTTCAGCTTCGCTGGGTCTAGGTATCTGCTTATCTTCCCCGCGTAACCGTAAGGAAGTTTTACTCCTACGAGGCAGGTGAAAAACTGCTCGATCTCCTCCTGACTTAGAGTGAAGCACGCGGGAGGGTAGTCATTTCCGGTCTTCTTGGCCTTTTTGCCTTTGCGACGACTTTCCGTGTCCTGCTTCGCCTCATCATCATCATCATCATCATCATCATATATAGCGTGAAGCTCCTGCCTGATGCCCATTGATTTCAAGTCTGCCCTTGCTTTCGGCCCATCTTTGGTCCTCTCTGGCATGTTGAGCAGGGTACCAAGCAGACTCTCGCACACGTTCTTCGTGATATGCATGACATCAAGGCTGTGAGGCACACGGTGGATCTTCCAGTACGGCAAGTCCCAGAAAACAGACCTCGTTTTCCATACCTTCAGCAGCGGCTCTGGCGCCTTTCGCTTCTTTCCCGGCTCTGGCGCCTTTTGCTTCTTTCCCGGCAGTGGGCAGTCTTTCCAATTTTTCAACAGCTCGTCTATTTCCTCGCCGCTCCTCGTACGCGGGCGTCCTCGGGGTTCGGTTTCACCATCGAATAGATCCTTGCGTTTTCTCCACGGGTCATCGTCGCGAAGCCACCTTCGATGTCCCATGAACACGGTTTTCGAAGACCCGGGATCTCTATCTAGCTGGCGATACGTTGTGTCATCCATGCACCTGACGCATCCAGAAAATCCGTGGACCACCTGCCCCGCGACATATCCGTAACCGAGATAGTCGTGCACCGTCGTGAGCAGCGCGGCTCTCATAGGGAAATATTCTTTCTCTGCAGCGTCCCACGTATTGGCTGGCGTTTTCCACAGCGTGTCAAGCTCCTCTTTCAGCAGCCCCAGATACAGATTGATGTCGTTCCCTGGTTGTTTCGGTCCTTCAATTAGCATACTCATGTGAATGTACTTCCTCTTCATGCACAACCAGGGGGGAAGGTTGTACATCCACACAAACACAGGCCAGGTGCTATGTGTGCTTCTCTGGCTGCCAAACGGATTGACTCCATCGGTGCTCGCGCCCAGCACGATGTTCCTTGGATCGTTCCCAAATTCTAGGTCTTCGAAGTTCAACGCTTGCCACTGGCTCGCATCCTTAGGGTGACTCAGCATCTTGTCTTTTTTATCTATCTCCGGATCATTTGCGTCATCTTCTCGCTTCTTCTCCTCCCTATCCGCGTGCCAACGCAGGAGCTTTGCTACCTTAGGGTCCGCGAAATACCGCTGCAGACGAGGAGTGATCGGAAAGTACCACACCACTTTTCGAGGAGCTTTCTTCCTCTTCTTGTATCGAGTGACGCCGCACACCGGACATATGGTAGACTCCGCGTGCTCGTCCCGATAAATGATGCAATTGTTCATGCACACATGGTATTTCACGTGCGGTAAATCCAGAGGACACACGATTTTCTTCGCCTCCTCCAAACTGGTCGGGCACTTGTTCCCCTTGGGAAGACGTTCGTGCCAGAATGACATGTTCTCGTCGAAGCATGCGTCGGTCATTTTGTGTTTTACCTTCATCTCCAGAGCCATGAGCGTTACTTTCAGGCGGGTATCCTCGGGCCTGCATCCTTCATACAATGGAGTAACCGCGTCTAACTCAAGTTGATCCATCTTGGCTTTCTCTCGGGCGGCAGCTCTTGCGTTATCCGTCTGCTTGAGAAGCAGCTCTTGAATATGAGGGTCCTGCACCCAGCCCATCGATGGTCCAGCGTCGTCTGCTCCGCCGGCATCATCATCTTCATGATCATGCCCGTCGTCTGCTCCGGCATCTTCCTCATCATCATGTCCTGCATCTTCTACATGATGACTGTGTACAGCATCACCGTCGTGATCATCTCCTGGGATTCTTCGTCTTCTCGCCCGCCCGAGCCGCGGTGGTTGTCTTGCTGCCCTTCCTCATTTCTTGCCCGGCCCCCATGGACGACTTCGTAGTCATCTTCATCACCTTGCCACCGATAGCCATCCATGAAACCACGCAAGAGCAGGTGGTCCCGCACCTGCCCGGATTCCGGGTCCGCAATAAGGCTCTTCAGCTTGCATCTTCGACACGGACATCTTATCTCCGTCTCGTTCTTTTGAAGCATCTCGGCCTTCGCGGACCTCAAAAACCTATTCACGATGCCTTCGGTCATCATGCGGACCATGGTCGCCTGCGGGGTAGAGCAAAACGATATTTTAGAACCAAGAAAAAATTTGGCATGACTTTCCCTAAAAATAGGACCAAAAAGAATGCTTAATGCCAAAATTCTCGCCGAAACGGAAATGAATCAACATTCCGGCAAAATATTGGCAACTATCGAATTTCAAATACCGGTACACCTCCAAACACAAACACATATGCAACACCACAAACATATGCAACACCACGAACATACATAGATCTAGCTAGGCCATAAAAAGTGCATGTGCACATTGTTGTAGGGAGAACAACATAAATATAGCTTCCCCCCTTACTTACCTATCAAAACAAGGTAATTTAACCACTTAAATTGAATGAATCTATGGTGGAAATGAGGTGAAAAAGAGGAGGCACCCGAGACAAGGAGGAGGTGGAGAGAATGAAGTGGGGAGAAAGTGAGTGTGGGTAGGAGAGGCTGTCCAAAATATCTTGTTGCTGCCCACTTACTAATGGCGCACCAACTCTAAATGCGCCATTAGTAATCCAGGTTACTAATGGCGCACCTCCTGGTGGTGCGCCATTAGTAGTTTTGCAAAAAAAAATACTAATGGCGCACTGTCCCACAGTGCGTCATTACTAGTTTAAACTAGTAATGGCACACGGTGGAACAGTGCGCCATTAGTAGTTTTGCAAAAAAGGGAATAAAAAATATAATAAAAAAACAACATTAGTGGTGCACTTTCCGGCAGGTGCGCCATTACTAGTTAAAACTAGTAATGGCGCACTGCGTCCGGATGCGCCATTAGTATGTTTGGACAGGCGCACTAGTTAAATTTTTTTTATACTAATGGCGCACCCAGGGCCCAGTGCGCCATTAGTAGTTTCAACTCTAATGGCGTATCAGAAGGTGGTGCGCCATTAGTATATACTAATGGCGCACCGCTTGTCTGGTGCGCCATTAGTGTCAATCCCATCTATAGCCCTTTTTCTAGTAGTGTAAGAGAGAATAGCCATAAGTATTGTGACATAAAGTGAAATAACAGTCCATAATCCAATAAATATCGATATAAAAGCATGATGCAAAATGGACGTATCATACACCACAATGATTGACCTCCGAACACCACCAACCTTCTAGGGCGCCTAGGCACCCAAGAGGAACAAGCTCAAGGGTACCAAGCACCCAATAGTAATAAGCTTCTCAACTTGTAACTTCCACGTATCACCGTGGAGAACTCAAACTGATGCACCAAATGCAATGGCAAGGGAACACGGAGTGCCCAAGTCCTTCTCTCTCAAATCCCACCGAAACAACTAATGTTAGGGAGGAAAATGACAGGAAGAACAAGAAAGAGAACACCAAGAACTCCAAGATCTAGATCCAAGGGGTTCCACTCACATAGAGGAGAAAGTGATTGGTGGCAATGTGGATCTAGATCTCCTCTCTCTTTTCCCTCAAAAACTAGCAAGAATCCATGGAGGGATTGAGAGTTAACATGCTCAAAGAAGGCCAACAATGGGGGAAGAACACGAGCTCAAAGGATAAGGTTCATTGGGGAAGAAGACCCCCTTTTATAGGTGGGGAAAAATCCAACCATTATGCAGCCCGCAGCCCGCATCTAGGAGGTACTACCGTTGATGGAGCGGTAGTACCGCTGCCACAGCAGTACTACCACTGTGGCAAGCAGGCAAGGGTCAACCAGGGCTGAGAAAGCATAAGTACGCGCACAAGAATGGTACTAACGCCCTGCGGGCGGTACTACCGCTAGTGAGTGGTACTGCTGCTCCCTACAGCCGCTGAAAAACAGAGGAGGGGCAACGAGCTGTGCGACAGTTGGAGCGAACGTAGGAGCGGTACTACCGCTTAACCAAGCGGTACTACCGCGCCCTACTGTCGTCCCTACTACAGCTCCCCTGCGTGGTCTTTTACGAAAACCTGACACGAAAAAGTCGAGACCACGGTAGGGGCGATAGTACCAGTGGTACTAACAAGCGGTACTACCGCTGATAGGCGGTACTACTGCCCTGGCCGCGGTACTACCGCAAGAGGCTTTCAAGAACACCACAGAGAAAACAGAGGATGCAATAAAGCCTAAACTGCCACGACTTCTGCAGATGAGATCCAAATTGAGCAAACTCAAGCTTGTTGGATAGAAGACGAAGAGAAGCATCCAACAACGACTAGTAATAGTACAAATTGGCAGGGGAGGTATGCCTAAGAAATAGAGGAGAGAAACCTCCAACCGAGAAGATCCATCATAACCTCCACCATCGAAAACATCATAGAAGATGCATGCGTGAACTCCGTTCTCGATGAACTCGAGCTTGTCATGAAGATGACTATAAGCTCTAAAACTCACAAAGAGAAGAACCAAACAAGAACCAAGAAAGATGATGTGGGGATGCAATGGTTTGAGCTCTCTACGAATGATACGATCAAGATACTCATCGAGAGCCCCCTTGATAGTACGTCAATGGATCCTATAACCAGGTCTCCCAACTACCACCATGAGACCGGTAAAATAGAAAACCTATCAAGGGCAAACCTTTGCCTTGCGCATGATCCACTTGAGCTAGATGATGATGATCTTGTCCTCCTCAAGATGGACCACCTTTCTTGATTGCATTGGGTCGATGAAGACCAGTTGATTGATCCCCCATAAGCCACTATGGCTGAGCCAAGCTTCCACACATCCTCACAAGTCCATTGTCACCACAATGGACATCAAGCTTCAAGCACTTAATATCTTCGTGATGCTCCACTTGAACTTGCACACGGCAATCTTGATGACGATCACCACTTGGTGTCATCCTCTCCATGGGTTGTATGATATATTCCTCTTTATGCTGTCTCATGGGCACATACCTAACCCCACATAGAACTCTCACATAGACCATGGGTTAGTACACAAAGCTTAATGGACAACGCTTACCATACCATGGGATCACTTGATCCCTCTCGGTATATCTTCTACGCTTTGTGAGTTGATCAACTTGATTCACTATTGATCTAGTCTTGATCAACCTTGAATATTTCCAACTCTCTTCATTTGGATCATGTCTTGAAGGTAAACATGAATGATCACACAATCTTCTTCTTCAAGACATGCTTGCAATAATCTCAACACTCACATGGGTAATCTTTGCATAATTCCTTATAAGCTCAACACTCACATGACCAATCTTTACATAATTCCTTAATAGCACCTTGGTGAACACATAAACTCCTTGAAACCAACACATGGAAATCAATAAATGCCTATGGACAAATCCTTCAAATATAACTCAATGCAACCATTAGTCCATAGAGAATGTCATCAATTACCAAAACCACACATGGGGGCACCGCATATCCTTTCAATCTCCCCCATTTTGGTAATTGATGACAATCACTTTCAAGAGAGTTTATATAAGGAATTATGCATCATCATGCAATGCAAAAACCAATAGTGCATGCGTATGAGATGCGAATGCTAAGGAACAAAACCAAAGCAAGAGGAGATAACTCTCTAAGCTTCTCCACGAAACTCTCTGAAACTTCTCCCCCATTGGCATCGATTGCCAAAATGGGCGAAAAGCTTAGAAGGCCAATATAAAAAGTGTTCCTCCAAAAATTGGGTATTTTTCAACAAGAGAGTGGCATGCCATACACATATCCAAAGTTAAATACTTGGAGGAACACAAACTATATTGAGGCACAAAGATTGCTGAAGAATGATATGCCACCAGGACATAACAAACAAAGACACAAGCAATCAAGCAATCAAAAGATACCAATTGAAGCAAGCAATCAAAGGATCTCAATTGAACCAACTAGACCAAAGATCCTATGAGCCACATGAATGAAGGATATTATGATATGTGCAAAGGAGTGTTCTAAAGAAACTAGAGAAGCTCCCCATGATTTGTGCACAAATAAGAAGTTGTATTTGAATACGAAGTGCACAAAATAGGATCATAGCTCCCCAGAATCAATAGAAACATACAACAAGTGCAAGTGAGCATATAGGAAACAAGGCCTACCACTTGCAACAAACACATGGTTGAGCAACATTTAAAAGAGGCAACTTAATAAAAGGCTCAACCAAAACCGATGTGTGTGAGTCAAGGCAATGCACTTGAGAAGACTAATGTGCATATGAGCATTAAGCATCAATATAATCTTGAAAGAATGAGATACACAGTGCAAGGCCTGTCATTCCCACACACAACTAGCAAATGGGTTCACAAGCTCACTAAATCATATAAGGAACCTATACTTGTGACAACCCGTGGAGAAGATAGAAGATGAAAGCCTCATCAAGACGAGGGATACCAAAAAGATGGCAAAAGCCTCGTTAAGACAAGCATGAGGAAAACAATCTTCACCACACAAGAGTGCAACAAGATGCACAGATAAAAGATCCACACTCAAGAAAATCCTTTCACTGAGCCACCTAGGAAACACAAAGGAAAGAAAGATGGTCGTGAAAGAATACGGATATCCATTGAAGATGTAACCTCTCTCAAGTGTATAAGATTCTAGGTAGATGAATGATATCAATCCACAAAGAGGGATGCACACAAGAAATGGTTAATCAAGGAAAGAACAAGATATCCACAAGGAATTCATAAATATACCAATAAGATTGTTGCTTGAAAAGCATAGCACAAGGCTAGATATGGTCTTATTGTACATAAATGAAGTCCAACCACACATCCATCAAAGACATCACAACTAGCAACAAGAGATCATCGCTGGGATGCTTTGAGAAAGGAACCAAGTATCACAAGATGGAATGAATATCATGCTAAGATGCAACCTACACAAGGTTGAACGCAAGAAAAGAATGCATGACAAGATACTTGTTACCGAGATATCATTGGAAGGATGTAATAAATACCAATTTAAAGGTAGATAGTAGTTCATTGGTCATCCTAGCTTGATTCCAAAAAGCACATGGTGACACCACCTTCCTTACAAGTGAGCCGAGCGTCCAATGCATCTCCAATTGATCCTAGAACAACAACACAACCAAAATGGTACCCAAACTCATTGGGACCAAATAGTTAGAGAACCGACAATACATAGGACAAGCTCCACATAAATATGTGCATATAGATATGAAAATGAATTTCATGCACATCTCATAAAATTTGAGACTTAGTGGATGTTCCCCTATATATTGGGTCAAAGAAAGAAGGCGTGCCAAAGAGACTCCATGAAGTTAATATGCATGCTCAAGACTTTCAAGAACCGATATCAATTGACAAGAAAAAACAAGTGAAGAAAGTATACCAAATGAATACATCATCACTTGGAGGATATCAACTGAAAGACACATCAAGGAATGAGATATCCAGTGATACACACTAAAAAGATATCAAACTCCCAAAAGAGAGGATGGTTCCAAACAAACCAAGCTCTCTACAAAGTTTCATGATGGCACAAAGTACCAAAACGAAAACGGCTTGCCTTCCACCAACACACGCTTGATAAGGATCGCAAGATGAGTGTTTTATAGAAAATAAGATAGCTCCCCAAGACTAGTGCATTGCATTTGAATACAAAATGCACAAGGTGGGATCACCACTTTCACTATATCTAGAAAACACACATACTTGATTGCTCAAGATAATCAAGTTGGATGCACAACATATACAAACACATGCAGGGAACGAAACCAAACATGCAAAGGGGCTAGTAATTATCAATGTAAACACTTTAAGCATGAGTTACCACAAGGAGGAACATTGGATATAAGATAGAAACTTGACAATCCGAATGAGTTGGCTTGAGACAATAAGAATGATGAAGCCCCCTTAATTCTTCATAATGTAGCCAAGTCTCCAATGACCTCCAAGAACACCTATTGATCAAGTATGAGCTAGTTGGTCCCCAACCAAGTTGGGTCCTAAGAGGTTAGTCACAATAGGCTTGGCTACCCAAATGGTTCTTTGCTTGACACCACTTTGAGTACCAACAAACTTGGCAAACACATTGCCAACCTTATCCTTCCCAAGAGAATAGATATCATCAATAATAATTGGGTTGGATAAGTTACCACTAGTGCATGAAGAAGCGACGTGACCTTTCTCACAACATAAGTAGCAACGTCTACTCTTCATTTTCTTCTCACTTGATTTCTCAACAAGAGAAGCATGAACTTGAGTCTTCTTGGGAAGTGGCCTTTCTTCAACTTGTAGTTGAGCATGAGATTGAACGTGTGGCCTCTTCCCTTGTTGCTTGTCATTAACAGACTTCTTCTTCAATGGGCAAGATCTAACATGATGCCCTTCAATTTTGCACTTGAAGCAAATAATGTTGGCCGAATTCTTGAGTTGTTCTTGGCCCTTATTCTTGTTGCTCTTGGACATCTTCTTCTTATTGGAGTTGAATCCAAGTCCACCTTTGTCATTGGGGGATTTTGCACACTCAAGATATTGTTGAGTGTGGATTTCCCTTCATGACACTTTTCCAAGTCTTTCTTCAAAGAAGTGACTTGGGCCTTGAGCTCTTTGATTTCCTCTACATGGTTAGTATCAACACAAGTACTAGAGGAAGTATAAGCTTCATTGTTAGAGCAACAAGGCAAGGAAAGTAATTCATCACTAGATGTATCAATGTTATGAGTAGATAAATTACAAGGACTAGCACATGGCAATATAGCATTTTGACTAGACGTAGTGCTTATGTCCACATGAGACTCACTAGATGTTACCTTAGTAATCATAGCCTCATGAGCTAACCTTAGCACCTTATGGGATACTAGAAGATCATCATGAGAGCTTGCAAGCTTTACATGAATTTCTTCCAATTTCCCATAATTGCTAGATAGAAACTCAAGTTGAGCCCTTAGCTCAACATTCTCCTTCAAAATGGATGCTTCACTGGAAATAGAGTTAGTAGCACAAGCATCATCATTAACAACAAGAGGAGAAGGCAACGTGGCAAGCTCTTTTGAATATGAAGCTTTAAGTTGTGCATGAGACTCGGTGAGTTTGACGAGCTCACTCTTAATGACCCTTGAGCCATTTTCGAGGTGCCCAAAGTCCTCAAGGATTTTAGCATGCACAACTTCAAGCTTCTCATTTTTAGTTTCAAAAACATTGGCCACCTCAAGAACTCTATCATGATATTCCTTCACTCTAGATAATTCTAGAGCAAAAGTCTCCTCAAGAGATTCCTTGGTGGTTTGATCAAGTTCGAGAGCTTAGGAGAGGTCCGCGATCTCATTAGCGTAATCACGCTCATGACCTTCCATTTTATCAATGGTGACCTCATGGTACTCAAGACGAGATTCCAACTCATCGATATATTTCTTGCCCTCAATAGCAATAGACATGATTTCCATGAAGTTGGAACGAGCAATTTTATTCTTAAGAAGAGATTTAAAAATCATTTCCCCCTTAATTTTTAAGGAGGCAACATCATCATTCTCTTCATCATAATCAACATCATCATCACTCTTGCCATCATCAATATCATCACAAGATATATTGGGATTCAAAGTGGGAGATACCTTTAAAGCCTTGGCCATAAGGCAAAATGCAATAGATGATGGTGTAGGATCCCTTGAAGCACCATCCAAGACCACATCTTGTTTCATGGAGTGTTGGGTTTCCTCTACATTGTTAGCACAACAACTTGAGGAAATACTTCATTTTTATCATGGAAACAAGATATAGCAAGCATATCATCATGGGATTTAGTCAAGCATTTTTTACATGATATGCAAGGACTATCAACACAAGCATGTGAAACATTTGGAGTGCTCGAAGTGCTAAAGTCCAAACATGAGCATTGCAATAAGAAAGTGATGAAGGATTATCAACAATAAGCCCACTATCATCATTGCAATGAACACCACTACTCACCATGTCATTACCTTGTGGAAAACCACATGTAGGTGAAGTAGAAGTTGAGAACGCAACACGACCGGAGGTGGAGGGAGAACAATCATCCTTACAAATCTTGGACACACCGTATTTATCTTGAAGCTTTGTCCACAACTCATGAGCATCACGGAACGACATGAGTTGAAATAAAACTACATTGCTCAAAGCATCGAAAAGCACATTAGAAGCTTGAGCATTGAGATAAGAGTTTTTTTCATCCTCTAAAGATAATCTTTGGGGATCCTTTGGAGGAAGAAAAACCCATATCTACAATTCGCTCTAAATTTGGGTCCATGACCCTAAAGAGATTAAGCATGTTATGTCTACTACACAACCTTCCTCTTGTAGACGTTGTTGGGCCTCCAAGTGCAGAGGTTTGTAGGACAGTAGCAAATTTCCTTCAAGTGCATGACCTAAGGTTTATCAATCCATAGGAGGCGTAGGATGAAATGGTCTCTTTCAAGCAACCCTGCAACCAAATAACAAAGAGTCTCTTGTGTCCCGAACACACCGAATACAATGGTAAATTGTATAGGTGCACTAGTTCGACGAAGAGATGGTGATACAAGTGGTATATGGATGGTAGATAAAGGTATTTGTAATCTGAAATTATAAAAACAGCAAGGTAACTAATGGTAAAAGTGAGCGTAAACGGTATTACAATGCTAGGAAACAAGGCCTAGGGTTCATACTTTCACTAGTGCAAGTCCTCTCAACAATAATAACATAATTGGATCACATAACTATCCCTCAACATGCAACAAAGAGTCACTCCAAAGTCACGAATAGCGGAGAACAAACGAAGAGATTATGGTAGGGTACGAAAACCACCTCAAAGTTATTCTTTCCAATCAATCCGTTGGGCTATTCCTATAAGTGTCACAAACAGCCCTAGTGTTCGTACTAGAATAACACCTTAAGACACAAATCAACCAAAACCCTAATGTCACCTAGATACTCCAATGTCACCTCAAGTATCCGTGGGTATGATTATATGATATGCATCACACAATCTCAGATTCATCTATTCAACCAACACATAGAACCTCAAAGAGTTCCCCAAAGTTTCTACCGGAGAATCATGACAAAAACGTGTGCCAACCCCTATGCATAGGTTCATGGGCGGAACCCACAAGTTGATCACCAAAACATACATAAAGTGAATCACGTGATATCCCATTGTCACCACAGATACGCACGACAAGGCATACATCAAGTGTTATCAAATCTTTAAAGACTCAATCCGATAAGATAACTTCAAAGGGGAAACTCAATCCATTACAAGAGAGCAGAGGGGGAGAAAACATCATACGATCCAACTATAATAGCAAAGCGTGCGATACATCAAGATCGTATCACCTCAAGAACACGAGAGAGAGAGAGAGATCAAACAGATAGCTATTGGTACATACCCTCAGCCCCGAGGGAGAACTACTCCCTCCTCGTCATGGAGAGCACCGGGATGATGAAGATGGCCACCGGAGAGAGATTCCCCCCTCCGGCAGGGTGCTGGAACGGGTCTAGATTGGTTTTCTGTGGCTACAGAGGCTTCTGGCAGCGGAACTCCCGATCTGTTGTGCTCCTCGATCATTTTAGGGTATATGGAGATATATAGGCAGAAGAAGTACGTCAGGGGAGCCATGAGGGGCCCACGAGGGTGGAGGGTGCGCCCCCCTACCTCATGGCTTCCTCGAAGCTTCCTTGACGTGGTCTCCAAGTCTCCCGGGTTGCTTTCCTTCCAAAAATAAGTTCCGTGAAGTTTCAGGTCAATTGGACTCCGTTTGATTTTCCTTTTCTGCGATGCTCTAAAACAAGGAAAAAACAGAAACTGGCACTGGGCTCTGGGTTAATAGGCTAGTCCCAAAAATCATATAAAATAGCATATAAATGCAAATAAAACATCCAAGGTTGATAATATAATAGCATGGAACAATAAAAAATTATAGATACGTTGGAGACGTATCAGTATCCCCAAGCTTAATTCCTGCTCGTCCTCGAGTAGGTAAATGATAAAAATAGAATTTTTGATGTGGAATGCTACCTAACATATTTCTCTAAGTAATTCTTCTTTATTGTGTCATGAATGTTCAGATCCATAAGATTCAAGACAAAAGTTTAATATTGACATAAAAATAATAATACTTCAAGCATACTAACTAAGCAATCATGTCTTCTCAAAATAACATGGCCAAAGAAAGTTCATCCCTACAAAATCATATAGTTTGGTCATGCTCCATTTTCGTCACACAAGAATGCTTTCATCGTGCACAACCCCGATGACAAGCCAAGCAATTGTTTCATACTTTAGTAATCTTAAACTTTTTTCAACTTTCACGCAATACATGAGCGTGAGCCATGCATATAGCACTATGGGTGGAATAGAATATAATGAGGGGGGTTATGTGGAGAAGACAAAAAGGAGATGCCCATCAATTGATGTCAATGCAAGGAGTAGGGATTGCCATGCAACGGATGCACTAGAGCTATAAATGTATGAAAGCTCAACAAAAGAAACTAAGTGGGTGTGCATCCAACTTGCTTGCTCACAAAGACCTAGGGCACTTGAGGAGGCCCATTGTTGGAATATACAAGCCAAGTTCTATAATGAAAAATTCCCACTAGTATATGAAAGTGACAAAACAAGAGACTCTCTATCATAAAGATCATGGTGCTACTTTGAAGCACAAGTGTGGTAAAAGGATAGTAACATTGTCCCTTTTATTTATTTTTTATTTTTTATTTGGCCTTTCTCTTTTTTTGGCCTTTCCTTTTTTTATTTGGCCTCTTTTTTCTTTTTTGGGACAATGCTCTATTAATGATGATCATCACACTTCTATTTATTTACAACTCAATGATTACAACTCGATACTAGAACAAAGTATGACTCTATATGAATGCCTCCGGCGGTGTACCGGGATATGCAATGAACCAAGAGTGACATGTATGAAAGAATTATGAACGGTGGCTTTGCCACAAATACGATGTCAACTACATGATCATTCTAAGGAATATGACAATGATGAATGTGTCATGATAAACGGAACGGTGGAAAGTTGCATGGCAATATATCTCGGAATTGCTATGGAAATGCCATAATAGGTAGGTATGGTGGTTGTTTTGAGGAAGATACAAGGAGGTTTATGTGTGATAGAGCGTATCATATCACGGGGTCTGGATGCACCAGCGAAGTATGCACCAACTCTCAATGTGAGAAAGGGCAATGCACGGTACCGAAGAGGCTAGCAATGATGGAAGGGTGAGAGTGCGTATAATCCATGGACTCAACATTA
Source organism: Triticum aestivum (assembly GCF_018294505.1). Classification (NCBI taxonomy): domain Eukaryota; kingdom Viridiplantae; phylum Streptophyta; class Magnoliopsida; order Poales; family Poaceae; genus Triticum; species Triticum aestivum. The sequence continues at coordinate 81,477,004 of NC_057809.1, forward strand.
GTCATAAAGAACTCACATACTTATTGCAAAAATATACTCCCTCCGTTCCTAAATACTTGTCTTTCTAGGCATTTCAACAAGTGACTACATACGGAGCAAAATGAGTGAATCTACATTCTAAAATATGTCTACATACATCCGTATATAGTAGTCATTTGAAATGTCTAGAAAGACAAATATTTAGGAACGGAGGGAGTACAAGTCATCAAAAACCAAGCACTATGCGCATGCTCCTAGGGTGATTGATTGGTAGGAAAAGACCATCGCTCATCCCCGACCGCCACTCATAAGGAAGACAATCAAATAACACCTCATGTTTCAAATTTGTTACACAACGTTTACCATACGTGCATGTTACGGGACTTGCAAACTTCAACACAAGTATTCCTTGAATTCACAACTACTCAACAAGCACAACTTTGATATCACTATCTCCATATCTCAAATCAATCATCAAGTATCAAACTTCTCTTAGTATTCAATGCACTTATATGAAAGTTTTTATTATATCCCTCTTGGATGCCCATCATATTAGGACTAGTTTCATAACCAAAGAAAACTACCATGCTGTTCTAAAGACTCTTAAAATAATATAAGTGAAGCACGAGAGTTCATCTATTTCTTCAAAATAAAACTACCACCATGCTCTAAAAGATATAAGTGAAGTACTAGAGCAAACAACAAACTACTCCGAAAGATATAAGTGAAGATCAATGAGTAGTTGAATAATTATGCAACTATGTGATGAATCTCTAACATTTAAGAATTTCAGATCTTGGTATTTTATTCAAACAGCAAGAAAAACTAAATAAAATAAAATGACGCTCCAAGCAAAACACATATCATGTGGTAAATAAAAATATAGCTCCAAGTAAAGTTACCGATGAACGAAGACGAAAGAGGGGATGCCTTCCGGGGCATCCCCAACCTTAGGCTTTTGGTTGTACTTGAATATTACCTTGGGGTGCCTTGGGCATCCCCAAACTTAGGCCCTTTCCACACCTTATTCCATAGTCCATCGAATCTTTACTCAAAACTTGAAAACTTCACAACACAAAACTTAACAGAAAACTCGTAAGCTCCGTTAGTATAAGAAAATAAATCACCATCATAAGGTACTTTAATGAACTCATTCTAAATTCATATTGGTGTAATATCTACTGTATTCCAACTTCTCTATGGTTCATACCCTCTGATACTACTCATAGATTCATCAAAATAAGCAAACAACACATCGAAACAGAATCTTTCAAAAACAGAACAGTCTGTCGTAATCTGGATCAAATGTATACTTCTGGAACCCCAAAAATTCTAAAATAAAATTTTGGACATGAGGAATTTATCTATTAATCATCTTCAAAAAGAATTAACTAAATAGAACTCTCTAATAAAAAATGGCAGCAAGTCTCGTGAGCGCTAATGTTTCTGTTTTTTACAGGAAGATATCAAGATTTTCCCCAAGTCTTCCCAATGGTTCTACTTGGCACAAACACTAATTAAAACATAAAAACTCAATCATAACAGAGGCTAAATAAATTATTTATTACTAAACAGGAGCAAAAAGCAAGGAAAAAAATAAAGTTGGGTTGCCTCCCAACAAGCGCTATCGTTTAACGCCCCTAGCTACGCACGATGATTTCAATGATGCTCACATAAAGGATAAGAATTGAAACATAAAGAGAGCATCATGAAGAATATGACTAACACATTTAAGTCTAACCCACTTCCTATGCATAGGGATTTTGTGAGCAAACAACTTATGGGAACAATAATCAACTAGCATAGGAAGGCAAAATAAGCATAACTTTGAAACTTTAAGCACATAGAGAGGAAACTTGATATTATTGCAATTCCTACAAGCATATATTCCTCGCTCATAATAATTTTCAGTAGCATCATGAATGAATTCAACAATATAACCAGCACCTAAAGCATTCTTTTCATGATCTACAAGCATATAAAATTTACTACTCTCTACATAAGCAAATTTCTTCTCATGAATAATAGTGGGAGCAAACTCAACAAAATAATTATCATGGGAGGCATAATCCAATTGAAAACTAAAATCATGATGACAAGTTTCATGGATATCATTATTCTTTATAGCATACAAGTCATCACAATAATCATCATAGATAGCAACTCTGTTCTCATAATCAAGTGGAACCTCTTCCGGAATAGTGGATTCATCACAAAATAAAGTCATGACCTCTCCAAATCCACTTTCATCAATATAATCATCATAAATAGGAGGCATGCTTTCATCATAATAAATTTGCTCATCAAAACTTGGGGGACAAAAAATATCATCTTCATCAAACATAGCTTCCCCAAGCTTGTGGCTTTGCATATCATTAGCATCATAGATAGTCAAAGAATTCATACTAACAACATTGCAATCATGCTCATCATTCAAATATTTAGTGCCAAACATTCTAATGCATTCTTCTTCTAGCACTTGAGCACAATTATCGGAATCCCTATTTTCAAGATAGATATTAAAAAGATGAAGCATATGAGGTACCCTTAATTCCATTTTTGTACATTTCTTTTATAAACTAAACTAGTGATAAAACAAGAAACTAAAAGACTCGATTGCAAGATCTAAAGATTCAAGCACTCACCTCCCCGGCAACGGCGCCAGAAAAGAGCTTGATGTCTACTACAAAACCTTCTTCTTGTACACGTTGTTGGGCCTCCAAGTGCAGAGGTTTGTAGGACAGTAGCAAATTTCCCTCAAGTGCATGACCTAAGGTTTATCAATCCGTAGGAGGCGTAGGATGAAGATGGTCTCTCTCAAGAAACCCTGCAACCAAATAACAAAGAGTCCCTTGTGTCCCCAACACACCCAATACAATGGTAAATTGTATAGGTGCACTAGTTCGGCGAAGAGATGGTGATACAAGTGGTATATGGATGGTAGATAAAGGTATTTGTAATCTGAAATTATAAAAACAGCAAGGTAACTAATGGTAAAAGTGAGTGTAAACGGTATTGCAATGCTAGGAAACAAGTCCTAGGGTTCATACTTTCACTAGTGCAAGTCCTCTCAACAATAATAACATAATTGGATCACATAACTATCCCTCAACATGCAACAAAGAGTCATTCCAAAGTCACTAATAGCGGAGAACGAACGAAGAGATTATGGTAGGGTACGAAAACCACCTCAAAGTTATTCTTTCCAATTAATCCGTTGGGCTATTCCTATAAGTGTCACAAACAGCCCTAGAGTTCGTACTAGAATAACACCTTAAGACACAAATCAACCAAAACCCTAATGTCACCTAGATACTCCAATGTCACCTCAAGTATCCGTGGGTATGATTATACGATATGCATCACACAATCTCATATCTATTCAACCAACACATAGAACCTCAAATAGTGCCCCAAAGTTTCTATCGGAGAATCACGACGAAAACGTGTGCCAACCCCTATGCATAGGTTCATGGGCGGAACCCGCAAGTTGATCACCAAAACATACATCAAGTGAATCACGTGATATCCCATTGTCACCACAGATACGCATGACAAGACATACATCAAGTGTTCTCAAATCTTTAAAGACTCAATCCGATAAGATAACTTCAAAGGGGAAACTCAATCCATTACAAGAGAGTAGAGGGGGAGAAAACATCATAAGATCCAACTATAATAGCAAAGCTCGCGATACATCAAGATCGTATCACCTCAAGAACACGAGAGAGGGAGATCAAACACATAGCTACTGGTACATACGGAACTCCTGATCGCTACGGAGGCTTCTGGCGGTGGAACTCCTGATCTATTGTGCTCCCCGATCGTTTTAGGGTATATGGAGATATATAGGTGGAAGAAGTACGTCAGGGGAGCCACGAGGGGCCCACGAGGGTGGAGGGCGCGCCCAGGGGGGTGGGCGCGCCCCCTACCTCGTGGCTTCCTCGAAGCTTCCTTGACGTGGTCTCCAAGTCACCCAGGTTGCTTTCCTTCCAAAAATAAGTTCCGTGAAGTTTCAGGTCAATTGGACTCCGTTTGATTTTCCTTTTCTGCGATACTATAAAACAAGGAAAAAAACAAAAACTGGCACTGGGCTCTGGGTTAATAGGTTAGTCCCAAAAATCATATAAAATAGCATATAAATGCATATAAAACATCCAAGGTTGATAATATAATAGCATGGAACAATCAAAAATTATAGATACGTTGGAGACGTATCATCATGCGAATTACCCAAACATCAAAATTTGTGCCATCAAAACTAAGAGTGTCAGAGAATCCTAAACCCCTAGTCGACATCATTACTCTCTAGGCGGTTAAGCCTAACAAGAGAGACGAGGCTCTGATACCAATTGAAATATCGTGGATGTCGCCTAGAGGGAGGGTGAATAGGCGTTTTAAAATATTTACGGTTGAGGCTTGAACAAATGCGAAATAAACATAGCGGTTAATTTGTCAAGCACAAAACCTACAACAACTGGGCTCACCTATGTGCACCAACAACTTATGCTAAGAAAGATAAACTACTAAGTGATAGCAAGATATATGACAAGAAACAATATGGCTATCACAAAGTAAAGTGCATAAGTAAAGGGCTCGGGTAAGAGATAACCGAGGCACATGGAGACGGTGATGTATCCCGAAGTTCACACCCTTGCAGATGCTAATCTCCGTTTGGAGTGGTGTGGAGGCACAATGCTCCCCAAGAAGCCACTAGGGCCACCGTAATCTCCTCACGCCCTCGCACAATGCAAGATGTCGTGATTTCACTAAGGGACCCTTGAGGGAGGTCACCGAACCCGTACAAATGGCAACCCTTGGGGGCGGTCACCGAACCCGTACACTTTGGAAACCCTTGGGGGCGGTCACCGAAACCCGTCAAATTGCTCGGGGAGATCTCCATAACCTAATTGGAGACCCCGACACTTGCTCGAAGCTTTACACCACAATGATTAAGCTCCGAACACCACCAACCGTCTAGGGCGCCCAGGCACCCAAGAGGAACAAGCTCAAGGCTACCAAGAACCCAATAGTAATAAGCTTCTCAACTTGTAACTTCCACGTATCACCGTGGAGAACTCAAACCGATGCACCAAATGCAATGGCAAGGACACACGGAGTGCCCAAGTCCTTCTCTCTCAAATCCCACCGAAGCAACTAATGTTAGGGAGGAAAATGAGAGGAAGAACAAGAAAGAGAATACCAAGAACTCCAAGATCTAGATCCAAGGGGTTCCCCTCACATAGAGGAGAAAGTGATTGGTGGAAATGTGGATCTAGATCTCCTCTCTCTTTTCCCTCAAAAACTAGCAAGAATCCATGGAGGGATTGAGAGTTAGCAATCTCGAAGAATGTCAACAATGGGGGAAGAAGACGAGCTCAAAGGATAAGGTTCATTGGGGAAGAAGACCCCCTTTTATAGGTGGGGAAAATCCAATCGTTATGCAGCCCGCAGCCCGCATCTGGGCGGTACTACCGTTGATGGAGCGGTAGTACCGCTGCCACAGCAGTACTACCGCTGTGGCAAGCAGGCAAGGGTCAACCAGGGCTGAGAAAGCAGAAGTACGTGCACAAGAAAGGTACTACCGCCCTGCGGGCGGTACTACCGCTAGTGAGCGGTACTGCTGCTCCCTACAGCCGCTGGAAAAACAGAGGAGGCAACGAGCTGTGCGGCAGTTGGAGCGAACGTAGGAGCGATACTACTGCTTAAACAGGCGGTACTACCACGCCCTACTGCCATCCCTACTACCGCTCCCCTGCGTGGTCTTTTACGATAACCCGACACGAAAAAGTCGAGACCACAGCAGGGGTGGTAGTACCAGCGGTACTAACAAGCGGTACTACAGCTGATAGGCGGTACTACCGCCCTGGCCGAGGTACTACCGTGAGAGGCTTTCAAGAACACCACAGAGAAAACAAAGGATGCAATAAAGCCTAAACTGCCACAACTTCTGTAGATGAGCTTCGAATTGAGCAAACTCAAGCTTGTTGGATAGAAGACAACAAGAAGCATCCAACAACACTGGTAATAGTACAAAGTGGCAGGGGAGGTATGCCTAAGAAATAGAGGAGAAAAACCTCCAACCGAGAAGATCCGTCGTAACCTCCACCATCGAAAACATCATAGAAGATGCATGCGTGAACTCCGTTCTCGATGAACTCGAGCTTGTCATGAAGATGACTATAAGCTCTAAAACTCACAAAGACAAGAACCAAACAAGAACCAAGAAAGATGATGCAGGGATGCAATGGTTTGACCTCTCTACGAATGATACGATCAAGATACTCATCGAGAGCCCCCCTTGATAGTACGGCAATCGGTTCTATAACCCGGTCTCCCAACTACCACCATGAGACCGGTAAAATAGAAAACCTATCAAGGGCAAACCTTTGCCTTGCGCATGATCCACTTGAGCTAGATGATGATGATCTTGTCCTCCTCAAGATGGACCATCTTTCTCGATTGCATTGGGTCGATGAAGACCAGTTGATTGCACCCCCATAAGCCACTATGGCTGAGCCAAGCTTCCGCACATCCTCACAAGTCCATTGTCACCACAATGGACATCAAGCTTCAAGCACTTGATCTCTTTATTGATGCTCCACTTGAACTTGCACACGGCAATCTTGATGACGATCACCACTTGGTGTCATCCTCTCCATGGGTTGTATGACATCTTCCTCATTATGCTATCTCATGGGCACATACCTAACCCCACATAGAACTCTCACATAAACCATGGGTTAGTACACAAAGCTTAATGGACAACGCTTACCATACCATGGGATCACTTGATCCCTCTCGGTATATCTTCTATGCTTTGTGAGTTGATCAACTTGATTCACTATTGACCTAGTCTTGGTCAACCTTGAATCTTTCCAACTCTCTTCATTTGGATGATGTCTTGAAGGTAAACATGAATGATCACACAATCTTCTTCTTCAAGACATGCTTGCAATAAGCCAGCACTCACATGAGCAATCTTTGCATAATTCCTTATAAGCTCAACACTCACATGAGCAATCTTTACATAATTCCTTAATAGCACCTTGGTCAACTCATAAACTCCTTGAAACCAACACATGGACATCAAGAAATGCCTATGGACAAATCCTTCAAATATAACTCAATGCAACCATTAGTCCATAGAGAATGTCATCAATTACCAAAACCACACATGGGGGCACCGCATGTCCTTTAAAAAGGCAATGTCACTTGTCATGTTATTGGTAATGAGCATACGGTACACTTTCCAAGGAAACAACCTCAAGTCCACAGTATCAATTCTATTGGAAAAATTTCAACAATCACCATTGGAGGTTTAGAATTTCCTCTTCCTACTGTCAAGAAGAAATATGATATTCTTATTGTTTGGGATGTGCATATCCCCGTTGAGGTAACCTAGTTTTATTCAAAATTTCTCCGGTTTCATGTTATTCGAAATGAGTTTGTTAACAAGACCTGATCAACCTTGTTAGTGGATTCCTTTTGGTGAGCATGAGATGGATGAAGTTAGAAGGCACAACTCTCTGTACCCTACTTTTACTTTCTCTTATTTATATTAAATAAAGCAAAAATAGTATTTTCTGCCTGTTTTCTGAATTATCCATGCAATAAAAAATACCCCGAAATTAAAAGTTCTCCAAATGCCCTGAAAATTTAATATGATTTTTTTCTAAAATATTTAAGAATATCTGGCACTGAGAACACACCAAGGGGACCCACCATGTGCCCACGAGAGTGGAGGGCACGCCTACCCCCCTAGGCGCACCCCCTGCCTCGTGGACCCCACGTGGGTCCCCTCCACTTATTCCAGCACCCACACACTCCTTCTTCATTCAGAAAAAATCATCGACCATCTCAAACCCGAGTTCTAGCTCATCTTGCTGCCATTTTCGGTCTCCTTGCTCAAAGCTCCATTCACAAAACTGCTTTGGGGGATTGTTCTTCAGTATGTGACTCCTCCAATGGTCCAATTAGTTTTTGTTATAGTGCTTTACTTATTGCAAATTTTTGCTTCTTAGGTGACCATGTTCTTGAGCTTGCATGTCAAATTTATGTGGTCAAAAGTAGTTTTAATGCATGATATAGCCTCTAGGCACTTGTAGGAGTAGTTGCTATCAATTTTATTGAGTTTGGTTCACTTATTTTAAGTTACTAAAATTTTCAGAAATTTTCAGAAAAAGATGAAGAGACTTTTTAGGGGCTCATCGAGCCGAAGCTCTAAGGATAAGCAAAGCAAAGAAAATAAGAAGCCCAAGTATAATCTCCCTCGTACTGCGGAGGTCCGGCCTTGTGAATGGCCTTGTGATGAGTTCTTGAAAGAGGCCGGGATCTATGAAGATTTTTATTATTTGGCTGAGAATGCAGGCCTCACCAACTTCGTCCACGACCAGCGCGAACAATATCTCCTACTCACCAATATTTTTGTGCAAATTTTCATTTCCATGCTAGGATATCACCACCTTCGGTGGAATTTTATTTATATGATGAGCATAAGGAGATGTCACTTTATGATTTTTGCCGAGTTTGTAGGATACCCTTTGAGGACAGCATAGAGGAACCACATCATAATGATGTGGAGGGATTTATTGATACGATTGCTGTAGGGGAAACTAGAAAGGTTTCCGATGCAAGAATCACTAGCATACATTTTCCTATTCTGCGTTACTTCGCAATATTTGCTAGTAGATGTTTAATTGGTCGTGGGAACTGCGGAAACCTTAGTGCCCCTGATATTGTTATTTTGCGCCATGCCATGTTTCGTGATACTACTTTCAGTTTAGGCGTTATTGTTGCTAAACAGTTAAATCTGAACCATACAAAGGGCCCCGTCCTTGGAGGTATCTTTGCCTCGCGCCTTGCTGCACACTTTAACATACCTACCAGGCATTTACCTTGCATGCGCCCTCTTCGTTTAACATATTTTCAGGCACGCACCTCATTTTGCCTGACGCCATTCATGCGTACCGGGGGCAGATGTCAGCTGTAGAGCCGAAGCCACCATCTGATCCTCACAGTCAGTCTATTTATCAGTGGAATCGGGAGAAGATCGCCAGCCAGTGGCAACCTGAGGACCCTTCCCAGTACGAACCCAGCTACAGTTTTGATTCATGGGCATAGACCAACTTAGGTCAAAAGCCTATGCTTGGGGGAGTACGTATTTCTCACCGACATTACATTTATGTTCACACACTCATTCTAGTTGTCGTTGCTCTTACTTTTTCATTGTATCATCCATGCTAGTTCATTTTCTTTTTAAGCTTTCTTCTTGTGTGTTTGAAAAACCTTAAGAAAACGAAAAAAATAGTTGTAGCTCTTAGCTAGTTTATTTTCCATGCCTGTAGTAGCAGTAATTAAAAAAGAAAACCCAAAAAGATTTCTCGTTCTTCTTTTGCTTGTTGGGAGCTTTCCCGCATAAATATTTTTGTTTCTTTTCTTTTTCTTTGGGGGTTGCTACCTCTTGAGCATGCGTTGGTTTTCCCTTGAAGAGGAAAGGGTGATGCAGGAAAGCAGCGTAAGTATTCCCCTCAGTTTTTGAGAACCAAGGTATCAATCCAGTAGGAGACCACACGCGAGTCACCTCGTACCTACACAAACAAATAAGAACCTCGCAACCAACACAATAAAGGAGTTGTCAATCCCTTCAGGGCCATTTGCAAGAGTGAGATCTGATAGAGATGATAATAATAAGATAAATATTTTTGGTAATTTTATGATATAAATTGAAAGTAAAGATTTCAAAATAAAATAGATTGGAAACTTGTATGATGGAAAGTAGAGCTGGGGGCCATAGGTTTCACTAGTGGCTTCTCTCAAGATAGCATAAATATTATGGTGGGTGAACAAATTACTGTCGAGCAATTGATAGAATTGAGCATAGTTATGAGAATATCTAGGTATGGTCATGTATATAGGCATCACATCCATGACAAGTAGACCGACTCCTGCCTGCATCTACTACTATTACTCCACACATCGACCGCTATCCAGCATGCATCTAGAGTATTATGTTCATAAGAATGGAGTAACGCTTTAACCAAGATGACATGATGTAGAGGGATAAACTCATGCAATTTGATATAAACTCCATCTTTTTAATCTCGATGGCAACAATACAATACGTGTCGTTTCCCTTACTATCACTGGGATCGAGCACCGCTAGATTGAACCCAAAGCTAAGCACTTCTCCCATTGCAAGAAATATCAATATAGTAGGCCAAACCAAATTGATAATTCAAAGAGACTTGCAAAGATAACCAATCATACATAAAGAATTCAGAGAAGATTCAAATAATGTTCATAGATAATCTTGATCATAAACCCACAATTCACCGGATCTCGACAAACACACCGTAAAAGAAGATTACATCGAATAGATCTCCAAGAAAATTGAGGAAAACTTTGTATTGAGATATAAAGAGAGAGAAGAAGCCATCTAGCTAATAACTATGGACCCGAAGGTCTAAGGTAAACTACTCACACATCATCGGAGAGGCTATGGTGTTGATGTAGAAGCCCTCCGTGATCAATGCCCCCTCCGGCGGAGCGCCGAAAAAGGTGCCAAGTTGGGATCTCACCGGTACAGAAGGTTGCAGCAGTGGAATTAGGTTTTTGTGGTGCCCTCTGATGTTTTCAGGGTATGTTGGTATATATAGGAGAAAGAAGTAGGTCGGTGGAGCCACGAGGGTGGAGGGTGCGCCCATGGGGGTAGGCGCGCCCCTTGCCTTGTGGCCTCCTCGTTGATTGCTTGATGTCCACTCCAAGTCCTCTGGATCACGTTTGTTCCAAAAATCACGCTCCCGAAGGTTTCATTCCGTTTCGACTCCATTTGATATTCTTTTTCTGCGAAGCACTGAAATAGGCAAAAAAAACAACAATTTGGGTTGGGCCTCCGGTTAATAGGTTAGTCCCAAAAATAATATAAAAATGTATAAATAAGCCCATTAAACATCCAAAACAGAATATATAATATCATGGAACAATCAAAAATTATAGATACGTTGGAGATGTATCAAGCATCCCCAAGCTTAATTCCTGCTCGTCCTCAAGTAGGTAAATGATAGAAACCGAATTTTTGATGTGGAATGCTTCCTAACATATTTCTCAATGTAATTTTCTTTATTGTGGCATGAATGCTCAGATCAGAAAGATTCAAGATAAAATTTTAATATTGACATAAAAATAATAATACTTCAAGCATACTAACTAAGCAATCATGTCTTCTCAAAATAACATGGCCAAAGAAAGTTATCCCTACAAAATCATATAGTCTGGCTATGCTCTATCTTCATCACACAAAATATTAAATCATGCACAACCCCGATGAAAAGCCAAGAAACTGTTTCATACTTTTGATGTTCTCAAACTTTTTCAACTTTCATGCAATACATGAGCTTGAGCCATGGACATAGCACTATAGGTGGAATAGAATAGTGGTTGTGGAGAAGACAAAAAGGAGAAGATAGCCTCACATCAACTAGGCGTATCAACGGGCTATGGAGATGCCCATCAATAGATATCAATGTGAGTGAGTAGGGATTGCCATGCAATGGATGCACTAGAGCTATAAGTGTATGAAAGCTCAACAAAAGAAACTAAGTGGGTGTGCATCCAACTTGCTTGCTCATGAAGACCTAGGGCAATTTGAGGAAAGCCATCATTGGAATATACAAGCCAAGTTCTATAATGTAAAATTCCCACTAATTTATGAAAGTGACAACATAGGAGACTCTCTATCATGAAGATCATGGTGCTACTTTGAAGCACAAATGTGGAAAAATGATAGTAACATTGTCCCTTCTCTCTTTTTCTCTCTTTTTTTATTTTTTTATTTGGGCCTTCTTTTTTGGCATCTTTTCTTTTTTTCGTCCGGAGTCTCATCCCGACTTGTGGGTGAATCATAGTCTCCATCATCCTTTCCTCACTGGGACAATGCTCTAATAATGATGATCATCACACTTCTTTTTACTTACAACTCAAGAATTACAACTCAATACTTAGAACAAAATATGACTATGTGAATGCCTCCGGCAGTGTACCGGGATATGCAATGAATCAAGAGTGACATGTATGAAAAAATTATGAAAGGTGGCTTTGACATAAATACGATGTCAACTACATGATCATGCATGGCAATATGACAATGATGAAGCGTGTCATAACAAACAGAACGATGGAAAGTTGCATGGCATTATATCTCGGAATGGCTATGGTAATGCCATAATAGGTAGGTATGGTGGCTGTTTTCAGGAAGGTATATGGTGGGCTTATGGTACCAGCGAAAGTTACGCGGTACTAGAGAGGCTAGCAATGGTGGAAGGGTGAGAGTGCGTATAATCCATGGACTCAAAATTAATCATAAAGAACTCACATACTTATTGTAAAAATCTAATAGTTATCGAAACAAAGTACTACGCGCATGCTCCTAGGGGGATAGATTGGTAGAAAAAGACCATCGCTCATCCCCGACCGCCACTCATAAGGAAGACAATCAATAAATAAATCATGCTCCGACTTCATCACATAACGGTTCACCATACGTGCATGCTACGGGAATCACAAACTTCAACACAAGTATTTCTCAAATTCACAACTACACAACTAACATGACTCTAATATCACCATCTTCATATCTCAAAACAGTTATCAAGTATCAAACTTCTCATAGTATTCAATGCACTTATATGAAAGTTTTTATTATTCCTAAAAGCAAATTACCATGCTGTTCTAAAGGACTCTCAAAATAATATAAGTGAAGCATGAGAGATCAATTATTTCTATAAAATAAAACCACCACCGCGCTCTAAAAGATATAAATGAAGCACTAGAGCAAAAACTATATAGCTCAAAAGATATAAGTGAAGCACATAGAGTATTCTAATAAATTCCGATTCATGTGTGTCTCTCTCAAAAGGTGTGTACAGAAAGGATGATTGTGGTAAACTAAAAATCAAAGACTCAAATCATACAAGATGCTCCAAGCAAAACACATATCATGTGGTGAATAAAAATATAGCTCCAAGTAAAGTTACCGAGGAACAAAGACAAAAGAGGGGATGCCTTCCGGGGCATCCCCAACCTTAGACTTTTTGGTGTCCTTGGATTTTACCTTGGGTTGCCTTGGGAATCCCCAAGCTTAGGCTCTTGCCACTCCTTGTTCCATAATCCATCAAATCTTTACCCAAAACTTGAAAACTTCACAACACAAAACTTAACAGAAAACTCGTGAGCTCCGTTAGCGAAAGAAAACAAAACACCACTTCAAGGTAATGTAATGAACTCATTATTTATTTATACTGGTGTTAAACCTACTGTATTCCAACTTCTATGGTTTATAAACTCCATTACTAGCCATAGATTCATCAAAATAAGCAAACAACACACGAAAACCAGAATCTGTCAAAAACAGAACAGTCTGTAGTAATCTGTATCAAACGCATACTTATGGAATCCCAAAAAATTTAAAATAAATTGCTGGACGTGAGTTATTAATCTATTAATCATATGCAAAAATAATTAACTAAATATCACTCTCCAATAAAAAATGGCAGCAATTCTCGCGAGCGCCAAAGTTTCTGTTTTTTACAGCAAGATCAAAAAGACTTTCCCCAAGTCTTCCCAACGGTTCTACTTGGCACAAACACTAATTAAACACAAAAAACACAACCAAAACATAGGCTATATAAATTATTTATTGAATAACAGCAAGGAAAAATATTGGGTTGTCTCTCAACAAGCGCTTTTCTTTAAAGCCTTTTAGCTAGGCAAAAGATTTCAACGATGCTCACATGAAAGACAAGAATTGAAGCACAAAGAGAGCATCATAAAACACGTGACCAACACATCTAAGTCTAACATACTTCCTATGCATAGGCATCTTATAGGCAAACAAATTATCAAGGCAAGCAAAAACTAGCATATGCAAGGAAGCGGAAAAAAACAATAGCAATCTCAACATAACGAGAGGTAATTTAGTAACATGAAAATTTCTACAACCATATTTTCCTCTCTCATAATAATTACATGTAGGATCGTAGAAAATTCAACAATATAGCTATCACAAAACATATTCTTAACATGGTCCACATGTATGCAAAGTTGACACTCTTCCAAAATAGTGGGATTAACATTAACTAAAGTCATGACCTCTCCAAACCCACTTTTATCAAAAACTTCATAAGATTGAACATTCTCCAAATATGTTGGATATAAAGTTGACACTCTTCCAAACCCACTTTCAATATTATTTCAAACATTATAATCAATCTCATATTCATCATGGGGCTTAAATTAATTTTCAAGATCACAAGAAGAATCACCCCAATCATGATCATTGCAACAAGTAGTAGACATAGCAAAACTAGCAACCCCAAGCTTAGGGTTTTGCATATTATAAGCACAATTGACATTAATAGAATTTATACTATCATCATTGCAATCATGCTTTCTATTCAAAGAGCCATCGTGAATCACTCCATAAAGTACTTCATCACAATTTTCAGATTCACGAATTTCAAGCAAAACTTCATAAGATAAACTAGTGCACAAAACTCACTAGCAATTGGTTCATCATAAATGGATCTCTTAAAAAGATTAGCAAGCGGATGAGGATCCATAGATCTTAGGTTCTCTGTTTAGCAATAAATAAACAACTATTCCAACCAAGCGAGCAAACGAGCCAAGTAAGACATCAAAGCGAATGGAAAGACGAACAGAAGAAGGGCGAATAAGACGGCAAGGGTGAAGTGGGGGAGAGGAAAACGAGAGGCAAATGGCAAATAATGTAATGCGAGGGATAAGAGTTTGTGATGGGTAGTTGGTATGTCTTGACTTGTGCGTAGACTCCCCGGCAATGGTGCCAGAAATCCTTCTTGCTACCTCTTGAGCATGCGTTGATTTTCCCTTGAAGAGGAAAGGGTGATGCAGCAAAGCAGCATAAGTATTTCCCTTAGTTTTTGAGAACCAAGGCATCAATCCAGTAGGAGACCACGCGCGAGTCACCTCGTACCTAGACAAACAAATAAGAATCTCGCAACCAATGCGATAAAGGGGTTGTCAATCCCTTCACGGCCACTTGCAAGAGTGAGATATGATAGAGATGATAATAATAAGATAAATATTTTTGGTAATTTTATGATATAAATTGAAAGTAAAGATTGCAAAATAAAATAGATTGGAAACTTGTATGATGGAAAATAGACCCGGGGGCCATAGGTTTCACTAGTGGCTTCTCTCAAGATAGCATAAGTATTACGGTGGGTGAACAAATTACTGTCGAGCAATTGATAGAATTGAGCGTAGTTATGAGAATATCTAGGTATGGTCATGTATATAGGCATCACATCCATGACAAGTAGACCGACTCCTGCCTGCATCTACTACTATTACTCCACACATCGACCGCAATCCAGCATGCATCTAGAGTATTAAGTTTATAAGAATGGAGTAACGCTTTAAGCGAGATGACATGATGTAGAGGGATAAACTCATGCAATATGATATAAACCCGATCTTTTTATCCTTGATGGCAACAATACAATACGTGTCGTTTCCCTTACTGTCACTGGGATCGATCACCGCAAGATTGAACCCAAAGCTAAGCACTTCTCCCATTGCAAGAAAGATCAATCTAGTAGGCCAAACCAAACTGATAATTCGAAGAGACTTGCAAAGATAACCAATCATACATAAGATAATTCAGAGAATATTCAAATATTGTTCATAGATAATCTTGATCATAAACCCACAATTCATTGGATCTCGACAAACACACCGCAAAATAAGATTACTGTCGGGGGTTGGGTGCGACATATGCCAAAGGATGGCTTATCATGGTGGGGGCGAGTAGAACGTCGCCGGTGCCTGGAAACGGGATGAGGTGTAGACATGCACGCCGGCGAATCTTACCCAGCTTCAGGTCTCTCCGGGGAGATAATACCCCTACTGCTGCTCTACGGGGTCTCCGCATGATCACTATGGCAAGGTGTTTACACGATTGCTCCTTGAGCTGTTTCCTAGAGGTAGGAGAGGGCAAGGCTAGCTCTATCCCTCCTATATGATCTGGTCTAGAGCTAATGGATTCCCACCCTTTGCATGGGTGCCCTAGGGGGTTTATATAGGCCTACCCCCAGGGGTACAATGGTAATCCGGCTGGAGGCGGGCCCAGCCGTCAGTGGCTCTGGCCTCCATCTTCTCCGCCGACTGCTGGGGCCCGCTGACTGGTGGGCCCTGCCGAGTGGCCAGGTACGGAGCCGACAGGCCGCATCCATCGCGGGCGGGTCTTACCGGCTGCTGATTACTGTAGCCGTGCTTCTGATGACGCGGGCTTGATCATGGAGTCGTGGCAACAGCCCCGCCGCCCGGCGGGCAATCACTATTGCCACTCTCTGTCACATCTGATTAATGGCGCGTGGGCCCCGGGGAAGGGTCTGGCCGACTCCGGGGGCCGACTGGTGGCGCACTTGCCGTCTCCTGGGGTCCCACTGACTGGTGGGACCCACTACCCCAGGGCCGTACAGACAAGCCGTCGTGGGCACAGGATTCGGTCCTTCGACGCTGACGTCAGGGATGGCATGGCAACAGTGCCACGCCGCACGGAGATCTCCCCGAGTACGGCGTGTTGTGGCGATGCCTGCCCTTGGTAAGGGGCGGGAGTGGGCTTTACTGTAGCCAGTCCCCGGTCCTGTCCCTCCCGATGAGGACATGGGGTTCGTTGGAGTCGCGGGCCGACTCCCCAAAGCCGGCTTCTCTGGAAGTCGCTAGTCAGGAGTCGGCTTATCCTGAAGTCGTCCCTGGGACTCGGCCGCGAGTGGGCAGTCAGCCGTCTTGCCGTCGACTTCTCAGAAGGCAGCTCTTCGTCCTGGGGTCTTGAGGGGCGCAGCCTGCCCCGATGTCTTGAAAGGTTCTGGGGCTCGGGTTGGCCTACCCATGGCCCATTACTCTGACAGTAGTCCCCGAAGTTGGTGAGGCGCCGCGGACAATCGGCCGAGAAGCCTCAGCAGTTTGTCTTTTCGGGTGCTCGGCACATGGTTCTTGCTTGACTCCCGCCGGGCCGACTAGAAGGAGTCAGACCCGCCCAACTCTGGCTTGCACAGTATTCCGAGCGTCATGGCGGGATCCAAGAAGCATGCTAGCTAAGCTTCTAGGCCGCCGCCTCTTCCGGGCCTGTCATGTGGCAACGCGTGGCCGGGCCAGTCTGCCAGCCTACATGCATGACGGGACAGGCCTGTAGGGGGGGCGCCATTACTGTGCCTTGGCGCTCGAGCGGATCTGCTGTGGCCCGAGCGGACGGTTGGGATTCTTGTGAAGTTACTGCGTGCAGTAACTTTGTCGTGGAAACGTGGGGGTCGTGGGCGCAGTAAATCCCACGACCGCCCCCTCGGCTTCGCAGCCCATGAGGCTATAAGTAGGGGAAATAGGGGGCGCGGCAGAGCACGCGCGCCCCTCCTTCTCACTACTCCTTGCTCTTCTCCTTCTTCTTCTTCTTCGCTCCGCCGCACGCCCAAGCTTCGACGAACGCCACAGCGATCAGCTCGTGATGAGTTCTTCTTCTGCCGCCGCGCCTCCCTCGGTGCGCTCCGGCACCTGGGACGGCTCAGAAGTTCATGATGACCGCATCGGGTTCCTCCGCAAGACTCATCGGCTCCCCGGCGAAGATTACGTGTGGGTGCGTCTTGCGCCGAGGGGGGAGATTTCCCCCACGCCGTAGGAGGGCGAGCGGGTCATCTTCCGCTCGCACTGCCTGCGCGGGTTGGGGCTGCCGGCGAGCAGCTTCTTTCGCTCTTTTTTGGAGTTCTACGGCCTCCAGCCACACCACCTCACGCCCAACACGGTGGTGCTGTTGTCCGCCTTCGTGGCCTTGTGCGAAGGCTTCCTCAGAGTCCTCCCCACCCTCGAGCTTTGGGGGGAGTTCTTCTTCTCCAAGCTCGGCACCCAGACTGTAGGCGTGCTGGCTCAATGCGGCGCTTTCATCGCTGTGTGAAGGTTGGGGGCCGACAACCCCTTCCCCACCATCTCGCTGATAAAGTTGGTGAAGATGTGGCAGCGATCGTACTTCTACGTCAGGAGCGTCTCCGCGAGGGGCGACTGGGTCAACCTGCCGGCTTTCGAAGCCGGCCCGCCGGCTAGGAGACTGCCCAACTGGTCGTATCGGGCCAAGTTGTTGACGCGTGCGGGAGCTGGCGTCGTCACGCGACTCTGAGTGCTGACGCAGTCGGAGGGCTTGACTGGTCCAGACCTGCTGGCCGCCTTCGTGGCGCGCCAAGTTCTCCCGCTCCAAGGTCGCCCCCACATGATATGCCAAATGAGCGGGCACCGTGACCCGAGTCGGATGTGCACCAAGGACATGCCTCACGAGGAGGTGGCCTACATGGTGAACTACCTCTCGGACAGCAAGCTCCTAGAGGATTGGCGGTTCGGCAAGGAGCCATACTCCCGCGCCAACCCCCCGCCCGTAGTGAGTTTCCTTTTCTTTCTTTCTTTGGATTGCCTTCTTTCTCGCCGAGTTTGTTTTGTGCGGCCTGACCAGTCGGCTTTGGTAAGAATCCCCTCATCCATCCACCAGCCGGCACCATGGGGCCGGCCCGCGAGTTCCTTGCTGACCGAGCAGAGAGCGACGTCGATGACCCTGATCTGGGAGCAGCGGCTTTGGAAGACGACGTGGAGGGAGGAGGAGGAGCAGCAGGCGGCTCCAGGCCTTCGACCACTTTCGCCAACTGGCCTGACGACGAGGCCGAGGGAGAAGTCGCCCCCCGCCATCGGCCAGGAGCCAGCTAGCCTGGCGCGGGCTCTTCTGCCGCGCCGGGTGCTCCAGGCGGCGGGAAGAAGCGTAGGGCCATGCCAACCTTGTTCGGCAGTCGGCCGAAGAAGCCCAAGGGTTCGGCTGCGGCGACCCGGCGGGACCAGGCGGCTGCGAAGGCCATCCGCTTCCGTAAGGAAGTGAAGAAGCCGCCACTGGTCTCCGCGTGAGTATTCTGTCTCAACGCTTTATTCTTTCTCTGTAGCTTTGTCTGAGTCTTTTGCTTGCTTCCCTTGCTTCAGGGCTCCCCTTACTCTTGAGAGGGTTTCCGCCGCCTCCGTCATGGGGTCAGCGGAGACGTCCGCCACCACTCGGCGGATTGACCCCGCTGCTGACCTCCGGGAGGTGGCGGAGCAGAATGCGCAGGAGAAGCGCAACGAGGAAGTGGCCGCTCGCCTGGAGAAGGAGGAGGCCGATAAGGCGGAGGCCTCCGCCAAGAAGAAACTGGCGGAGGCCGAATCCGTCGCCGCGACGAAGCGTCAGGCTGAGGAGGCCAGGCGCCGCCAATCGGCGGTGTTCGTCCCCCCGCTGAACTCTACGCCGCCGCCTCCGGAGTTCACGGGGCAGACTGGGGGAGCCGGCAGCGAGAACCACGTCATGGAGAGGGAAGGCGGCGACTCCTCTACGCCGGACATGATCGTTCTGCCGCTGCCTCTGCCACCGTCTGGGAGCGCGCAGGGCAATCAGCCAGCGGACCCTCTGGTGCTGCCGACTGAAGATGAGGCCGTGGCGAGGCTACTCCTTCAAGTCGGCTCACCAACGCGCCACCGTCTTGAGAAGGCGACCTCGGCACCCTGCCCCCTGGAGGCCGGCACCGCCAGCTCGGCGATCCCAGACGCCGAAGCGACGAGCACCAGACCCATTGGGTGGGTGCGAGGAGGCGGCACAGGGCCGCTAAACCAGGCGCTTCTGGACGTCCAGGCGAAGCTTCGAGCTGAGGGAGACGCCATCCAGAACTGCACCAAGGCATACCTGGCATCGCGAGCAGCCGTCCGGTTATGTTTTTTCTTTGGTCCTTGTTTTCTTGTTCCTTTCTGTGGGGCGCGCCAGCGCACCCACTGGGTGTAGTCCCCGAGTTTCGGGCCGGCTGCTGAGCAGGCGGCCCGGAACTCCAATTGGTGAGCTCCGGGTACTAACTTTTGTCTGAAACACTTGTCGCAGGACTACCACAACTTCCGCGTTACTGCCTTCAACCGTAACATTGAAGAGCTGGGCAAGCGGACCGCCGACTTGTCGGAGAGCCGGAGTAAGTCCTTTTTCTTCTTTCCGGGGGCGCGCTGGCACACCCGTGGGCTATAGTCCTCGAGATTCGGGCCGACTACTGAGCAGTCGGGCCGGATCTCCCCGGCGACCTTCTTTATTGATGACTTAACGCCTTCGTTCTTCCTTCTCTTCAGAAGCCAACGCTGTTCTTCAACAGCAGCAAGCTCGCCACGGAGCGTGATCTGCTGGCCACTCAATTGGCAGAGCAGAGGGAGCTGCTTGCGAAGACGCAGAAGGAGGCGGAAGAGGCGGAAACTGCCCTCCTGGCCGAGTTCGTGAGCGAGCGCTCCTCCTGGACTAACAAGGAGGCGATGCTGGCCTCTGGCTTCTATGAGATTGAAGACATCATTGATGGTGAGTTTCTTTACTTTCTTTCTTCGAGCTGCCGATTATAAGTCGTGCCGACTCCTGGTTTTGACTTGCTTCTTCGTTTCTTCCGTCTTGGCAAACTTCTTGCCTTGGCACTCGCAGGCCGCCATCCAAGCCATCGAGGCTGACCGTGAAGGTCGGAGGGTGGAAGGTGCAGAGATCGCCGCCAACGCCCCCCGAACCCTTGGTGAGCATATCCTGAGCATCGAGGCTCGCCTTCGGCCGACTCACTGGATGCTGCGCCGGCTTCAACGTGTCGGCGCCTAGGCGATTACCGCCCTGTGGCCGGACATGCAGGCTCCGCGCACCCCCAGCCTGACTGCCGACTGGCTAGAGGTCGATGCTGGTCATCTTGAGGCCTGGAAGGGTTCCTCAGCCCGAGCTGGAGCGCGCCGGGCCTTGGAGTTCGTCAAGGCGTGGTATCCGGGGCTGGATCTAGACCGGCTGGCCACCCTCCAGTCAGAGGCCCAGCAGGAGCTGGCAGCCGCGGAAGATGCCCTTGTCAAGCGTGCCGCGGCGATCGCTGAGTACACCGACACCAGCATCTTCGTCCCCGAGCGGTCTGAAAACGGCGAGGAGGTACCGCCAGAGTGGTTTGGGATGAACCCAGACTACGGCGAGTACTCGGCGGAGGTGATCGGCTCCAGCGTCGAGGAGGAAGGCAAAGCGGAGGACGGAGGCGAGACGGAAGCACCAGAAGACGGAGCAGATGGCCAGCCTCAGCTCGACCGCGCCTCCAGCAACGAGCCGCGTGCGACCGAGCCGACTGCCGCCGGAGGCGATCAAGCCGAGACTACCCAGCCGGCCGCCCCAACGCCTGATGCTGCTGCCTCCTCCGACCCTCCGAATCCGTCTGCTGCTTCCTAAGCTGCCGCCTTATCTTTATTTTATCTACTTTAGTAGTCCTTGAAGAACTTGTTAATTTGCAAAATTCCACCCGCGGGGTGTATTTTGAACTTCTGCTCGAAGATTCGGCCAAGGGCCTATGTTATGTAAATATTTATCCGAATTCTATCTTTTCTTGCTCATTGCTCTTTTGGCTTTTTTCCTTTGCCGCTTTCCCTTAATTGCCTGCTTTGCCAATCGGACAGCCGCTCTACGGACTGCCGTTGGATCAAATGCTTGGCTACTTTGGGAAGGCAAGTACTTAGCTGTTTTAAAGAGTTTTTGAGCAAGTTGAATAGAAGGCGGCAATCCGACTATTCAAGAGTCGGTTTGCGAAAGAAGGCTGGAAGCCGTCTTGAGCTATGTTTTATGCTTTGAGTCCTTAGCCATTTTTCATGCGAACGCCCATTCTACCTTACTCCTGCCCACCGTACAGTCGCTCTGCGAGCTGCGGCTTCTGACAGGAGACGGTTTAAGCGTTACACACTACTTGTCAGGCTGCAGGAAGCATTTCATAGTGCAAGGCGGCAAGTCCCTGGGCCGACTTGTCGAGCCCGGTGCCAAGCGGCATAACAAAGAGTAACATACTTGTAGGCATAATTTTTATCATACAGACAAAAGAGGGCAGTCCCCGAGCTCGTCTCGGGGGGCCCGAAGTCTTGGTACTTTAATACAAAAGGTAGCGTGGTACATACTGCATCAACTATAAAATCTTTGGAGGAGATTTGCATTCCATGGCCGCTTTGTCTCCTTGCCGGAGTCATCCCTCTTTCGTGCTCGGGGCTTCTGAGCGTCAATCAGGTAGTAGGAGTCATTGCCCAGCACTTTGCTCATGATGAAAGGGCCTTCCCAAGGCGTCGACAGCTTGTGCTGGCCGGTTGTTCACTGAATCAGCCGGAGCACAAGGTCGCCTTCTTGGAAAGATCTTGGCTTGACCTTCCTGTTGTGGTATCGGCGCAGGCTCTACTGGTAGATGCTGGACCAGCTGACTGCCAACAGCCGGCCCTCTTCCAGCAGATTGACGCCGTCTTGATGTGCTCCCACGTCTCGAGGCACGACTTAGAGACATAATCACATTGAAGGCATATGTCGTAAATTAGGCAATCTTCACAACATCCCATGTAATATAATAATGAAAGGGGAGATAACATAGTTGGCTTACACTCGCCACGTCAATCAAGTACATAAATAACATTACATCATCCAAACACTCATGGCCCGACTACGGCGCCAAAATAAAAGAGAACCCAACAAGCGACAACGGCCCCGATCACCCCCAACTGGGCACCACTACTGATCATCGGGAAAGGAAACGTAGTAACGTTGAGAGTCTTCGTCGAACTCCCACTTGAGCTCATATGCGTCTCCTGGAGCGGAATCATCAGGCCCTGCATCTGGTGTAATAGTAATCTGTGAGCCACAGGGACTCAGCAACCGCGCGCCCTCGCGATCAAGACTATTTAAGCTTATAGGTAAGGCAAGGAAAATATATGAGTGGAGCTGCAGCAAGCGACTAGAAAGCATGGTGGCTAACTTATTCGCAAAAGAGAGCGAGAAGAGGAGGCAAAGCGCGAGTGATAAACTAGAGAGCAACGTGCGCAAACATTACTCCAACACCGTGTCCACTTCCCGGACTCCGCCGAGAAGAGGCCATCACGGTAACACACTCGGTTGATTCATTTTAATTAAATTAAGGTTCAAGTTATCTACAACCGGACATTAACAAATTCCCATCTGCCCATAACTGCGGGCACGGCTTTTGAAAGTTCAAATCCCTATAGGGGAGTCCCAACTTAGCCCATGACAAGCTCTCATGGTCAACGAAGGAATAGACCTCCTCCCAAGACGTTCCGATCAGACTCGGTATCTCGGTTACTCAAGACACTTCGACAGGTTAAAACAAGACCAGCAACATCGCCCGAATGTGCTGACAAATCCCGATAGGAGCTGCACATATCTCTTTCTCAGGGCACACTCATATGAACACTACGTATAACTAAAACCAACCCTCAAGTTGCCCCGAGGTGGCGCTGCAAGTGGCTCTATTTGGACCAACACTCAGAGGAGCACTGGCCCGGGGGGGGTTAAAATAATGATGACCCTTGAGTCTGCAGAGCCCAAGGAAAAAAGGTAGGTGGCAAATGGTAAAACCAATGTTGGGCATTGCTGGAAAAGCTTTAATCAAGGCGAACTATCAAGGGGTTCCCATTATAACCCAACCGCATAAGGAACGCAAAATCCGGGAACATAACACCGATATGACGGAAACTAGGGCGGCAAGAGTGGAACAAAACACTAGGCGAGAGGCCGAGCCTTCCACCATTTACCAAGTATATAGATGCATTAAGATAACATAGCAATATAATGATATCCCAACAAGTAAATAAAAGATGTTCCAACAAGGAACGGCCTCCAATCTTCACCTGCAACTAGCAACGCAATAAGAGGGGCTGAGCAAGGCGGTAACATAGCCAATCAACGGTTTGCTAGGACATGGTGGGTTAGAGGTTTGACATGGCAATTTGGGAGGCTTGCAAGCAAGTGGTAGGCATCGTAGCAATGTCATAGCAAAAGAGCGAGCAATCTAGCATAGCAAAGATAGTAGTGATTTCGAGGGTATGATCATCTTGCCTGGACAGTTGTCAGAGTTGACTGGATCCTCAAAAGCAAATTCAACTGGCTCCTCGTTAGCGAACTCGTCTCCCGTCTCTACCCAAACAAGACAAACAAGCAACAAGGATACAATCAACCACGTGCAAACTCAAACAACACAATGCAAAGATGATATGCTATGCGGGATGCAAAATGCAAGATATGACAGGAAAAGCATGAACCTGGCATCAACTTGGAATTTCAAGTGTGCCACTGAAAAGATGAGACGAAATCGCTTGAAAACGATATAAAGAACGCCGGAATCGGAGTTATGGTTTGGAAATGGCAAGCGATTCAAATATGACACCGGTCTGCGATTTACATCAAGTAGGCATCTAAATGCAATGAGATGAACATGATACAGCACCCAAACATGACAACAAAATACATGGCAGGGATGCACACAAGATGCTTAACAAAAGTCTAGCACTGAGCTACGGCCAATTCATCCATTAACAGGTTCAAACAAGCATGGAAAAAATGCATGTGGCAAACAGATCTCAGACTTAGTGAAATCAACACTTGTCTGGAATTTCAGATCAGGTAGCACTCTTCGGAGCAAGAAAACTACATGCTACAGGATCTTAACATGGCAAAGTAAAGCATGGCATGGAGCTACTCAAAGAGCTTAACAAAAGTCCCTTAGCGACCTTGAGCCAAAAGGGATCAGAAAATACAATTGCAAGCATGTGAACATGTCAAAAACATAATCAGTTTTCATACTTGGTGAAAACTGGCACATGCTGAAATATAACTCAAGTAGGCATGTTTACGAGCTCGATGCACTCACTACGGTACAAGTCATGGCAAGAAAAGCATACATCCATAAAGAAGGCACAAAATGCAAGCTAGACGTGGCAAGAACAATAGCATAGCATGCACGGATCAACTACAACAACATTGACAAAATTGCAAACAAGTTGACAATCTGCCCAGATTCACAAAGTAGCAAAAGTAGAGCTCGATTGACTCAAGCTAGGGTGCTCCATAATTGCAAACAAAGACATGGATGGATATAGCACATCAAGATTAACAAAACTCCCTTACTGATTATCCTCAAAAGAGGCACGGATCACTAGGAAACAACAAGAACATATGGCAACGTGAGATAAATAGCTCCAGGACTTATTGAAATTACTAAGTCCCTGAAAACAGAATTAGCAAGTGCACCACTTTGCAAGCTTGCACAAGTCACCACACACATCACAAAAATACATGTATTGCACCTCTGGAAAGATGACAAAACCCTTAACAAAACACATGTAGAGCATCAGGGCATATCATGCACACATTAATCATGGCAAAAATGACAAAAGTGCTAAACGGAGTAACAGATCTGACAATTAACTCAAGTAGCCCTCTTATAACAGCATTTCGGGCACCAAGATGAGCTCAAATGAAAATTATGCAATGGAATGAAATGATGTACTCTCTGAGGTGAACATTCTGATATGCTATATGCATGAATCGGAGCTACGGATGCAAAGTTACCGAGCCGTGAACATGAGAACTTGAACTAAAAATATCAGGGACTTAGACGAAATTTTACCCCTAGGGTTTCACTGTTCACAGATCTGGATCGGGATCGCGGCACGCGGCCCAAGGCGGCGGTCCTCTCGCCGGAGAGGACGAGGGGGGAGGCCGGACGGCGGCGGCGGAAGGCGGCCGGGCGGCGCGGCCACCGGAGCTGCCGGGGCGGCGCGGTCGATGCGGCGGCCGGGCGGAGGTGGCGGGGAGACGCGGCGGCCGGCGACCTGCGGCGGCGGGGAGGCGGGCGCGCGCAGCAAGGCGGGCGGAGAGGCGGCGGAGCCGGCGACGTCGGGCACCGGCGCCAAGGGAGACGGCGGCGCTAGCGGGCGCGGGCGCGGCCCGATTGGAGCGGGGAGGGGGCCGGCTTCGGGCCGGCGGGCCTTGGCGGCGGCGCGGGTGGGAGCCGCCACATGGCAGCGTCTGATAGGCACGGGCGGGCGGCGGCGGCGTGTCCGGCCGGAACGGACCCGTCCGGCGCGGCGCGAGGTGGATTTTTAGGGTTTCGAAGAGAGGGGATCCGCGAAATTTCGTGAGGGTCTATTTATAGGCATAGAGGGAGGTAGGAGAGTCCAAATGAGGTGCAGTTTTCGGCCACGTGATCGTGATCGAATGCTCTAGATGATGGAGCAGAGTTTGGTGGGTTTTGGGCCAAATTGAAGGGGTGTTGGGCTGCAACACACACAAGGCCTTTTCGATCCCTCGGTTAAACGTTGGAGTATCAAACGAAGTCCAAATGGTACGAAACTTGATAGGCGGTCTACCGGTAGTAAACCAAGGCCGCTTGGCAAGTCTCGGTCCAATCCGGAAATGTTTAATCCCCACACACGAAAGAAAGCTAGAAACGACCACCGGAGGAGAACGAAGCGCCGGAATGCAAAACGGACAACGGGGAAAATGCTCGAATGCATGAGACGAACACGTATGCAAATGCAATGCACATGATGACATGATATGAGATGCATGACACCGACAACAACACACAGAGACAAAACCCGAACCCGAGGAAATAAAATAACTTAACGCCAGAAACGGCAAGAGTTGGAGTACAAATTGGGGAAGTTACATCCGGGGTGTTACAACACTCCACCACTACGAAAGGATCTCGTCCCGAGATCTAGGACTGAAAGAACGCCGGGTACTCAGAACGGAGGTGATCCTCGCGTTCCCAGGTAGCTTCACGGTCGGAATGGTGTGACCACTTGACTTTGAGAAATTTGATTGACTTGTTGCGAGTCTTGCGTTCAGTCTCTTCAACAATAGCAACTGGGTGCTCACGGTAAGAGAGATCTTCTTGGAGCTCAATGTCCTCGAAGTTGACGGTGCGGTCAGGAGTCTTGAAGCACTTTCGAAGCTAAGAGACATGGAACACGTCATGAACATTTGCAAAGTTTGAAGGAAGCTCGAGTTGATAGGCGAGGTCGCCTCTCTTGCTGACAATCTTGAAAGGTCCCACGTATCTAGGGGCAAGCTTCCCTTTGATACTGAAGCGACGAGTACCTTTCATAGGAGAGACACGGAGGTAAACATGATCTCCGATCTCGAAAGCCAAATCACGGTGCTTACTATCATAGTAGCTCTTCTGACGGGATTGGGCTGCTTTGAGGTTATCACGAATGACTTTGCACATCTCTTCTGCCTCTGTGATTAAGTCATTACCCAAAAGCTGACGTTCACCGGTTTCAGACCAGTTGAGAGGGGTACGACACTTCCTGCTATACAGAATTTCAAAAGGGGCCTTGCCCGAACTTGCTTGAAAACTGTTGTTGTAGGAGAATTCAGCATAAGGAAGACAATCCTCCCACTTCATGCCGAAGGAGATCACACAAGCCCTGAGCATATCTTTAAGAATCTGGTTGACACGCTCGACTTGAACGCTAGTTTGAGGATGGAAAGTTGTGCTGAAGCGGATGTTGGTGCCCATGGCCTTCTGGAAAGAATCCCAAAACTTCGATGTAAAGATGCTGCCACGGTCTGAAGAGATCACTTGTGGAATACCGTGCAGAGAGACAATACGAGAGGTATAGAGTTCCGCCAATTGAGCTGCAGTGATCGACTCTTTGATAGGCAGAAAATGAGCCACTTTGGTGAGTTTATCGATGACAACGAATATAGCATCATTGCCACGCTTGGACTTTGGAAACCCAGTCACGAAGTCCATTTCAATGTGGTCAAACTTCCATTCTGGAATGGCAAGAGGTTGGAGGAGACCAGCTGGAATTTGGTGTTCTGCCTTCACTCTTCTGCAGACATCACATTCATTCACGAATTGAGCGATCTCGCGCTTCATTCGAGTCACCAATAAGCTTGCTTGAGGTCCTGATACATCTTCGTGCTCCCAGGGTGGATGGAGAGGAGAGAATTGTGAGCCTCGTTCATGATCACTTTACGAAGGTCACCTTTGGGTACCACAATACGATCCTCGAAGAAGAGAGTATCCTTGTCATCAAGGCGGTAGCACTTGTACTTGGACTGGCTCTTGGCAATCGCAATCTTCACCTTTTTCACCATAACATCAAGAAGCTGGGCTTGGCGAATCTGGTCTTCCAAGGTAGGAGAGACTTGAAGGTTGGCGAGGAAACCTTGAGGAACAACTTGCAGGTTAAGTTTGCGGAAAGCTTCACAAAGCTCGGGTTGATAAGGCTTGAGAATCAGACTGTTGCAGTAAGCCTTTCTGCTCAAAGCGTCAGCAATCACATTCGCCTTGCCTGGAGTATACTCGATACTCGGATTATACTCTTGAATCATTTCGACCCATCGAGTTTGCCTGAGGTTGAGATTAGGCTGAGTGAAGATGTACTTGAGACTCTTGTGATCAGTGAAAATGTCCACTTTTCTTCCCAATAGAAGATGTCTCCAAGTCAAAAGAGCATGCACAACTGCCGCCAACTCGAGATCATGAGTGGGGTAGTTCTTCTCATTAGGCTTCAACTGGCGAGAGGTATAAGCAACAACTTTCTTCTCTTGCATCAATACTGCACCAAGACCTTGGAGAGAGGCATCACAAAAGACCTCGTACGGCTTGGATTCATCATGCGGAGTCAGAACTGGAGCAGTGATCAATTTCTCTTTCAAAGTGTTGAAAGCAATGTCACACTCCGGAGACCAAACATACTTGACGTGCTTCTGGAGAAGATTAGAGAGAGGCTTCGCGATCTTAGAAAAGTTTTCAACGAATCTTCGGCAATAGCTTGCGAGACCGAGGAAGCTACGGAGCTGCTTCACATTCTGAGGAGGTTCCCAATTCACAATTGCAGACACCTTCTCAGGATTCACGGCAATGCCCTTGGCAGAGATGATATGACCAAGATAAAGAACCTCATCAAGCCAAAATTCACACTTGGAGAACTTGGCATAGAACTTGTGTTCTCTGAGCTTATCAAGAACCAAACGCAAGTGCTTGGCATGATCTTCCTTGTTCTTCGAGAAAACCAGAATGTCGTCGAGATAGACCAAAACGAAGTCATTGGCGTAGGCATTGAAGATGAAGTTCATCATGCAAGAGAACGTCGGAGGATCATTGACGAGGCCAAAAGACATGACAGTGTATTCATATGAACCAAAGCTTGTCCTGAAAGCCGTCTTGGGAATATCTTGCTCACGAATACGAATCTGATGATAACCCATGCGGAGATCAAGCTTGGAGAATACTCGAGTACCTTTGAGTTGTTCGAACAGCTCGTTGATGTTGGGAAGTGGATATTTGTTCTTGATGGTCTTCTTGTTCACTGGACGGTAATCAACACAAAGTCGGTCCGTTCCATCCTTCTTCTTCACAAAAAGAACACCACAACCCCACGGAGAAGAACTAGGCCGGATGAGACCCATTTTCTCTTGAATATCGAGTTGCTTCTTCAGCTCCTTCAACTCTTCAGGTTCGAGCTTGTAAGGAAGTTTGCACAACGGTTCTGTGCCAGGCTCAAGATCAATAACGAATTCAACTGGCCGGTGCGGAGGCATTCCTGGAAGCTCTTCTGGAAAGACGTCTTGATATTCGCAAACGACTGGAATTTGCGAGATGGCATCGAGTTCACCCCTTTCATTGAGAGAGAACAGATGGATTGTATCATCACGAGCGGCAAAGACAATTACATCCTCAGACGAATGAGTCAATTGAATCTGCCTGGCTGCACAATCAAGATGTGCCTTGTGCTTAGTAAGCCAATCCATTCCAAGAATAAGATCAATATCCGAGTTGCCAAGGACAACCGGAGAAGAGAGAAACTTGTAATCGCCCAACGTGATAGAGACATCCGGGATGCAATTGTTGGAAGTCATTTGCTTGCCCGGAGACACAATTTTCAACGGAACAGGAATCCTTTCAGTCACAAAATCATGCTTGGCCACAAATGGAGTTGAAATAAAAGAAAGCGATGCACCAGTGTCAAAAAGAACTTTAGCTGGAATATCGTTAACAGGAAGGTTACCCATAATCACATCTGGTGAGTCCTCTGCCTGAGCTGCATTCAGCAAATTGACCTTGGCGTGCTTGGGGTTATGCTTGACCACAGCTGTACTTGCCGATCTGACAGGAGGAGGAGGAGGAAGATGCCTCTGGTTGAAACACTTGTTGGCATAGTGACCCTTCTGTTGGCACTTGTTGCACGTGACCTCTGAAAGCGGACGGTGATACGGAGCACTCGATCTTGGAGCTTGAGACGAAGTCTTGTTCTGAAAGCCAGGGTTGGGTGGGTGGGAAGAACCACTGCCACCTTTGCTCTTCTGCTGATATGGCTGACGGAACGGAGGAGGAGGAAGACAAAACTTCTACTGCTTGGCCACTTGAGTAGAGGAAGAAGGAGTAACATCTCTGACTCGCTTCTTGGAAGCATCACACCTCAACTAAGCAGCCTCTTGCTTCAGTGCCATGTTCTAGAACTCATCGTATCTCAAGGGCTCAAAGAGGACAAGAGCGAGCTGAATATCTTCTCTGAGACCACCCCTGAACTGATATATCATGCTCTTCTCATCAGGCACGTCCTGCTTGGCAAAGCGGGCGAGCTTCTGGAACAACTTGTTGTAGTCATAGACAGACAAAGAGCCTTGCTTCAGATTGCGGAATTCCCCACGCTTGCTTTCAACCACGCTCTGGGAATATGATGAGCTCGGAAATCTCGACGGAAATCATCCCAAGTGATAACACGTCCACCTCTAGAATCCTTGTACTGCCGGAACCATTCTACAGCCTGATCTTTGAGTTGGAAGGAAGCGAACTTGACAAAGTCCTCAGGCCTGACGTTACTGCACTCGAAATGCTTACACAAATGCACAAGCCAATCGTCAGCATTGGTTGCCTCAACACAATTGCTGAAAGTCTTTGGCCCGTTAGCAAGGAACTGGTTGAGTGTAGCAAAGTGACTCTGATTGCTGCCTTGATTCCCTTGGTTGCCTTGATTGCGCTCTTAAAGAATTTGCATGATCAACTGTGTGTTTGCATTGGTTGCGGCCATCACAACTTGCCATGCCTCTGGAGGAGGTGGAGGTGGTGGCGGATCAGGATTCGGAGTCGTGCGCGTTGGAGGAGCCATCCTGAAGAGGTTGACCACCATTAGCAAGTTGATAGATAAATATTTAAGCTGAATCCAACGGAATGAAAATTGCAACATATAGTCTTCACATCCGAACGAAGTGAACGAATGCATTCCTCTTGAAATGGTCACATATCCATAAATTAAGAAGCCACGTAGAATTAAGGTAGAGAAATAAATCAACAAGGTACGGATCAAGAACGAATAATCGGTAAGAAATCCCAATCTCAAACCAATATCCGTGGAAGAAGAACTAGAGCTACAAGAATTCCCACCTATGAAACTCCCGAACCTTTCCGGTTATGCAATCAGGTGTTGGGGATACAGGGGAAGCATAATATCTCACCCAAACTAGCAAATCCTACATCCAGCTGTATCCATCCTTCAACACATAACCAAGAAACCTTCGGAAACCATCTACCTCAACTTTCGAAAAGCATCCATTATACAAGTTATGGCGATACTCCCGAACTCCCGCCCCAGTACTGGGTGGCGTCGAGGTTATCTCACCAACGAACTGCATAAAAGAGATTTTCGATGTCGGCGTACTAAACTCAGGTATTCCAGAACTGCAACGATAAAATTATGATGACAACATCTCAGAGCTCAACTCCCCGGGACACTTCCACTAAACCCCTGACAGGAGGCACCAAGACAATGTTCTCATCATAAAACCATCGGAACGATTCCAAGATACCCATGTGATCCTAAAAAAAATTAGTGAAATTTGAGAAGAGAAGAGTCAAAACTCTACGTCAGGATGCCTTACCAGAGCGATGAGGAGACTGGGAAGTAAAAAGAATTCCTAATCTCTCCGATATATAATTCCTAAAGACTCAAAACATTTTTCTAGACACAACTCGGCCGCTAAAAACGATCAAGCAATGGGGCTCCTAAGGTCGTGGAAGGCTCTGATTACCAACTTGTAACACCCTCGATGTAACTATAGCTCCCACGTGTCGAGGCACGACTTAGAGACATAATCGCATTGAAGGCATATGTCGCAAATTAGGCAATCTTCACAACATCTCATGTAATATAATAATGAAAGGGGAGATAACATAGTTGGCTTACACTCGCCACGTCAATAAAGTACATAAATAACATTACATAATCCAAACACTCATGGCCCGACTACGGTGCCAAAATAAAAGAGAACCCAACAAGCGACAACGGTCCCGATCACCTCCAACTGGGCACCACTACTGATCATCGGGAAAGGAAACGTAGTAACGTTGAGAGTCTTCGTCGAACTCCCACTTGAGCTCATACGCGTCTCCTGGAGCGGAATCATCAGGCCCTGCATCTGGTGTAATAGTAATCTGTGAGCCACAGGGAATCAGCAATCGCGCACCCTCGTGATCAAGACTATTTAAGCTTATAGGTAAGGCAAGGTAAATATATGAGTGGAGCTGCAGCAAGCGACTAGCAAGTATGGTGGCTAACTTATTCAAAAAAGAGAGCGAGAAGAGGAGGCAAAGCGCGAGCGAGAAACTAGAGAGCAACGTGCGCAAACATTACTCCAACACTGTGTCCACTTCCCGGACTCCGCCGAGAAGAGGCCATCATGGTAACACACTTGGTTGATTCATTTTAATTAAATTAAGGTTCAAGTTATCTACAACCGGACATTAACAAATTCCCATCTGCCCATAACCGCGGGCATGGCTTTCGAAAGTTCAAATCCCTGCAGGGGAGTCCCAACTTAGCCCATGACAATCTCTCACGGTCAACGAAGGAATAGACCTCCTCCCAAGACGTTCCGATCAGACTCGGTATCTCGGTTACTCAAGACACTTCGACAGGTTAAAACAGGACCAGCAACACCGCCCGAATGTGCCGACAAATCCCGATAGGAGCTGCACATATCTCTTTCTTGGGGCACACTCAGGTGAACACTACGTACAACTAAAACCAACCCTCAAGTTGCCCCGAGGTGGCGCTGCAAGTGGCTCTATTTGGACCAACACTAAGAGGAGCACTGGCCCGGGGGGGATTAAAATAATGATGACCCTTGAGTCTGCAGAACCCAAGGAAAAAAAAAGGTAGGTGGCAAATTGTAAAACCAATGTTGGGAATTGCTGGAAAAGCTTTAATCAAGGCGAACTATCAAGGGGTTCCCATTATAACCCAACCGCGTAAGGAACGCCAAATCCGGGAACATAACACCGATATGACGGAAACTAGGGCGGCAAGAGTGGAACAGAACACTAGGCGAGAGGCTGAGCCTTCCACCCTTTACCAAGTATATAGATGCATTAAGATAACACAGCAATATAATGATATCCCAACAAGTAAATAAAAGATGTTCCAACAAGGAACGGCCTCCAATCTTCACCTGCAACTAGCAACGCTATAAGAGGGGCTGAGCAAGGCGGTAACATAGCCAATCAACGGTTTGCTAGGACATGGTGGGTTAGAGGTTTGACATGGAAATTTGGGAGGCTTGCAAGCAAGTGATAGGCATCATAGCAATGGCATAGCAAAAGAGTGAGCAATCTAGCATAGCAAAGATAGTAGTGATTTCGAGGGTATGATCATCTTGCCTGCACAGTTGTCAGAGTTGACTAGATCCTCAAAAGCAAACTCAATGGGCTCCTCGTTAGCGAACTCGTCTCCCGGCTCTACCCAAACAAGACAAACAAGCAACAAGGATACAATCAACCATGTGCAAACTCAAACAACACAATGCAAAGATGATATGCTATGCGGGATGCGATGCGGGATGCAAAATGCAAGATATGACAGGAAAAGCATGAACCTGGCCTCAACTTGGAATTTCAAGTGTGCCACTGGAAAGATGAGACAAAATCGCTTGAAAACGATATAAAGAACGCCGGAATCGGAGTTACGGTTTGGAAATGGCAAGCGATTCAAATATGACACCGGTCTGCGATTTACAGCAAGTAGGCATCTAAACGCAATGAGATGAACATGCTACAGCACCCAAACATGACAACAAAATACATGGCAGGGATGCACACAAGATTCTTAACAAAATTCTAGCACTGACCTACGGCCAATTCATCCATTAACAGGTTCAAACAAGCATGGCAAAAATGCATATGGCAAACAGATCTCAGACTTAGTGAAATCAACACTTGTTTGGAATTACAGATCAGGTAGCACTCTTCGGAGTAACAAAACTACATGCTACAGGATCTGAACATGTAAAAGTAAAGCATGGCATGGAGATACTCAAAGAGCTTAACAAAAGTCCCTTAGCGACCTTGAGCCAAAAGGGATCATAAAATACAATTGCAAGCATGTGAACATGGCAAAAACATAATCAGTTTTCATACTTGGTAGGCATGTTTACGAGCTCGATGCACTCACTACGGTGCAAGTCATGGCAAGACAAGCATACACCCATACAGAAGGCACAAAATGCAAGCTAGATGTGGCAAGAACAATAGCATAGCATGCACGGATCAACTACAACAACATCGGCAAAATTGCAAACAAGTTGATAATCTGCCCAGATTCACAAAGTAGCAAAATTAGAGCTCGATTGACTCAAGCTAGGTTGCTCCACAATTGCAAACAAAGACATGGATGGATAGAGCACATCAAGATTAACAAAAATCCCTTACTGATCATCCTCAAAAGAGGCACGGATCACTAGGAAACAACAAGAACATATGGCAACATGAGATAAATAGCTCCAGGACTTAGTGAAATTACTGTCCCTAGAAACAGAATTAGCAAGTGCACCACTTTGCAAGCTTGCACAAGTCACCACACACATTACAAAAATACATGGGTTGCACCTCTGGAAAGATGACAAAACCCTTAACAAAACACATGTATAGCATCAGGGCATATCATGCACACATTAATCATGGCAAAAATGACAAAAGTGCTAAACGGAGTAACAGATCTGACAATTAACTCAAGTAGCCCTCTTCTAACAGCATTTCGGTCATCAAGATGAGCTTCAATGAAAATGATGCAATGGAATGAAATGATGTACTCTCTGAGGAGAACATTTTGATATGCTATATGCATGAATCGGAGCTACAGATGCAAAGTTACGGAGCCGTGAACATGAGCACTTGAACTAAAAATATCAGGGACTTGGACGAAATTTTACCCCTAGGGTTTCACTGTTCACAGATCTGGATCGGGATCGCGGCACGCGGCCCGAGGCGCCGGTGCTCTCGCCGGAGAGGACGAGGGGGGAGGCCGGACGGCGGCGGCGGAAGGCGGCGTCGGCGGCCGGGCGGAGGCGACCGGGCGGCGCGGCCACCGGAGCTGCCGGGGCGGCGCGGTCGAGGCGGCGGCCGGGCGGAGGTGGAGGGGAGGCGGCGGAGCCGGCGACGTCGGCCACCGGCGCCGAGGGAGACGGCGGCGGTAGCGGGCGCGGGCGGGCCCGGTTGGAGCGGGGAGGGGGCCGGCTTCGGGCCGGCGGGCCTTGGCGGCGGCGCTGGCGGGAGCCACCACGTTGCAGCGTCTGATAGGCGCGGGCGGGCGGCGGCGGCGTGTCCGGCCGGAACGGACACGTCCGGTGCAGCGCGAGGTGGATTTTTAGGGTTTCGAAGAGAGGGGATCCGCGAAATTTCGGGAGGGTCTATTTATAGGCATAGAGGGAGCTAGGAGAGTCCAAATGAGGTGCAGTTTTCGGCCACGCGATTGTGATCGAACGCTCTAGATGATGGAGCAGAGTTTGGTGGGTTTTGGGCCAAATTGAAGGGGTGTTGGGCTGCAACACACACGAGGCCTTTTTGGTCCCTCGGTTAACCATTGGAGTATCAAACGAAGTCCAAATGGTACGAAACTTGACAGGTGGTCTACCGATAGTAAACCAAGGCCGCTTGGCAAGTCTCGGTGCAATTCGGAAATGTTTAATCCCCACACACGAAAGAAAGCTAGAAACGACCACCGGAGGAGAACGAAGCGCCGGAATGCAAAACGGACAACGGAGAAAATGCTCGAATGCATGAGACGAACATGTATGCAAATGCAATGCACATGATGACATGATATGAGATGCATGCCACCAACAACAACTCACAGAGACAAAACCCGAACCCGAGGAAATAAAATAACTTAACGCTGGAAACAGCAAGAGTTGGAGTACAAATTGGGAAAGTTACATCCGGGGTGTTACATTCTTCTGCTTCCTCCTCGGTGTACATGGTGACTCGCGGGGAGTCAAACTCTATGTCTGTTGGGATGACGGCTTCGGCACCATAGACGAGGAAGAAAGGCGTGAAGCCGGTTGACTTGTTTGGAGTCGTGCGCAGACTCTAGAGGACGGCTGGCAACTCGTCGAGCCAGCAGCCAGCCGACCGCTCCAGCGGCTCGACCAGTCGGGGCTTGATGCTGGACAGGATGAGGCCGTTTGCTTGCTCCACCTGGCCATTTGACTGTGGATGGGCGATGGGCGCTTGGTCCAGTCGGATGCCCTGTGTTGCGCAAAAACGGGCCAAGGCGCCTTTGGCAAAATTTGTGCCGTTATCGGTGATGATGTTGTGTGGTATGTCATACAGAATTGTGATATCGGAGATGAAAGTCACAGCAGTCGGACCGTTCAGTTTCTTGATTGGCTTCGCTTCTATCCACTTGGTGAACTTGTCCACTGCGACAAGTAAATGAGTTAAGCCACCTCATGCTGTCTTGAATGGTCCCACCATGTCTAGACCCCAAACTATGAAAGGCTAGGCAATAGGGATGGTCTTGAGTGTAGAAGCCGGCTGGTGCGGCTTGGAGCTAAACTTCTGGCACCCTTTGCATTTTTGGACCAATTCCTTGGCCTCTTCTAAGGCAGTCGGCCAGAAGAAACCGTGTCGAAAGGCTTTTGCGACGAGTGCTCTTGAAGCCGCATGGTGGCCGCACTCGCCTTGATGAATGTCTTTGAGAATTGCTTGGCCTTGCTCTGGCTCTACGCAGCGCTGGTAGACACCAGTGACGCTGCGCCTGAGCAGCTCTCTGTTGACTATGGTGTAGGCTGCCGCTCAGCGTTGTACTTGCTGAGCTGAGGTCTCATCAATCGGAAGCTCTTTGCTCATAAGGAATTTGAGGATGGGCTGGGCCCATGA
Organism: Triticum aestivum; assembly: GCF_018294505.1. Lineage (NCBI taxonomy): Eukaryota > Viridiplantae > Streptophyta > Magnoliopsida > Poales > Poaceae > Triticum > Triticum aestivum. The sequence goes on from NC_057809.1 coordinate 81,514,047, forward strand.
GGGTGCTGCTATTTCTTCGACTGCCAGAACTGCGACTTGGACAAGGGCAGTTCGGCTGGGAGGCGGTGGGTTGGAGTCAACAACCGCTTGCTGGGTTAATGAAGTCCCCAGGCCGATTGGCGCGGTTCTTGGGCCGAGTTCTGGAGTCTTCGAGTCTGCCGCCGTAGTCCCCGGGCCGGGTACTGCGGTCTCTGGGCCGGCCTCGACTGTGCCGGCTTTGGAGCCATCTGCCAAAATCCCCGTATCGTCTGCCGGGGCTCTGGAGTCGGATCCGACTTCTTCGGGAGGAGCCGGCACAAAGATGGAGTCTGATTCTAGTGAAGGCTTGACAGACGGCTTGAGGAGGCGTTGAAGGGAAACGCCGGATGGTATTGCTTGGCGGGTAGAGCCGATTCGTGCCAAGGCGTCTGCTTGGTCGTTGTCGTTTCTTGGCACATGAAGGAACTCACACCCCTCGAAATACCCGTTGAGTTGCTGCACGAGGAAACGGTAACTCGCCATGTTCGCATCTTTGGCGTCCCAGTCGCCAGATGACCGTTGGACCACTAAGTCCGAGTTGCCATAACACAGGATCTGGCGAATGCCAAGTTCTTTGGCAAGCCGGAGCCCATGAATGAGCGCCTCGTACTCGGCGACGTTGTTGGAGGCGGCAAAATGGATTTGCAGTGCGTATTTGAGCTTGTCTCCTTTAGGGGAAGTGAGGACGACGCCGGCTCCCAAGCCGGTGCGCATCTTGGAGCTGTCGAAATGCATCCACCAATGGGTGGAGTCGAGCGCTGGAGGCAGGTACTGGGTCTCGGCCCAGTCGATGAGAAAGTCGGCCAGTGCTTGTGACTTGATGGCGGTGCGGAGCTGGTAGCGGATGGTGTAAGGAGCCAGCTCAATGGCCCACTTGGCCACTCGGCCAGAAGCATCTCGTCTTCCGATGATCTCGGCAAGTGGGGCCGTGCAGACCATGGTGATTGGATGCTCTTGAAAGTAAGGCTTCAATTTCTTGGCAGTAAAGTGTACTCCATAGCACATCTTCTGGTAGTGGGGGTAGTTCTGCTTGGAGGTTGACAGTACTTCGCTCAGGTTATATATTGGTCTCTGGACAGGTAGCGCCTTGCCTTCCTCCTTGCGTTCCACTACAATGACCATGCTGACTACCCGGCTGGTGGCGGCGATGTACAGGAGCATAGGTTCCTTAGGAGTCAGAGCCGCCAGAACGGGTGGAGTAGTCAGCATCTTTTTCAACTGGAGAAAAGCTTCGTCCTCCTTGTGGTTCCACTCGAAAAAAGTGGTCTTCTTCATGAGTTGGTATAAGGGGAGAGCTTTCTCGCCCAGCCAACTGATGAATCGGCTGATGGACGCCAAGAAGCCGGTGAACTTTTGCACATCCAGCAGTCCGCTGGGTACCTCCATTCTCTCAATGGCCTTGATCTTTACAGGGTTGCATTCTATGCCGCGTTCAGAGACCAGGAAGCCAAGGAGTTGGCCGGCTGGTACTCCGAAGACACATTTCTCGGGGTTGAGCTTGATCTAGCAGTGTTCCATGCTTTTCCGTCTTCACCACCACGTCATCCACGTAGACGTGGGCGTTCCTGCCGAGCTGCTTGAGGAGGCACTTCTGCATGCAACACTGAAAGGTGGCGCCAGCATTCCTCTAGCCGAACGTCATGGTGAGGTAGCAGAAGGCTCCAAACGGCATGATGAAGGCGGTCTTCAGTCTGTCAGCCAGGTTCAGCTTGATCTGGTGATATCCTGAGTATGCATCCAAAAAACTCAACAGCTCGCATCCGGCTGTGGAGTCTATCACCTGATCAATTCTTGGTAGAGCAAACGGGTCCTTGGGGCAGGCATTGTTGAGGCTCGTGTAGTCAATACACATTCGCCACTTCTTGTTCTTCTTCAGTACTAGGACTGGATTTGCTAGCCATTCTGGAAAGAACACTTCCATAATGAAGCCGGCTGCTAGGAGTCGGGCTATCTCTTATCCGACAACTCTTCTCTTCTCTTTTGATAGGCGCCGCAGGGGCTGCCTGACCGGCTTTGCATTAGATCGGAAATGTAACTTGTGCTCGGCGAATTCCGTCGGTACACCTGGCATGTCTTTGGGGGACCATGCGAAGATGTCCCGATTCTCATGGAGGAAATCGATGAGCTTGCCTTCCTATTTGCTGTCGAGGTTTGCGCCTACGACAGCGTACCTCTCCGGGTGCTCCGGATCCAAGGGTATCTTCTTTGTCTCTTTGGCCGACTTGAATGAACCCTCAGCCTCCGACTCCTTTGGGTTGGGCGACACCTCTGGCTGCTTGCCGGCCATCACCACAACCCGCTCCAGGAGCCGTTTCTCGGCTACGATCACCAGGGACTTGGCTAGCCGACTGCTCTCAGCCGCACAGGCAGACGACTTACGGTAGTCGCCGGCTACAGTCAGAATTCCCCTGGAACTGGGCATCTTCATTTTGAGGTAGGCGTAGTGGGGGACCGTCATGAACTTGGCCAAGGCGGGTCGGCCGAGTAGCGCATGGTATGGTCTCTCAAGGTCCACCACCTCAAACCAAACTGACTCTCGGCAGAAGTGATCTTTGTCTCCGAAGAGGATGTCCATCAGGATCTTGCCGATTGGTGAGCAGGAAAGCCCAGGAACAATGCCGTGGAACACAGTCTGGCTGTTCTGAAGCTGTCTTTGCTTGATTCCTAACTTCTCCATGGTGTATTTGTACAGGATGTTGATGTTGCTGCCTCTGTCTATTAGAACTCACGAGAAACGTGCGGCTCGTCTATCCGGAGCAAAGGTGGCATCCAAGACCAAGGCATAGGAGCCCGGACTCGGCATCACCTCTGGGTGGTCAGCCCTGCTCCGGCTGATTGGCTTCTCGGACCAGTGCATGAACTCTGGCGTCTCTGATGGTACAGCATTCACCTCTTGTCGCTGCAGCTGCCTGCTACGTCGATCGTCAGCCATACTGGTAAACACCACGTAGGCTCCATGTTCTTCGGGGTATTCGTCTTGTACTGCGCCGACTGGTTTGACGGCCGGTTGCTGGGGCGGAGGCGGAGGCGGCAGCCCAGCAGGCGGGGGAGGCAGGAGGCCGTCTCCCTTGGCGATCCTGGTGAGCTAGTGGCACTTCCGGGTGGTGTGATTCAACGGCTTCGCACCGCTATGGAACTTGCAAGGTCCATCCAGAGTCTTCTCGTAGGAGAAGGCTGGCAACCAGTTGGGCTTGCCGCCTTTTTGTCGCTTGGGCGAGGGCTACCCATCCGGCTGCTAAGCTTCAACTGTTGCGACCTGTCGGCTGCTGGAAGCCGGCTGCAGGGCCTTGCGCTTGTGGTCGCCCTGCTGTTGTCGCCGACTGGCATCTCCCGCCGGAGATCTTGGAGCTTGAGGGGCCACTTTGCCAGTTGCGCTGACTTGAATCTCCGCCTTCATGGAGGAGTCGGCCGTGGCGTACTTGTCTGCTATGATCAGCAGCTCGTCGAGGGTATCTGGCTCATCGCAGAGGAGCTTGTGCTTGAGGAGGGTGCCTTCTCTGCACCCGCCGGTGAAGTACTCGATAGCCTGCACCTCGTGCACGCCCTCGCAGGAGTTCCGAAGCTCGGCCCAACGCGTGAGGTAGTCGCGAGTCGACTCGTCGGGACCTTGCATGCACAAGGAGAGGTGACGAGGCTTGGGAGGACGCTTGTACATGCTGGTGAAGTTGCGAACGAATGCTTCGGTGAAGTCGACCCAGCTGTTGATGCTGCGGGGCTTCAGGCTGTTCAGCCATGTCCGGGCCGTGCCCTGGAGCATGAGCGGAACATACTTTATGGCGACACGCTTGTTGCCGTTCGCTATGCTGATAGCCGTGGAGTAGTCGACTAGCCAGTCTTCCGGCTTCACGGAGCCGGTATATTTGGGCGTGTCTCTTGGGAACGTGAACCCTTTGGGAAAGGGCTCGTCTCGAATGCGGGGCCCGAAACAAGGCGGACCCAACTCATCATCTTCTTCCAGCGCCAGGGATCGATGAAGCTGGTCGATCTAGTGGCGGGCGTCATTTTCTCTGACTCCCTCGTGGCGGCCAAGGCGGTCGCCGAGAGTTGGATGGTCAACAGGCGGCGGGGAGACTCTCCTCTCCTTGCGAGGAGGAGGAGGAGGACAGTCGTCCCGTCGTTCCACTGCTCTCGGGCGGCCGTCTCGGTTGCGCTCTATGGTAATGTGAGTCCGACTGTGGCTGACAGCCGGATCCTTGTCTCTTCTTCCTCGGGCACCGCCAGTCGGCGTCCGAGACGTCGCGCCTTGATCTCGGCAAAGGTTGTCGTTTTGCCGCTGCGGCGCCTCCGTGCGGCAGCCGGCCTCGTTCTGCGCGGCAGCCACGTCGAGGAGCTGCTGGACTCACTCCATCATCAGGCGGCGTTCTTCACCCTCGAAATTGTCCAGCTCATCCGCCGCCGCCTGAGCGGCTCGGATGTTCTCTGCTGGTGTTGCATACACAGGGCGGCTTGCCCCGAACAGGTCAGCGATGGCTACGCCGCGCTGCTGGACCGCGCCAAGGCGGCTGGGTCCCACTAGGGCCAGCGACCCGCCAACAGCGCGATCAATCTCTCGCTGGTAGGCTTCCGACAAGCGTCTCATGCTAGCCAGCTTCTTCGCGCCTTCAACGAGTTGAAGGCGGCGTGCCCCCAGCGTCTCCGCGTCAGCATCTTCCGGAATGGGCACAGTTAGGTCTTGCAGCGCCGCGCCAAGTGGGTCATGCACTCCTCCGCCGGGAGGCTCGTCATGGCTAATGACGAGCACCTCGATGACGGTGCTTCCGTCGCTCTCCGCGCGAGGGAGAGGTTCGTCGTAGACCACCACATTATTGGGGAACGCGTCGAGCGACACGGTGTCGGAGTCGACCAGCATCGGGTCGGTGGAGCCTACAGACTCCAAGTCCACGACTGGCTCGCCGGAGACGTGGAGTTGATCGAGGAGGCCCGCGAGGAGGCTCTCGGAGCCGCCCGTGCCTGCATTGGATGCAGGTTCGTCGGAGAGGCGAACCTCGCCGACAAGCTCGGCGAGGCAGCTGGCTGCGCAGGCGATCTCCACGCCGCGCAGCGTGTCAGCGCAAACTCCGTCTGGCGTGCCTGGCTGGCTGCGCTCGCCAGGGAGGAAAAGGGTTCCCGTCCAGAACAGGTCTCCGGACGGCGGTGCACCATGCCCCGCGGTGGGCGCCAAATGTCGGGGGTTGGGTATGATATATGCCAAAGGATGGCTTATCATGGTGGGGGCAAGTAGAACGTCGCGGTGCCTGGAAACGGGATGAGGTGTAGACATGCATGCCGGCGAATCTTACCCAGTTTCAGGGCTCTCCGGGGAGATAATACCCCTACTGCTGCTCTACGGGGTCTCCGCATGATCACTATGGCAAGGTGTTTACACGATTGCTCCTTGAGCTATTTCCTAGAGGTAGGAGAGGGCAAGGCTAGCTCTCTCCCTCCTATATGATCTGGTCTAGAGCTAATGGATTCCCACCCTTTGCATGGGTGCCCTGGGGGGTTTATATAGGCCTACCCCCGAGGGGTACAATGGCAATCCGGCTGGATGCGGGCCCAGCCGTCAGTGCCTCTGGCCTCCGTCTTCTCCGCCGACTGACTGGCCAGGTACGGAGCCGACAGGCCGCGTCCGCCGCGGGCTGGTCTTGCCGGCTGCTAATTACTGTAGCAGTGCTTCTGATGACGCGGGCTTGATCATGGACTCGTGGCAACAGCCCCGCCGGCGGGCGGGCAATCACTATTGCCACTCTCCGTCACATCTGATTAATGGCGTGTGGGCCCCGGGGAAGGGTCTGGCCGACTCCAAGGGCCGACTGGTGGCGCACTTGCCATCTCCTGGGGTCCCACTAACTGATGGGACCCTCCGCCCCAGGACCGTATAGACAAGCCGTCGTGGGCGCAGGATTCGGTTCTTCGGTGCTGACATCAGGGCCGGCATGGCAACAGTGCCACGCCGCACAGAGATCTCCCCGGTAACGGCGTGCTGTGGCCATGCCTGCCCTTGGTAAGGGGCGGGAGCGGGCTTTACTGTAGCCACTCCCCGGTCCTGTCCCTCCCGATGAGGACATGGGGTTCGTTGGAGTCGCGAAGCCGGCTTCTCTAGAAGTCGCCAGTCAGGAGTCGACTTATCCTGAAGTCGTCCCTGGGACTCGGCCGCGAGTGGGCAGTCGGCCGTCTTGCCGCCGACTTCTCAGAAGGCGGCTCTTCGTCCTGGGGTCTTGAGGGGCGCAGCCTGCCCCGATGTCTTGAAAGGTTCTGGGGCTCGGGTTGGCCTACCCATGGCCCATTACTCCGACAATTACATCGAATAATTCTCCAAGAGAATCGAGGAGAACTTTGTATTGAGATCCAGAGAGAGAGAAGAAGCCATTTAGCTCATAACTATAGACCCGAAGGTCTGAGGTAAAGTACTCACACATCATCGGAGAGGCTATGGTGTTGATGTAGAAGCCCTCCGTGATCAATGCCCCCTCCGGCGGAGCGCTGGAAAAGTCCCCAAGATGGGATCTCATGGGTATAGAAGGTTGCAGCGATGGAATTAGGTTTTCGTGGTGCCCTCTGATGTTTTCAGGGTACGTAGGTATATATAGGAGGAAGAAGTAGGTCGGTGGAGCCACGAGGGGCCCACAAGGGTGGAGGGCGCGCCCAGGGGGGTAGGCGCTCCCCCCTACCTCATGGCCTCCTTGTTGATTGCTTGACGTCCACTCCAAGTCCTATGGATCACGTTTGTTCGAAAAATCACGCTCCCGAAGGTTTCATTCCGTTTGGACTCCGTTTAATATTCTTTTTCTGCGAAACACTGAAATAGGCAAAAAAACAGCAATTTGGGCTGGGCCTCCGGTTAATAGGTTAGTCCCAAAAATAATATAAAAGTGTATAAATAAGCCCATTAAATATCCAAAACAGAATATATAATAGCATGGAACAATCCAAAATTATAGATGCATTGGAGACGTATCAGGGGTCGAGAGGAGAAGACCACGATGAAAATGTTGAGTGGCTCTCTTATGCATTATTGTTGATCTAACAAAGAGCCCATATTACCTTGTCTTCTCCCATGTATTGAATGCTTGCAGATTCTAGCTTAGTCAAATGCACGTGTACTCTTATTATTATCCACACCATTCAGTCATGCAAGTGAAAGGCAATAATGACGATATATGATGAACTGATTGAGATGAGAAAAGTTGGTATGAACTCGACCTCTCTTGTTTTTGTAAATATGATTAGTACATCGTTCCTGATTCAGCCTATTATGAATGAAACATGTTTGCAATGACAATTAGAGATTATAGTTGCTTATGTCATGCTTAATTTGCTAGGAGTTTATAATGGTTTACCTTGCGTGCCAACATGCTATTAAAATGGTTGTGATGTGGTATGATAGGGTGGTATCCTCCTTTGAACGATTCGAGTGGCTTGACTTGGCACATGTTCACGCATGTAGTTGAAACAAAATCAACATAGCCTCTACGATATTTATGTTCATGGTGAATTATATCCTACTCATGCTTGCATTCAGTGTTAATTAATTTTAATACATGTTCATGACTGTTGTCGCTCTCTAGCTGGTCACTTCACAGTCTCTTTCTAGCCTTCACTTGTACTAAGCGGGAATACTGCTTGTGCATCCAATTCCACAAACCCCAAAGTTATTCCATATGAGTCCACAATACCTACCTATATATGGTATCTACCTGGCATTCCAAGTAAATTTGTATGTGCCAAACTCTAAACCTTCAAATAAACATTCTATTTTATATGCTCGAATAACTCATGTATCAATTAGGGTTGTCTGTATCTTCCATGCTAGGCGGGTTATTCTCAAGAGGAGTGGACTCCGCTCCTCACTCACGAGAAAATGGCTGGTCACCGGGATCCCCATCCCATGCTCAAATCAAATCAAAATAATTGCAAACAAAACTCCCCCAGGATTGTTGTTAGTTGGAGGCACCCGTTGTTTCGGGCAAGCCATGGTTTGATGCTTGTTGGTGGTGGGGGAGTATAAACTTTACCATTCTGCTTGGGAACCGCCTATAATGTGTGTAGCATGGAAGATATCGAGATCTCTCGGTTGTTATATTGACAATGAAAGTATACCGCTCAAAATATTATTCATCTCTATTTCAAAATCGAGCTCTGGCACCTCTACAAACCCCTCCTTCCCTCTGTGAAGGGCCTATCTATTTACTTTTACGTTGAGTCATCATCCTCTTATTAAAAACACCAGTTGGAGAGCACCGCTGTCATTGCATGTATTATTATTAGTTTACATTGAGTATGACTTGACTGGATCTCTTTTACCATGAATTACAATTTCCAGTCAGCCCTTGATCTTTAAAGGTGCTCTGCATTTATGTTTTGCGGTCTTAGAAAGGGCTAGCGAGATACCATCTTGTTATATCATATTGTGATTGTTTGGAGAAAGTGTTTTCATCCGAGATTTACTATTATTGCTCGCTAGTTGATTATGTCATTGATATGAGTAAACATGAGACCTAAATGTTATTGTGAATATGGTTAATTCATAATCTTTACTGAAAACTTGAATGTTGGCTTTACATATTTACAACAACAAAAGCAAACAGAGTTTGTAATTTTTTTTATCACTTTCAATTTGTCAAACTGAATTGCTTGAGGACAAGCAAAGTTTTAATCTTGGGGGAGTTGATACGTCTCCGTCGTATCTACTTTTGCAAACACTTTTGTTCTTGTTTTGGACTCTAACTTGCATGATTTGAATGGAACTAACCCGGACTAACGCTGTTTTCAGCAGAATTGCCATGGTGTTATTTTTGTGCAGAAATAAAAGTTCTCGGAATGACCTAAAAATCAACAGAGATTATTTTTGGAATATATAAAAAATACTGGCGAAAGAATCAAGGCCAGGGGGGCCACACCCTATCCACGAGGGTAGGGGCGCGCCTACCCCCTGGGCGCGCCCCCCGCCTCGTGGGCCCCCTGACGCTCCACCGACCTCAACTCCAACTCCATATATTCGTGTTCAGGAAGAAAAAATATAAGAGAGAAGGATTCATCGCGTTTTACGATACGGTGCTGCCGCCAAGCCCTAAACTCTCTTGGGAGGGCTGATCTGGAGTCCGTTCGGGGCTCCGGAGAGGGGAATCCATCGCCATCGTCATCATCAACCTTCCTCCATCACCAATTTCATGATGCTCACCATCGTGTGTGAGTAATTTCATCATAGGCTTGCTGGACGGTGATGGGTTGGATGAGATTTATCATGTAATCGAGTTAGTTTTGTTAGGGTTTGATCCCTAGTATCCATTATGTTCTGAGATTGATGTTGCTATGACTTTGCTATGCTTAATGCTTGTCACTAGGGCCCGAGTGCCATGATTTCAGATCTGAACCTATTATGTTTTCATGAATATATGTGAGTTCTTGATCCTATCTTGCAAGTCTATAGTCACCTATTATGTGTTATGATCCATTAACCCCGAAGTGACAATAATCGGGATACTTACCGGTGATGACCGTAGTTTGAGGAGTTCATGTATTCACTATGTGGTAATGCTTTGGTCCGGTACTCTATTAAAAGGAGGTCTTAATATCCCTTGGTTTCCAATAGGACCCCGCTGCCACGGGAGGGTAGGACAAAAGATGTCATGCAAGTTCTTTTCCATAAGCACGTATGACTATATTCGGAATACATGCCTACATTACATTGATAAACTGGAGCTAATTCTGTGTCACCCTATGTTATAACTATTGCATGAGGAATCGCATCCGACATAATTATCCATCACTGGTCCATTGCCTACGAGCTTTTCATATATTGATCTTCGCTTATTTACTTTTCCGTTGCTACTGTTACAATCACTATAAAACCAAACTGCTACCGTTACTTTTGCCACTGTTACCACTACTATCATATTACTTTGCTACTAAATACATTGCTGTAGATATTAAGTTTCCAGGTGTGGTTGAATTGACAACTCAGCTGCTAATACTTGAGAATATTCTTTGGCTCCCCTTGTGTCGAATCAATAAATTTGGGTTGAATACTCTACCCTCGAAAACTGTTGTGATTCCCTATACTTGTGGGTTATCAAAGCTGCTTTGCAGTGGAGGTAAAGATGGTTCTAAGCTGATGGAATCTTTTGGCTGATATGTACAAGTCTACGTGGATGGCGATATCCATTTTTTGTTAAGTCAAATGGATTACTCCATGTTATAAGAACAATTCATGTGTCTTACATCTATAGTAGGATACAATTTTTTATACTAGAATAGACAAGCTGATAAGTATAATTCACGGGGCTTTACAGAGTCACCGTTCCATTATTTTGCTAGAAGATGGACATTTTTTGATAAAGGGCGTTTTTATTAACTTAAAATGTAGCATCAAACAGATACAAAACATGATGAGTAACACCCAGCCTCTGCATAACGAGGATGTACACAGCCAAACACCAAGTGTCTGACAAAAAATAAAAATAAATGAGAAATCAACATATCGGCTAGAAGATGGACATGTTAATTTAGTTTCTACCAAATCCTCTTCAAAAGGCACCACACTACCAACAGTTGGTAACAATCCTGGTTTATTTGTTATTTTCAGATGACATTTTGCTCCTGATCATGAACCCTAGATTAGGGCGTATGCAGAAACTGCATGCTTCTATGTACACAAATAGAATAAATTACAATTGTAGGATTTAGAACTGGAGTTTAATCAACTGTCCCAAAACAACAAGGAGAAACCTTGTTTTTATTCTAAAATACGCATAAGCATGTGTATCAAACATTCATACAAAGAAGAGGGTAGAAGAATCCGTCCACGAGTCTACAATAGCGCGACTACTTGCAATACATCCACGTAGACAACCGATGAAAACCCAGTGTCGAATCCTCTTTGAACTTACCCGCTAATTGCCACAAGTTACCCACCACTAGGACCCTATCAATGACACCGTCCATAGATAGCGAGGTGTTTCCAAACATAATATCATGTCTACCGATTTTTCTTGAGTTTTTGCATGGGGCTTAGCAAAGTGCACCATCCCAACAGGCAGTCATCCATCCCTGCGTCCATTAATTCGCTATTACCCAAGACGACATCACTTCATACTAGATCGATCGTGCAAAGACACACGAGACCACCAAATGATCAATGCTTTCTTGTTCCGTGTCACAAAGTGGGCAAGCTTTCTGATGCGGAAGTCCTTGGCTGGCTAGTCGATCGAAGGTCTGAAATCTATTACGCAGGGCAAGCCACCAGGAGAAGATTTTGCATTGCAAGGGCGCTCCGGATTGCCAAGTGAACATGGTTCCCAAGTCTTAAACTCTACTGATAAATTCGCTAGCGTATGTCGAACGGATGGAGTAAAATCCCGAGGCTTCCCAAGTCTTGCACACCGAATCCTAGACTCACTCCTGAAGGGGAGATCGCGTCCCACAATGCCAAGTACTCTGCCAGCTTCGCGGCCTCCGGATTTGGCCCCAAATCCAACGGCCATGCCCCGTACACCATGTCATGAACTGTCCTGGCTGCCCGCACCCGAGGTCTGGTCCTCTTGCAAAGGCGCGGGGCAAATTCCTAGATCCGAAATCCATGCAACCATGTGTCTTCCCAACAAAACGAAGGATTTACCATCCCCCACATCCACAAAAAGTACTGCGAGATACTCCCCCAAGGTCTAACATTCTCAGTTCCCCGCAGCCATAGCACGCACACCAAAAGCAATGTTCAACCATCTGAAATTAGGGAGCCCAAGCTCGCCAGTCCATTTGGGAAAATTTTCAACCATCTATGAAATCTTCATGATTCTAAACATGCCTCTAATAGACAAAATTTTTGACCCTTACAACAATTAACTTACTTATTTGATTACCTTAGTACATGGGTGTTCACTCAACTTGGACGAAAAATTCACTTTGATCACTGGACTTAGAGATAGTACATTGTTTACGGTCACCAAGGTGGTTTTATTGAACAGAACTTGATATTTTTGTTCAAAGATGAACTCCACCAACTGACTATTATATGGTAGACACGACCGGTGTTGAACTACTAAGGTAAGTACGTCCTTCGTTGCAACGCGCGATCAATTAACTAGTACACTGATAAAGGCAAGACATAATCGAGGAGGCTATCTCATCTGCCCCCGTGTTAATAAGGAACTGATTAATACATGAAGATAAAAATGGGCAAAATTGATTCTACTAAAGTATTTGCCAGCACGCTGATAAGGAAAGGGTAAATACATGAAGATATAATGGGCCAAAATTAATTCTAAACTATTTGCCAGCACGTTAATACAGGAAATACTACCTCGCAAAAAAAAGGAAATACTAAAATGACATTAAATCCATTCTCCTATCTCTATCTATATAAACACTAGCACGCCCTATTCCGGTGACATCGTCGCTAGGGAAGGACACCGACGGTACAAAGAAAAGGATCGCCAACATGACGCGCACCAGAGACAACACCGCAGTTCTGTGCTTGATGGCTCTCCTGGCCATGTCTACCACCATCATTTCCTGCCATGCAGCAGGTACGTACTCCCTATTTTCACAAATTTGAACTAAAACTACGACGAGTAATTTAGAATGGAGAGAGTACATACAAACAAAATGAATGAACAAACACAGTAAAATACGTCCATATACATTTAAATAAGAAAAAAGTCACTAGAACGTCCTATAATAGTGAAGGGGGTGACTAATTGTTTATTCAGGCAAAGTCCCCAGGTGATTTATTTTGCACTATATATTGAGTATTATGTGCTGACTGGGTTATGCATGCATTCGTATAAATAGGTACCACCAAGATGTGTGTACAGGCGAAAACCTGCGCGCCCACGCCGCCACCAAACTACGACGGAGTGTGCAAGCTTTACTGCAGAACTCAGGGTTACGACATGGATGCAAGCTATTGCACGGCAGAGCATGGTGGCACGTGCTGCTGCGTGAGGAAATAATTGAGAGCTGGAAATGTTAAGTCATGTTTTTTTTGGTGTTACCGCTTACTGCATCCAAATATGTATTACCTCTGCCCCAAATTATTTGTCATCCGTATATGTATCTAAACAAATTTAAAACAAGCAATTTAGGATGGAGGGAGTACTACAATATGTGGTGCTTCCTCTAAGTAGTAAAACTTAATTATATGCTACATAAAAGAATTTGGTGAAACATGCATGCAGTCGGTCACTCCCATGATTTCTTTTATCCTCAGAGAGCATATATCTGTTGCTTTTTTTTGCGGGGTATATCTGTTGCCTTTTCATGCATAAATAGTACTACCTACCACGTACCTCTAAGGGCATCTTCAGCCGCGCCCCCAACAGGGCCCCCCAGGCCACTTTTTCGGTGCCGGCGCCGAAAAAACGGTCCAGTCGCGCCCCCAGGACGCCGAAAATCGCCGGTTCGGACCTTTTTTCCGCCCGGCGATTACAGGCCGAACCCGGCACGCTGGGGAGCAGTTGGGGGCTCCGGCGCTAGGGAAAAGCACGCCTGGCCCACACCGACAGGGGAAAAGTCAAGGTTTTCTTCCCCTGACTCGCCTCGCACCCCCCGCGCCCTCGGCCAGCACTAGCTATATCCCGGCGACGGCCGCCGGCCTACTCCGCTAGATAGCCATTCCCCGCCGGAAAATAGCAGCGCTTCGCCGTGGCAGCCCCTCCCACAGCAGCTGGGCGTTTCCGGCCGCCGTTTCCGGCCGCGGAGGCGCGGTTTAACGGCGGGTACACGCCCACCGAGCGCAAGGTGTTCGGCGTTTTGCCTGCCTCATCGGCGATGCACTCGGATGAGGAGGAAGAGCTCGCCGCGCTGCTGGAGGAGGAAGTCGCGGCCGACGTCCAGGAAGAAGAGCATCTCATGGTGCTCGCCGCCCTCGCCCAGCTGCTGGCGAGCAATGAAAAGCCACGGCGAGGTGGCTCGGCGCCGGGGCGGATGAAAGCAAAGAACCGGCATCGTCTCCAAGGCTACTGCATGCTCTACTCCGACTACTTCACCGATGCTCCACTTCATGGCGAGAGAACATTTCGGCGCCGTTATCGGATGAGCCGAAAGCTCTTCCTCAGAATTGTGAATTCCATCCGGGAGTTCGACAACTACTTCAAGTGCAAGATGGATTGCACTGGCGCTCTTGGATTCACCTCCATCCAGAAGTGCACGACAGCGATGAGGATGCTTGCATATGGAGCTCCCAGTGATTCACTCGACGACTATGGGCGCATGGCCGATTCCACCAGCATAGAGTGTTTCTACAAGTTCTGTCGGGCAGTGGTGGCAGTGTTTGGGCCATAATACTTGAGAACACCCAATGCGGAAGACACTGCTCGGATCCTAGCCCAGAATGCAGTAAAAGGATTTCCTGGGATGCTTGGAAGCATCGACTGCATGCATTGGAAATGGAAGAATTGCCCATTTGGTTGGCAGGGGATGTACAAAGGCGCCAAAGGCGGTTGCACTGTGGTGCTTGAGGCGGTAGCCACACAGGACCTCTGGATTTGACACTCCTTCTTTGGTATGCCAGGAACTCACAATGACATCAACGTGCTGCAGTGCTCTCCTGTTTTTGCCAAGCTCGTTGAGGGCCATTCCCCTCCGGTGAACTTCGAGATCAATGGGCACCAATACAACAAGGGGTAGTATCTAGCTGACGGCATCTATCCGAGATGGTCGACATTTGGGAAGACGATGTCAAACCCTGTGGCAGGAGGCAATAACGCCTGGTTTGCGAAGCTTCAGGAGGCTTGCAGGAAGGATGTCGAGCGGGCATTTGGTGTGCTCCAATCTCGATTTGCTGTTGTTCGGTACCCCGTTCAGACCTGGTCCAAAGATCAAATGTGGGAGATTATGACTTGCTGTGTCATTTTGCACAACATGGTCATCGAGAGAGAGCAAGAAGACCCAGTGTTTGACACTGAACCATACTACAGGCAGGGTCCTCTAGCCGAAGTTGATCACCAGCTACCGGCAACTTGGACTGCCTATCTCAGTATGCGTCAGGAGATCCGAGACCCATAGGTGCATCATCAACTGCAGAAAGATCTTATTGAGCACCTATGGAGGCTCAAGGAGGACGCCGTGTGATGAAATACGAGTTTTTATTTGTTGAACTATATAATTTGTATTGAACTATTTGTTGTTGTACTATTTTGTTGAAGTATTTGATTTTTCTGTGATGAAATATGTGATAAGAAATAATTGTGTTTATAATTGAACGCCGAAACACGGCGAAACCACACCGAATATGGGCCTATTCTCGCCCATATGGGCCCTTTATTCGCTGAAATTGGGCTGCAAAGTGGGCCAATTTCGGCGCCTGGGGGCGAGCTGGGGGCGACGACTGGGCGCAAAACCGCCCCCAGTGCCGATTGTATCGCCGACTCGCCCCTAGGGGGCGATTTTTATGCGTCCTGTGGGAGGGGGGGCAACGGCTGGAGATGCCCTAAACCAACATAGAGGTTACTAGCCGCTACCCGCGCAGTGGCATGCCGTGCTTCGCTGGTAGGGTTTTTGTATAGCTTTCTTTATATATTGTGTGAACCTTTACATGTTGGTTTTCTTTTTGTTTATTTTATGTCTTGTTTGTTTTGTTTGAAATGAACATCAAAACTAAACTAAGTTGGGAACTTGCTAAAAGTAAAAAAGAGTAGTAAATAAGGAACTCATTACTATGGACATTCTCAGTAAGCTAACATCAATTTTTAAGGTGTGTCTAAGACTCATCTAGATGTGAAATAACTTTGTCACATCTAAGTATGACATCAGCGTTTTTTGTGCCCTTTTTTTGAGAAACTTGTGCCCTCTTAGTTATTTGTTTGTCTCAATTAATCACTCTAGCCCGACAGGGAGCTAGCCCACGCGCACAATTCGACCTCCGAGACAAGTCTTGTAGGGAGCTTCTATGTGCCGCATTTTGTGGCTAATTGCGAGCGCGACGCACAAGAGCTGTGCGACTTGGCCGGCCCATTGAGAGGCACTCGTGAACTGTGTTTACAGCAGTAAAGGCGTCCATCTCCTCAACGAGTGGTACTAGCCACTGGAGCTAATTGTTCTTTATGATTAAACACGCATCGTGACATTATTTAAGACTTATAGTTGTGGGATATTCCATGTTGCATGTTATTTTCTACATGTATACATTTTTGAAAAATGAACACATTTCAGAAAACAAGAAATGAATTTTTGAACTAATGCGAACACAATTTTAAATTCTTAAAAAAATTATAAAACAGGTATTTGTTTTGGGACATCAAACAGATTATAAAAACAATTGTGAACATTTTATCAAAACAAGAACCAATATTTGTGAAGGTGATTTTTTTTAGTTTTGAACAATTTCTAAATTACTTGAACAAATTTTGAAATTTTATTTTTTAACTATAAATTGTAGCGATCCGACCTCAAACGGTCAAATCTCTGTGCATAAGTGTCATCCCTGGATCGGTAATGCTGACACACACAGTATTTGAAAGATTTATAACAGAGTAGCAATCACACACTTATTACATCGAATGTCTCAAAAGAGAACTTATTACAATAAATATGGCTTAAGGCAATCTAAATAAGATAACAGCGGAAGGCTTGGAAGATAAAGTGAGTCCATCAACTCCAACATCATAACTGAGTGCACGGAAAACGACCTAGCGCACCTTACGCGTTGTCTGAAAAGTCTGCAACATGATATGTTGCAGCCCGAAAATAGGTCAGCACATGGAATATGCTGGCAAGATAACACAGTAGAGAAATGAACAAGTAAATGCTATCACTATATGCATACATGGCTAGTGGAGGCTCTATGGTTATAATGTTTCTGCGAAAAACCAATTTTTCCCTGCAACAAAGGAGTATATTTTATTTAACTACAAAGTTGGTTGAAAAACATTGAGAATGGTAACCCCATCTCAATCCCAATTAAAAGTGATTAACATCCCAACAAATTAATTTAGAGTGATGAGATCCACATGATAATTCAAGATCCAGATACTCAAGATGTCCATAACCGGGGACACGGCTAACCATGATTAGTTTGTACACTCTGCAGAGGTTTGCACACTTTTCCTCACAAGACTCGATCTCCTCCGTTGTATATCTCGCACTGCATGGTGTTTGAGAAACGGATGACCGAGACACAGTATTTCTGAAGAGGTCCCCTTAACCGATAGATAGGTCGGTACACCTACAATCCCCTACATTTGCTAGCCCATCATGGAAAGATTCCCCACAACTTACTCAACTATGCCAGAGCCCATAATGGTTTGTGGCTGCACATGAAAGTTTTTAGCATAAATAATCTTACGATCCCTTTGAGCCTGGGTGGCGAACCAAAAAGGACAGCACTAGTATCTCCCCAGGTACCCGCAACCAATCCACCCAGATGTATGTTTAAGTAGCCACCTTAAGTAAACCATTAATTCATAATCTCACATCTGTCATGGGTACACTCAAACCCAATCCACGTCTACGAGCATAGCATGGCAATAAGTAGCATAACGTAGAAGTAACTCCTAGAGGTTGATAATAAAAAGGGTAATAGGTTCTACCTTATCATCTACTTTCCAAACCCACAAGTTAAGAGATCCTAATCATGCAATGTTTGAGGGTTGAAACTAATGCATAAAAACTGGGTAAAAGGGATATGATCAAAGTGTTACTTGCCTTGCTGATGATCCGCAAAACCTAGGGACTCGTAGTAGCACGCTGCGCACTCCGAAAATTCTAGCGCAAACAAACAATAGCATGCATAAGCACTCTGAAGGAAATATGCCCTAGAGGCAATAATAAAGTTATTATTTATTTCCTTATATCATGAAAAAAGTTTATTATTCATGCTAGAATTGCATTAACCGGAA